>NW_027490152.1:998421-1326737 GCF_050948175.1 Xylocopa sonorina
TTCATTTCTATGTTCCGTGATAAGATATAATATTCATTGTGGAGTGTCATGTATACCTCGTATTCACATCAAAAGAATGTAAATGCGACACTTCCATGCTAGGAAATAGCGTTTGCAGATGTCTACGTATCGTAGCAATAGAGTTCTAATGCTTCTCAAAACGCGATACAGCACCTCATTCCTATGTTTCATGATAAGATATAATATTCATTGCGAAGTGTCATGTATATCTCGTATTCACATCAAAAGAATGTAAATGCGACACTTCCATGCTAGGAAATAGCGTTTGCAGATTTCTACGTATCGCAGCAATAGAGTTTCAATGCGTCCTAAAACGCGATATCGCATCTCCCTTCTATGTTTCATGATAAGGTATAATATTCATTGCGAAGTGTAATGTATACCTCGTATTCACTTCAAATGAATGTAAATGCGACACTTCCATGCTAGGAAATAGCGTTTGCAGATGTCTACGTATCGTAGCAATAGAGTGCTAATGCTTCTCAAAACGCGATATAGCACCTCATGCCTATGTTTCATGATAAGATATAATATTCATTGCGAAGTGTCATGTATATCTCGTATTCACTTCAAACGAATGTAAATGCGACACTTCCATGCTAGGAAATAGCGTTTGCAGATGTCTACGTATCGTAGCAATAGAGTTCTAATGCTTCTTAAAACGCGATATCGCATCTCACTGCTATGTTCCATGATAAGGTATAATATTCATTGCGAAGTGTCATGTATACCTCGTATTCACTTCAAAAGAACGTAAATAAGACACTTCCATGCTAGGAAATAGCGTTTGCAGATGTCTACGTATCGTAGCAATAGAGTTCTAATGCTCCTTAAATCGCGATATCGCATCTCACATCTATGATTCATGATAAGATATAATATTCATTCCGAAGTGTCATGTATACCTCGTATTCACTTCAAAAGAATGTAAATGCGACACTTCCATGCTAGGAAATAGCGTTTGCAGATGTCTACGTATCGTAGCAATAGAGTTCTAATGCTTCTTAAAACGCGATATCGCTTCTCTCTTCTATGTTTCATGATAAGGTATAATATTCATTGCGAAGCGTCATGTATACCTCGTATTCACTTCAAATGAATGTAAATGCGACACTTCCATGCTAGGAAATAGCGTTTGCAGATGTCTACGTATCGTAGCAATAGAGTTCTAATGCTTCTTAAAACGAGATGCCTCATTTCATTTCTATGTTCCGTGATAAGATATAATATTCATTGTGGAGTGTCATGTATACCTCGTATTCACATCAAAAGAATGTAAATGCGACACTTCCATGCTAGGAAATAGCGTTTGCAGATGTCTACGTATCGTAGCAATAGAGTTCTAATGCTTCTCAAAACGCGATATAGCACCTCATTCCTATGTTTCATGATAAGATATAATATTCATTGCGAAGTGTCATGTATATCTCGTATTCACATCAAAAGAATGTAAATGCGACACTTCCATGCTAGGAAATAGCGTTTGCAGATTTCTGCGTATCGCAGCAATAGAGTTTCAATGCGTCCTAAAACGCGATATCGCATCTCCCTTCTATGTTTCATGATAAGGTATAATATTCATTGCGAAGTGTAATGTATACCTCGTATTCACTTCAAATGAATGTAAATGCGACACTTCCATGCTAGGAAATAGCGTTTGCAGATGTCTACGTATCGTAGCAATAGAGTGCTAATGCTTCTCAAAACGCGATATAGCACCTCATGCCTATGTTTCATGATAAGATATAATATTCATTGCGAAGTGTCATGTATATCTCGTATTCACTTCAAACGAATGTAAATGCGACACTTCCATGCTAGGAAATAGCGTTTGCAGATGTCTACGTATCGTAGCAATAGAGTTCTAATGCTTCTTAAAACGCGATATCGCATCTCACTGCTATATTTCATGAGAAGATATAATATTCATTGCGAAGTGTCATGTATATCTCGTATTCACATCAAAAGAATGTAATTGCGACACTTCCATGCTAGGAAATAGCGTTTGCAGATGTCTACGTATCGTAGCAATAGAGTTCTAATGCTTCTTGTAACGAGATGCCTCATTTCATTTCTATGTTCCGTGATAAGATATAATATTCATTGTGGAGTGTCATGTATACCTCGTATTCACTTCAAATGAATGTAAATGCGACACTTTCATGCTAGGAAGTAGCGGTTGCAGATGTCCACGTATCGTAGCAATAGGGTTCTAATGCTTCTTAAGACGCGATATCGCATCTCACTTCTATGTTATATGATAAGATATAATATTCATTGCGAAGTGTCATGTATATCTCGTATTTACTTCAAACGAATGTAAATGCGACACTTCCATGCTAGGAAATAGCGTTTGCAGATGTCTACGTATCGTAGCAATAGAGTTCTAATGCTTCTTAAAACGCGATATCGCATCTCATTCCTATGTTTCATGATAAGCTATAATAATCATTGCGAAGTGTCATGTATATCTCGTATTCACTTCAAACGAATTTAAATGCGACACTTCCATGCTAGGAAATAGCGTTTGCAGACGTCTACGTATCGTAGCAATAGAGTTCTAATGCTTCTCAAAACGCGATATAGCACCTCATTCCTATGTTTCATGAGAAGATATAATATTCATTGCGATGTGTCATGTATACCTCGTATTCACTTCAAAAGAATGTAAATGCGACACTTCCATGCTAGGAAATAGCGTTTGCAGAAGTCTACGTATCGTAGCAATAGAGTTCTAATGCTTCTCAAAACGCGATATAGCACCTCATTCTTATGTTTCATGATAAGATATAATATTCATTGCGAAGTGTCATGTATATCTCGTATTCACGTCAAAAGAATGTAAACGCGACACTTCCATGCTAGGAAATAGCGTTTGCAGATGTCTACGTATCGCAGCAATAGAGTTCCAATGCTTCCTAAAACGCGATATCGCATCTCCCTTCTATGTTTCATGATAAGGTATAATATTCATTGCGAAGTGTCATGTATACCTCGTATTCACTTCAAATGAATGTAAATGCGACACTTCCATGCTAGGAAATAGCGTTTGCAGATGTCTACGTATCGTAGCAATAGCGTAATAATGCTTCTTAAAACGAGATGTCGCATCTCACTGCTATGTTTCATGATAAGATATAATATTCATTATGGAGTGATATGTATACCTAGTACTCACTTCAAAAGAATGTAAATGTGACCCTTCCATGCTAGGGAATAGCCTTTGCAGATGTCTACGTATCGTAGCAATAGAGTTCTAATGCCTCTTAGATCGCGATATCGCATCTCACTTTTATGTTTCATGATAAGATATAATATTCATTATGGAGTGTTATGTATACCTCGTACTCACTTCAAAAGAATGTAAATGCGACCGTTCCATCCTAGGAAATAGCGTTTGCAGATGTCTACGTATCGTAGCAATAGAGTTCTAGTGCTGCTTAGAACGCGATATCGCATCTCACCTCTATGTTTCATGATAAGATATAATATTCACTGCGAAGTGTCATGTATACCTCGTATTCACTTCAAAAGAACGTAAATAAGACACTTCCATGCTAGGAAATAGCGTTTGCAGATGTCTACGTATCGTAGCAATAGAGTTCTAATGCTCCTTAAAACGCGATATCGCATCTCACATCTATGTTTCATGATAAGATATAATATTCATTGCGAAGTGTCATGTATACCTCGTATTCACTTCAAAAGAATGTAAATGCGACACTTCCATGCTAGGAAATAGCGTTTGCAGATGTCTACGTATCGTAGCAATAGAGTTCTAATGCTTCTTAAAACGCGATATCGCTTCTCTCATCTATGTTTCATGATAACGTATAATATTCATTGCGAAGCGTCATGTATACCTCGTATTCACTTCAAATGAATGTAAATGCGACACTTCCATGCTAGGAAATAGCGTTTGCAGATGTCTACGTATCGTAGCAATAGAGTTCTAATGCTTCTTAAAACGAGATGCCTCATTTCATTTCTATGTTCCGTGATAAGATATAATATTCATTGTGGAGTGTCATGTATACCTCGTATTCACATCAAAAGAATGTAAATGCGACACTTCCATGCTAGGAAATAGCGTTTGCAGATGTCTACGTATCGTAGCAATAGAGTACTAATGCTTCTCAAAACGCGATATAGCACCTCATAAATATGTTTCATGATAAGATATAATATTCATTGCGAAGTGTCATGTATATCTCGTATTCACTTCAAATGCATGTAAATGCGACACTTCCATGCTAGGAAATAGCGTTTGCAGATGTCTACGTATCGTAGCAATAGAGTTCTAATGCTTCTTAAAACGCGATATCGCATCTCACTGCTATGTTTCATGATAAGATATAATATTCATTATGGAGTGATATGTATACCTCGTACTCACTTCAAAAGAATGTAAATGCGACCCTTCCATGCTAGGGAATAGCCTTTGCAGATGTCTACGTATCGTAGCAATGGAGTTCCAATGCTTCTTAGAACGCGATATCGCATCTCACTTTTATGTTTCATGATAAGATATAATATTCATTGCGAAGTGTCATGTATACCGCGATTTCTCTTCACAAGAATGTAAATGCGACACTTCCTTGATAGGAAATAGCGTTTGTAGATGTCTACGTATCGCAGCAATAGAGTTTCAATGCTTCCTAAAACGCGATATCGCATCTCCCTTCTATGTTTCATGATAAGGTATAATATTCATTGCGAAGTGTAATGTATACCTCGTATTCACTTCAAATGAATGTAAATGCGACACTTCCATGCTAGGAAATAGCGTTTACAGATGTCTACGTATCGTAGCAATAGAGTTCTAATGCTTCTTAAAACGCGAAATCGCATCTCATTCCTATGTTTCATGATAAGATATAATATTCATTGCGAAGTGTCATGTATATCTTGTATTCACTTCAAACGAATGTAAATGCGACACTTCCATGCTAGGAAATAGCGTTTGCAGATGTCTACGTATCGTAGCAATAGAGTTCTAATGCTTCTCAAAACGCGATATAGCACCTCATTCCTATGTTTCATGAGAAGATATAATATTCATTATGGAGTGTTATGTATACCTCGTACTCACTTCAAAAGAATGTAAATGCGACCCTCCCATCCTAGGAAATAGCGTTTGCAGATGTCTACGTATCATAGCAATAGAGTTCTAGTGCTTCTTAGAACGCGATATCGCATCTCACCTCTATGTTTCATGATAAGATATAATATTCATTGCGAAGTGTCATGTATACCTCGTATTCACTTCAAAAGAACGTAAATAAGACACTTCCATGCTAGGAAATAGCGTTTGCAGATGTCTACGTATCGTAGCAATAGAGTTCTAATGCTCCTTAAAACGCGATATCGCATCTCATTCCTATGTTTCATGATAAGATATAATATTCATTGCGAAGTGTCATGTATATCTTGTATTCACTTCAAACGAATGTAAATGCGACACTTCCATGCTAGGAAATAGCGTTTGCAGATGTCTACGTATCGTAGCAATAGAGTTCTAATGCTTCTCAAAACGCGATATAGCACCTCATTCCTATGTTTCATGAGAAGATATAATATTCATTATGGAGTGTTATGTATACCTCGTACTCACTTCAAAAGAATGTAAATGCGACCCTCCCATCCTAGGAAATAGCGTTTGCAGATGTCTACGTATCATAGCAATAGAGTTCTAATGCTCCTTAAAACGCGATATCGCATCTCACTTCTATGTTTCATGATAAGATATAATATTCATTGCGAAGTGTCATGTATACCTCGTATTCACTTCAAAAGAATGTAAATATGACACTGCCATGCTAGGAAATAGCGTTTGCAGATGTCTATGTACCGTAGCAATAGAGTAATAATGCTTCTTAAAACGAGATGTCGCATCTCACTGCTATGTTTCATGATAAGGTATAATATTCATTATGGAGTGATATGTATACCTCGTACTCACTTCAAAAGAATGTAAATGCGACCCTTCTATGCTAGGGAATAGCCTTTGCAGATGTCTACGTATCGTAGCAATAGAGTTCTAATGCTTCTTAGAACGCGATATCGCATCTCACTTTTATGTTTCATGATAACATATAATATTCATTGCTATGTGTCATGTATACCTCGTATTCACTTCAAAGGAATGTAAATGCGACACTTCCATGCTAGGAAATAGCGTTTGCAGATGTCTACGTATCGCAGCAATAGAGTTCTTATGCTTCCTAAAACGCGATATCGCATCTCTCTTCTATGTTTCATGATAAGGTATAATATTCATTGCGAAGTGTCATGTATACCTCGTATTCACTTCAAAAGAACGTAAATAAGACACTTCCATGCTAGGAAATAGCGTTTGCAGATGTCTACGTATCGTAGCAATAGAGTTCTAATGCTCCTTAAAACGCGATATCGCATCTCACTTCTATGTTTCATGAGAAGATATAATATTCATTGCGAAGTGTCATGTATATCTCGTATTCACATCAAAAGAATGTAAATGCGACACTTCCATGCTAGGAAATAGCGTTTGCAGATGTCTACGTATCGTAGCAATAGAGTTCTAATGCTTCTCAAAACGCGATATAGCACCTCATTCCTATGTTTCATGATAAGATATAATATTCATTGCGATGTGTCATGTATATCTCGTATTCACATCAAAAGAATGTAAATGCGACACTTCCATGCTAGGGAATAGCCTTTGCAGATGTCTACGTATCGTAGCAATAGAGTTCTAATGCTTCTCAAACGCGATATAGCACCTCATTCCTATGTTTCATGACAAGATATAATATTCATTGCGAAGTGTCATGTATATCTCGTATTCACTTCAAACGAATGTAAATGCGACACTTCCATGCTAGGAAATAGCGTTTGCAGATGTCTACGTATCGTAGCAATAGAGTTCCAATGCTTCTTAGAACGCGATATCGCATCTCACTTTTATGTTTCATGATAAGATATAATATTCATTGCGAACTGTCATGTATACCTCGTATTCACTTCAAAAGAATGTAAATGCGACACTTCCAAGCTAGGAAATAGCGTTTGCAGATGTCTACGTTTCGTAGCAATAGAGTTCAAATGCTTCTCAAAACGCGATATAGCACCTCATTCCTATGTTTCATGACAAGATATAATATTCATTGCGAAGTGTCATGTATATCTCGTATTCACTTCAAACGAATGTAAATGCGACACTTCCATGCTAGGAAATAGCGTTTGCAGATGTCTACGTATCGCAGCAATAGAGTTCCAATGCTTCATAAAACGCGATATCGCATCTCCCTTCTATGTTTCATGATAAGGTATAATATTCAGTGCGAAGTGTCATGTATACCTCGTATTCACTTCAAATGAATGTAAATGCGACACTTCCATGCTAGGAAATAGCGTTTGCAGATGTCTACGTATCGTAGCAATAGAGTTCTAATGCTTCTTATAACGAGATGCCTCATTTCATTTCTATGTTCCGTGATAAGATATAATATTCATTGTGGAGTGTCATGTATACCTCGTATTCACTTGAAATGAATGTAAGTGCGACACTTCCATGCTAGAAAATAGCGTTTGCAGATGTCTACGTATCGTAGCAATAGAGTTCTAATGCTTCTTAAAACGCGATATCGCACCTCTCTTCTATGTTTCATGATAAGGTATAATATTCATTGCGAAGCGTCATGTATACCTCGTATTCACTTCAAATGAATGTAAATGCGACACTTCCATGCTAGGAAATAGCGTTTGCAGATGTCTACGTATCGTAGCAATAGGGTTCTAATGCTTCTTAAAACGAGATACCTCCTTTCATTTCTATGTTCCGTGATAAGATATAATACTCATTGTGGAGTGTCATGTATACCTCGTATTCACATCAAAAGAATGTAAATGCGACACTTCCATGCTAGGAAATAGCGTTTGCAGATGTCTACGTATCGCAGCAATAGAGTTCCAATGCTTCCTAAAACGCGATATCGCATTTCTCTTCTATGTTTCATGATAAGGTATAATATTCATTGCGAAGTGTCATGTATACCTCGTATTCACTTCAAATGAATGTAAATGCGACACTTCCATGCTAGGAAATAGCGTTTGCAGATGTCTACGTATCGTAGCAATAGCGTAATAATGCTTCTTAGAACGAGATGTCGCATCTCACTGCTATGTTTCATGATAAGATATAATATTCATTATGGAGTGATATGTATACCTAGTACTCACTTCAAAAGAATGTAAATGCGACCCTTCCATGCTAGGGAATAGCCTTTGCAGATGTCTACGTATCGTAGCAATAGAGTTCTAATGCTTCTTAGAACGCGATATCGCATCTCACTTTTATGTTTCATGATAAGATATAATATTCATTGCGAAGTGTCATGTATACCTCGTATTCACTTCAAAAGAATGTAAATGCGACACTTCCATGCTAGGAAATAGCGTTTGCAGATGTCTACGTATCGTAGCAATAGAGTTCTAATGCTTCTTAAAACGCGATATCGCACCTCTCTTCTATGTTTCATGATAAGGTATAATATTCATTGCGAAGCGTCATGTATACCTCGTATTCACTTCAAATGAATGTAAATGCGACACTTCCATGCTAGGAAATAGCGTTTGCAGATGTCTACGTATCGTAGCAATAGAGTTCTAATGCTTCTTAAAACGAGATGCCTCATTTCATTTCTATGTTCCGTGATAAGATATAATATTCATTGTGGAGTGTCTTATATACCTCGTATTCACATCAAAAGAATGTAAATGCGACACATCCATGCTAGGAAATAGCGTTTGCAGACTTCTATGTATCGCAGCAATAGAGTTCCAATGCTTCCTAAAACGCGATATCGCATCTCCCTTCTATGTTCCATGATAAGATACAATATTCATTGCGAAGTGTCGTGTATTCCTCGTATTCACTTTCAGAAGAACGTAAATAAGACACTTCCATGCTAGGAAATAGCGTTTGCAAATGTCTACGTATCGTAGCAATAGAGTTCTAATGCTTCTCAAAACACGATATAGCACCTCATTCCTATGTTTCATGATAAGATATAATATTCATTGCGATGTGTCATGTATATCTCGTATTCACATCAAAAGAATGTAAATGCGACACTTCCATGCTAGGAAGTAGCGTTTGCAGATGTCTACGTATCGCAGCAATAGAGTTCCAACGCTTCCTAAAACGCGATATCGCATCTCCCTTCTATGTTTCATGATAAGGTATAATATTCATTGCGAAGTGTCATGTATACCTCGTATTCACTTCAAATGAATGTAAATGCGACACTTCCATGCTAGGAAGTAGCGTTTGCAGATGTCTACGTATCGTAGCAATAGAGTACTAATGCTTCTTAAAACGCGATATCGCATCTCACTGCTATGTTTCATGATAAGATATAATATTCATTATGGAGTGATATGTATACATCGTACTCACTTCAAAAGAATGTAAATGCGACCCTTCCATGCTAGGGAATATCCTTTGCAGATGTCTACGTATCGTAGCAATAGAGTTCTAATGCTTCTCAAAACGCGATATCGCATCTCATTCCTATGTTTCATGATAAGATATAATATTCATTGCGAAGTGTCATGTATATCTTGTATTCACTTCAAACGAATGTAAATGCGACACTTCCATGCTAGGAAATAGCGTTTGCAGATGTCTACGTATCGTAGCAATAGAGTTCTAATGCTTCTCAAAACGCGATATAGCACCTCATTCCTATGTTTCATGATAAGATATAATATTCATTGCGAAGTGTCATGTATATCTCGTATTCACTTCAAACGAATGTAAATGCGACACTTCCATGCTAGGAAATAGCGTTTGCAGATGTCTACGTATCGTAGCAATAGAGTTCTAATGCTTCTCAAACGCGATATCGCATCTCATTCCTATGTTTCATGATAAGATATAATAATCATTGCGAAGTGTCATGTATACCTCTTATTCACTTCAAACGAATGTAAATGCGACACTTCCATGCTAGGAAATAGCGTTTGCAGATATCTACGTATCGTAGCAATAGAGTTCCAATGCTTCTTAGAACGCGATATCGCATCTCACTTTTATGTTTCATGATAAGATATAATATTCATTGCGAACTGTCATGTATACCTCGTATTCACTTCAAAAGAATGTAAATGCGACACTTCCAAGCTAGGAAATAGCGTTTGCAGATGTCTACGTTTCGTAGCAATAGAGTTCAAATGCTTCTCAAAACGCGATATAGCACCTCATTCCTATGTTTCATGACAAGATATAATATCATTGCGAAGTGTCATGTATATCTCGTATTCACTTCAAACGAATGTAAATGCGACACTTCCATGCTAGGAAATAGCGTTTGCAGATGTCTACGTATCGCAGCAATAGAGTTCCAATGCTTCATAAAACGCGATATCGCATCTCCCTTCTATGTTTCATGATAAGGTATAATATTCATTGCGAAGTGTCATGTATACCTCGTATTCACTTCAAATGAATGTAAATGCGACACTTCCATGCTAGGAAATAGCGTTTGCAGATGTCTACGTATCGTAGCAATAGAGTTCTAATGCTTCTTATAACGAGATGCCTCATTTCATTTCTATGTTCCGTGATAAGATATAATATTCATTGTGGAGTGTCATGTATACCTCGTATTCACTTGAAATGAATGTAAGTGCGACACTTCCATGCTAGAAAATAGCGTTTGCAGATGTCTACGTATCGTAGCAATAGAGTTCTAATGCTTCTTAAAACGCGATATCGCACCTCTCTTCTATGTTTCATGATAAGGTATAATATTCATTGCGAAGCGTCATGTATACCTCGTATTCACTTCAAATGAATGTAAATGCGACACTTCCATGCTAGGAAATAGCGTTTGCAGATGTCCACGTATCGTAGCAATAGGGTTCTAATGCTTCTTAAAACGAGATACCTCCTTTCATTTCTATGTTCCGTGATAAGATATAATACTCATTGTGGAGTGTCATGTATACCTCGTATTCACTTCAAAAGAATGTAAATGCGACACTTCCATGCTAGGAAATAGCGTTTGCAGATGTCTACGTATCGCAGCAATAGAGTTCCAATGCTTCCTAAAACGCGATATCGCATCTCTCTTCTATGTTTCATGATAAGTATAATATTCATTGCGAAGTGTCATGTATACCTCGTATTCACTTCAAATGAATGTAAATGCGACACTTCCATGCTAGGAAATAGCGTTTGCAGATGTCTACGTATCGTAGCAATAGCGTAATAATGCTTCTTAAAACGAGATGTCGCATCTCACTGCTATGTTTCATGATAAGATATAATATTCATTATGGAGTGATATGTATACCTAGTACTCACTTCAAAAGAATGTAAATGCGACCCTTCCATGCTAGGGAATAGCCTTTGCAGATGTCTACGTATCGTTGCAATAGAGTTCTAATGCTTCTTAGAACGCGATATCGCATCTCACTTTTATGTTTCATGATAAGATATAATATTCATTGCGAAGTGTCATGTATACCTCGTATTCACTTCAAAAGAATGTAAATGCGACACTTCCATGCTAGGAAATAGCGTTTGCAGATGTCTACGTATCGTAGCAATAGGGTTCTAATGCTTCTTAAAACGCGATATCGCACCTCTCTTCTATGTTTCATGATAAGGTATAATATTCATTGCGAAGCGTCATGTATACCTCGTATTCACTTCAAATGAATGTAAATGCGACACTTCCATGCTAGGAAATAGCGTTTGCAGATGTCTACGTATCGTAGCAATAGAGTTCTAATGCTTCTTAAAACGAGATGCCTCATTTCATTTCTATGTTCCGTGATAAGATATAATATTCATTGTGGAGTGTCTTGTATACCTCGTATTCACATCAAAAGAATGTAAATGCGACACATCCATGCTAGGAAATAGCGTTTGCAGACTTCTATGTATCGCAGCAATAGAGTTCCAATGCTTCCTAAAACGCGATATCGCATCTCCCTTCTATGTTCCATGATAAGATACAATATTCATTGCGAAGTGTCGTGTATTCCTCGTATTCACTTTCAGAAGAACGTAAATAAGACACTTCCATGCTAGGAAATAGCGTTTGCAGATGTCTACGTATCGTAGCAATAGAGTTCTAATGCTTCTCATAACACGATATAGCACCTCATTCCTATGTTTCATGATAAGATATAATATTCATTGCGAAGTGTCATGTATATCTCGTATTCACTTCAAACGAATGTAAATGCGACACTTCCATGCTAGGAAATAGCGTTTGCAGACGTCTACGTATCGCAGCAATAGAGTTCTAATGCTTCTTGAAACGCGATATCGCATCTCATTCCTATGTTTCATGATAAGATATAATATTCATTGCGAAGTGTCATGTGTATCTCGTATTCACTTCAAACGTATGTAAATGCGACACTTCCATGCTAGGAAATAGCGTTTGCAGATGTCTACGTATCGTAGCAATAGAGTTCTAGTGCTTCTTAGAACGCCATA
Organism: Xylocopa sonorina; assembly: GCF_050948175.1. Classification (NCBI taxonomy): domain Eukaryota; kingdom Metazoa; phylum Arthropoda; class Insecta; order Hymenoptera; family Apidae; genus Xylocopa; species Xylocopa sonorina. The sequence goes on from NW_027490152.1 coordinate 1,010,942, forward strand.
TCGCATCTCACCTCTATGTTTCATGATAAGATATAATATTCATTGCGAAGTGTCATGTATACCTCGTATTCACTTCAAAAGAACGTAAATAAGACACTTCCATGCTAGGAAATAGCGTTTGCAGATGCCTACGTATCGCAGCAATAGAGTTCTAATGCTTCTTAAAACGCGATATCGCATCTCATTCCTATGTTTCATGATAAGATATAATATTCATTGCGATGTGTCATGTATACCTCGTATTCACTTCAAAAGAATGTAAATGCGACACTTCCATGCTAGGAAATAGCGTTTGCAGATGTCTACGTATCGCAGCAATAGAGTTCCAATGCTTCCTAAAACGCGATATCGCATCTCCCTTCTATGTTTCATGATAAGGTATAATATTCATTGCGAAGTGTCATGTATACCTCGTATTCACTTCAAATGAATGTAAATGCGACACTTCCATGCTAGGAAATAGCGTTTGCAGATGTCTACGTATCGTAGCAATAGCGTAATAATGCTTCTTAAAACGAGATGTCGCATCTCACTGCTATGTTTCATGATAAGAAATAACATTCATTATGGAGTGATATGTATACCTAGTACTCACTTCAAAAGAATGTAAATGCGACCCTTCCATGCTAGGGAATAGCCTTTGCAGATGTCTACGTATCGTAGCAATAGAGTTCTAATGCTTCTTAGAACGCGATATCGCATCTCACTTTTATGTTTCATGATAAGATATAATATTCATTGCGAAGTGTCATGTATACCTCGTATTCACTTCAAGAGAATGTAAATGCGACACTTCCATGCTAGGAAATAGCGTTTGCAGATGTCTACGTATCGTAGCAATAGAGTTCTAATGCTTCTTAAAACGCGATATCGCATCTCACTGCTATGTTTCATGATAAGATATAATATTCATTATGGAGTGATATGTATACCTCGTACTCACTTCAAAAAAATGTAAATGCGACCCTTCCATGCTAGGGAATAGCCTTTGCAGATGTCTACGTATCGTAGCAATAGAGTTCCAATGCTTCTTAGAACGCGATATCGCATCTCTCTTTTATGTTTCATGATAAGATATAATATTCATTGCGAAGTGTCATGTATACCTCGTATTCACTTCAAAAGAATGTAAACGCGACACTTCCATGCTAGGAAATAGCGTTTGCAGATGTCTACGTATCGTAGCAATAGAGTTCAAATGCTTCTTAAAACGAGATGCCTCATTTCATTTCTATGTTCCGTGATAAGATATAATATTCATTGTGGAGTGTCTTGTATACCTCGTATTCACATCAAAAGAATGTAAATGCGACACATCCATGCTAGGAAATAGCGTTTGCAGACTTCTATGTATCGCAGCAATAGAGTTCCAATGCTTCCTAAAACGCGATATCGCATCTCTCTTCTATGTTCCATGATAAGATACAATATTCATTGCGAAGTGTCGTGTATTCCTCGTATTCACTTTCAAAAGAACGTAAATAAGACACTTCCATGCTAGGAAATAGCGTTTGCAGATGTCTACGTATCGTAGCAATAGAGTTCTAATGCTTCTCAAAACGCGATATAGCACCTCATTCCTATGTTTCATGATAAGATATAATATTCATTGCGAAGTGTCATGTATATCTCGTATTCACTTCAAACGAATGTAAATGCGACACTTCCATGCTAGGAAATAGCGTTTGCAGATGTCTACGTATCGTAGCAATAGAGTTCTAATGCTTCTTGAAACGCGATATCGCATCTCATTCCTATGTTTCATGATAAGATATAATATTCATTGCGAAGTGTCATGTCTATCTCGTATTCACTTCAAACGTATGTAAATGCGACACTTCCATGCTAGGAAATAGCGTTTGCAGATGTCTACGTATCGTAGCAATAGAGTTCTAGTGCTTCTTAGAACGCGATATCGCATCTCACCTCTATGTTTCATGATAAGATATAATATTCATTGCGAAGTGTCATGTATACCTCGTATTCACTTCAAAAGAACGTAAATAAGACACTTCCATGCTAGGAAATAGCGTTTGCAGATGCCTACGTATCGCAGCAATAGAGTTCTAATGCTTCTTAAAACGCGATATCGCATCTCATTCCTATGTTTCATGATAAGATATAATATTCATTGCGATGTGTCATGTATACCTCGTATTCACTTCAAAAGAATGTAAATGCGACACTTCCATGCTAGGAAATAGCGTTTGCAGATGTCTACGTATCGCAGCAATAGAGTTCCAATGCTTCCTAAAACGCGATATCGCATCTCCCTTCTATGTTTCATGATAAGGTATAATATTCATTGCGAAGTGTCATGTATACCTCGTATTCACTTCAAATGAATGTAAATGCGACACTTCCATGCTAGGAAATAGCGTTTGCAGATGTCTACGTATCGTAGCAATAGCGTAATAATGCTTCTTAAACGAGATGTCGCATCTCACTGCTATGTTTCATGATAAGAAATAATATTCATTATGGAGTGATATGTATACCTAGTACTCACTTCAAAAGAATGTAAATGCGACCTTCCATGCTAGGGAATAGCCTTTGCAGATGTCTACGTATCGTAGCAATAGAGTTCTAATGCTTCTTAGAACGCGATATCGCATCTCACTTTTATGTTTCATGATAAGATATAATATTCATTGCGAAGTGTCATGTATACCTCGTATTCACTTCAAGAGAATGTAAATGCGACACTTCCATGCTAGGAAATAGCGTTTGCAGATGTCTACGTATCGTAGCAATAGAGTTCTAATGCTTCTTAAAACGCGATATCGCATCTCACTGCTATGTTTCATGATAAGATATAATATTCATTATGGAGTGATATGTATACTCGTACTCACTTCAAAAAAATGTAAATGCGACCCTTCCATGCTAGGGAATAGCCTTTGCAGATGTCTACGTATCGTAGCAATAGAGTTCCAATGCTTCTTAGAACGCGATATCGCATCTCACTTTTATGTTTCATGATAAGATATAATATTCATTGCGAAGTGTCATGTATACCTCGTATTCACTTCAAAGGAATGTAAACGCGACACTTCCATGCTAGGAAATAGCGTTTGCAGATGTCTACGTATCGTAGCAATAGAGTTCTAATGCTTCTTAAAACGCGATATCGCATCTCACTGCTATATTACATGAGAAGATATAATTTTCATTGCGAAGTGTCATGTATATCTCGTATTCACATCAAAAGAATGTAATTGCGACACTTCCATGCTAGGAAATAGCGTTTGCACATGTCTACGTATCGTAGCAATAGAGTTCTAATGCTTCTTATAACGAGATGCCTCATTTCATTTCTATGTTCCGTGATAAGATATAATATTCATTGTGGAGTGTCATGTATACCTCGTATTCACTTGAAATGAATGTAAGTGCGACACTTCCATGCTAGAAAATAGCGTTTGCAGATGTCTACGTATCGTAGCAATAGAGTTCTAATGCTTCTTAAAACGCGATATCGCACCTCTCTTCCATGTTTCATGATAAGGTATAATATTCATTGCGAAGCGTCATGTATACCTCGTATTCACTTCAAATGAATGTAAATGCGACACTTCCATGCTAGGAAATAGCGTTTGCAGATGTCTACGTATCGTAGCAATAGAGTTCAAATGCTTCTTAAAACGAGATGCCTCATTTCATTCCTATGTTCCGTGATAAGATATAATATTCATTGTGGAGTGTCTTGTATACCTCGTATTCACATCAAAAGAATGTAAATGCGACACATCCATGCTAGGAAATAGCGTTTGCAGACTTCTATGTATCGCAGCAATAGAGTTCCAATGCTTCCTAAAACGCGATATCGCATCTCCCTTCTATGTTCCATGATAAGATACAATATTCATTGCGAAGTGTCGTGTATTCCTCGTATTCACTTTCAAAAGAACGTAAATAAGACACTTCCATGCTAGGAAATAGCGTTTGCAGATGTCTACGTATCGTAGCAATAGAGTTCTAATGCTTCTCAAAACGCGATATAGCACCTCATTCCTATGTTCATGATAAGATATAATATTCATTGCGATGTGTCATGTATACCTCGTATTCACTTCAAAAGAATGTAAACGCGACACTTTCATGCTAGGAAATAGCGTTTGCAGATGTCTACGTATCGTAGCAATAGAGTTGTAATGCTTCCCAAAACGCGATATAGCACCTCATTCCTATGTTTCATGATAAGATATAATATTCATTGCGAAGTGTCATGTATACCTCGTATTCACTTCAAAGGAATGTAAACGCGACACTTCCATGCTAGGAAATAGCGTTTGCAGATGTCTACGTATCGTAGCAATAGAGTTCTAATGCTTCTTAAAACGCGATATCGCATCTCACTGCTATGTTTCATGATAAGATATAATATTCATTATGGAGTGATATGTATACCTCGTACTCACTTCAAAAAAATGTAAATGCGACCCTTCCATGCTAGGGAATAGCCTTTGCAGATGTCTACGTATCGTAGCAATAGAGTTCCAAAGCTTCTTAGAACGCGATATCGCATCTCACTCTTATGTTTCATGATAAGATATAATATTCATTGCGAAGTGTCATGTATATCTCGTATTCACTTCAAACGAATGTAAGTGCGACACTTCCATGCTAGGAAATAGCGTTTGCAGATGTCTACGTATCGTAGCAATAGAGTTCTAATGCTTCTTAAAACGCGATATCGCATCTCACTGCTATATTTCATGAGAAGATATAATATTCATTGCGAAGTGTCATGTATATCTCGTATTCACATCAAAAGATTGTAATTGTGACACTTCCATGCTAGGAAATAGCGTTTGCAGATGTCTACGTATCGTAGCAATAGAGTTCTAATGCTTCTTATAACGAGATGCCTCATTTCATTTCTATGTTCCGTGATAAGATATAATATTCATTGTGGTGTGTCATGTGTACCTCGTATTCACTTCAAATGAATGTAAATGCGACACTTTCATGCTAGGAAGTAGCGGTTGCAGATGTCCACGTATCGTAGCAATAGGGTTCGAATGCTTCTTAAGACGCGATATCGCATCTCACTTCTATGTTATATGATAAGATATAATATTCATTGCGAAGTGTCATGTATACCGCGATTTCTCTTCACAAGAATGTAAATGCGACACTTCCTTGATAGGAAATAGCGGTTGAGGATGTCTATGTATCGCAGCAATAGAGTTCCAATGCTTCCTAAAACGCGATATCGCATCTCCCATCTATGTTTCATGATAAGGTATAATATTCATTGCGAAGTGTCATGTATACCTCGTATTCACTTCAACAGAACGTAAATAAGACACTTCCATGCTAGGAAATAGCGTTTGCAGATGTCTACGTATCGTAGCAATAGAGTTCTAATGCTCCTTAAAACGCGATATCGCATCTCACATCTATGTTTCATGATAAGATATAATATTCATTGCGAAGTGTCATGTATACCTCGTATTCACTTCAAAAGAATGTAAATGCGACACTTCCATGCTAGGAAATAGCGTTTGCAGATGTCTACGTATCGCAGCAATAGAGTTCTAATGCTTCTTAAAACGCGATATCGCATCTCACTGCTATGTTTCATGATAAGATATAATATTCATTATGGAGTGATATGTATACCTCGTACTCACTTCAAAAAAATGTAAATGCGACCCTTCCATGCTAGGGAATAGCCTTTGCAGATGTCTACGTATCGTAGCAATAGAGTTCCAATGCTTCTTAGAACGCGATATCGCATCTCACTTTTATGTTTCATGATAAGATATAATATTCATTGCGAAGTGTCATGTATACCTCGTATTCACTTCAAAGGAATGTAAACGCGACACTTCCATGCTAGGAAATAGCGTTTGCAGATGTCTACGTATCGTAGCAATAGAGTTCTAATGCTTCTTAAAACGCGATATCGCATCTCACTGCTATATTACATGAGAAGATATAATTTTCATTGCGAAGTGTCATGTATATCTCGTATTCACATCAAAAGAATGTAATTGCGACACTTCCATGCTAGGAAATAGCGTTTGCACATGTCTACGTATCGTAGCAATAGAGTTCTAATGCTTCTTATAACGAGATGCCTCATTTCATTTCTATGTTCCGTGATAAGATATAATATTCATTGTGGAGTGTCATGTATACCTCGTATTCACTTGAAATGAATGTAAGTGCGACACTTCCATGCTAGAAAATAGCGTTTGCAGATGTCTACGTATCGTAGCAATAGAGTTCTAATGCTTCTTAAAACGCGATATCGCACCTCTCTTCCATGTTTCATGATAAGGTATAATATTCATTGCGAAGCGTCATGTATACCTCGTATTCACTTCAAATGAATGTAAATGCGACACTTCCATGCTAGGAAATAGCGTTTGCAGATGTCTACGTATCGTAGCAATAGAGTTCAAATGCTTCTTAAAACGAGATGCCTCATTTCATTTCTATGTTCCGTGATAAGATATAATATTCATTGTGGAGTGTCTTGTATACCTCGTATTCACATCAAAAGAATGTAAATGCGACACATCCATGCTAGGAAATAGCGTTTGCAGACTTCTATGTATCGCAGCAATAGAGTTCCAATGCTTCCTAAAACGCGATATCGCATCTCCCTTCTATGTTCCATGATAAGATACAATATTCATTGCGAAGTGTCGTGTATTCCTCGTATTCACTTTCAAAAGAACGTAAATAAGACACTTCCATGCTAGGAAATAGCGTTTGCAGATGTCTACGTATCGTAGCAATAGAGTTCTAATGCTTCTCAAAACGCGATATAGCACCTCATTCCTATGTTTCATGATAAGATATAATATTCATTGCGATGTGTCATGTATACCTCGTATTCACTTCAAAAGAATGTAAACGCGACACTTTCATGCTAGGAAATAGCGTTTGCAGATGTCTACGTATCGTAGCAATAGAGTTGTAATGCTTCCCAAAACGCGATATAGCACCTCATTCCTATGTTTCATGATAAGATATAATATTCATTGCGAAGTGTCATGTATACCTCGTATTCACTTCAAAGGAATGTAAACGCGACACTTCCATGCTAGGAAATAGCGTTTGCAGATGTCTACGTATCGTAGCAATAGAGTTCTAATGCTTCTTAAAACGCGATATCGCATCTCACTGCTATGTTTCATGATAAGATATAATATTCATTATGGAGTGATATGTATACCTCGTACTCACTTCAAAAAAATGTAAATGCGACCCTTCCATGCTAGGGAATAGCCTTTGCAGATGTCTACGTATCGTAGCAATAGAGTTCCAAAGCTTCTTAGAACGCGATATCGCATCTCACTCTTATGTTTCATGATAAGATATAATATTCATTGCGAAGTGTCATGTATATCTCGTATTCACTTCAAACGAATGTAAGTGCGACACTTCCATGCTAGGAAATAGCGTTTGCAGATGTCTACGTATCGTAGCAATAGAGTTCTAATGCTTCTTAAAACGCGATATCGCATCTCACTGCTATATTTCATGAGAAGATATAATATTCATTGCGAAGTGTCATGTATATCTCGTATTCACATCAAAAGATTGTAATTGTGACACTTCCATGCTAGGAAATAGCGTTTGCAGATGTCTACGTATCGTAGCAATAGAGTTCTAATGCTTCTTATAACGAGATGCCTCATTTCATTTCTATGTTCCGTGATAAGATATAATATTCATTGTGGTGTGTCATGTGTACCTCGTATTCACTTCAAATGAATGTAAATGCGACACTTTCATGCTAGGAAGTAGCGGTTGCAGATGTCCACGTATCGTAGCAATAGGGTTCGAATGCTTCTTAAGACGCGATATCGCATCTCACTTCTATGTTATATGATAAGATATAATATTCATTGCGAAGTGTCATGTATACCGCGATTTCTCTTCACAAGAATGTAAATGCGACACTTCCTTGATAGGAAATAGCGGTTGAGGATGTCTATGTATCGCAGCAATAGAGTTCCAATGCTTCCTAAAACGCGATATCGCATCTCCCTTCTATGTTTCATGATAAGGTATAATATTCATTGCGAAGTGTCATGTATACCTCGTATTCACTTCAAAAGAACGTAAATAAGACACTTCCATGCTAGGAAATAGCGTTTGCAGATGTCTACGTATCGTAGCAATAGAGTTCTAATGCTCCTTAAAACGCGATATCGCATCTCACATCTATGTTTCATGATAAGATATAATATTCATTGCGAAGTGTCATGTATACCTCGTATTCACTTCAAAAGAATGTAAATGCGACACTTCCATGCTAGAAAATAGCGTTTGCAGATGTCTACGTATCGTAGCAATAGAGTTCTAATGCTTCTTAAAACGCGATATCGCACCTCTCTTCCATGTTTCATGATAAGGTATAATATTCATTGCGAAGCGTCATGTATACCTCGTATTCACTTCAAATGAATGTAAATGCGACACTTCCATGCTAGGAAATAGCGTTTGCAGATGTCTACGTATCGTAGCAATAGAGTTCAAATGCTTCTTAAAACGAGATGCCTCATTTCATTTCTATGTTCCGTGATAAGATATAATATTCATTGTGGAGTGTCTTGTATACCTCGTATTCACATCAAAAGAATGTAAATGCGACACATCCATGCTAGGAAATAGCGTTTGCAGACTTCTATGTATCGCAGCAATAGAGTTCCAATGCTTCCTAAAACGCGATATCGCATCTCCCTTCTATGTTCCATGATAAGATACAATATTCATTGCGAAGTGTCGTGTATTCCTCGTATTCACTTTCAAAAGAACGTAAATAAGACACTTCCATGCTAGGAAATAGCGTTTGCAGATGTCTACGTATCGTAGCAATAGAGTTCTAATGCTTCTCAAAACGCGATATAGCACCTCATTCCTATGTTTCATGATAAGATATAATATTCATTGCGATGTGTCATGTATACCTCGTATTCACTTCAAAAGAATGTAAACGCGACACTTTCATGCTAGGAAATAGCGTTTGCAGATGTCTACGTATCGTAGCAATAGAGTTGTAATGCTTCCCAAAACGCGATATAGCACCTCATTCCTATGTTTCATGATAAGATATAATATTCATTGCGAAGTGTCATGTATACCTCGTATTCACTTCAAAGGAATGTAAACGCGACACTTCCATGCTAGGAAATAGCGTTTGCAGATGTCTACGTATCGTAGCAATAGAGTTCTAATGCTTCTTAAAACGCGATATCGCATCTCACTGCTATGTTTCATGATAAGATATAATATTCATTATGGAGTGATATGTATACCTCGTACTCACTTCAAAAAAATGTAAATGCGACCCTTCCATGCTAGGGAATAGCCTTTGCAGATGTCTACGTATCGTAGCAATAGAGTTCCAAAGCTTCTTAGAACGCGATATCGCATCTCACTCTTATGTTTCATGATAAGATATAATATTCATTGCGAAGTGTCATGTATATCTCGTATTCACTTCAAACGAATGTAAGTGCGACACTTCCATGCTAGGAAATAGCGTTTGCAGATGTCTACGTATCGTAGCAATAGAGTTCTAATGCTTCTTAAAACGCGATATCGCATCTCACTGCTATATTTCATGAGAAGATATAATATTCATTGCGAAGTGTCATGTATATCTCGTATTCACATCAAAAGATTGTAATTGTGACACTTCCATGCTAGGAAATAGCGTTTGCAGATGTCTACGTATCGTAGCAATAGAGTTCTAATGCTTCTTATAACGAGATGCCTCATTTCATTTCTATGTTCCGTGATAAGATATAATATTCATTGTGGTGTGTCATGTGTACCTCGTATTCACTTCAAATGAATGTAAATGCGACACTTTCATGCTAGGAAGTAGCGGTTGCAGATGTCCACGTATCGTAGCAATAGGGTTCGAATGCTTCTTAAGACGCGATATCGCATCTCACTTCTATGTTATATGATAAGATATAATATTCATTGCGAAGTGTCATGTATACCGCGATTTCTCTTCACAAGAATGTAAATGCGACACTTCCTTGATAGGAAATAGCGGTTGAGGATGTCTATGTATCGCAGCAATAGAGTTCCAATGCTTCCTAAAACGCGATATCGCATCTCCCTTCTATGTTTCATGATAAGGTATAATATTCATTGCGAAGTGTCATGTATACCTCGTATTCACTTCAAAAGAACGTAAATAAGACACTTCCATGCTAGGAAATAGCGTTTGCAGATGTCTACGTATCGTAGCAATAGAGTTCTAATGCTCCTTAAAACGCGATATCGCATCTCACATCTATGTTTCATGATAAGATATAATATTCATTGCGAAGTGTCATGTATACCTCGTATTCACTTCAAAAGAATGTAAATGCGACACTTCCATGCTAGGAAATAGCGTTTGCAGATGTCTACGTATCGTAGCAATAGAGTTCTAATGCTTCTCAAAACGCGATATAGCACCTCATTCCTATGTTTCATGATAAGATATAATATTCATTGCGAAGTGTCATGTATATCTCGTATTCACATCAAAAGAATGTAAATGCGACACTTCCATGCTAGGAAATAGCGTTTGCAGATTTCTACGTATCGCAGCAATAGAGTTCCAATGCTTCCTAAAACGCGATATCGCATCTCCCTTCTATGTTTCATGATAAGGTATAATATTCATTGGGAAGTGTCATGTATACCTCGTATTCACTTCAAATGCATGTAAATGCGACACTTCCATGCTAGGAAATAGCGTTTGCAGATGTCTACGTATCGTAGCAATACAGTTCTAATGCTTCTTAAAACGCGATATCGCATCTCACTGCTATGTTTCATGATAAGATATAATATTCATTATGGAGTGATATGTATACCTCGTACTCACTTCAAAAGAATGTAAATGCGACCCTTCCATGCTAGGGATTAGCCTTTGCAGATGTCTACGTATCGCAGCAATAGAGTTTCAATGCTTCCTAAAACGCGATATCGCATCTCCTTCTATGTTTCATGATAAGGTATAATATTCATTGCGAAGTGTAATGTATACCTCGTATTCACTTCAAATGAATGTAAATGCGACACTTCCATGCTAGGAAATAGCGTTTGCAGATGTCTACGTATCGTAGCAATAGAGTTCTAATGCTTCTTAGAACGCGATATCGCATCTCACTTTTATGTTTCATGATAAGATATAATATTCATTGCGAAGTGTCATGTATACCTCGTATTCACTTCAAGAGAATGTAAATGCGACACTTCCATGCTAGGAAATAGCGTTTGCAGATGTCTACGTATCGTAGCAATAGAGTTCTAATGCTTCTTAAAACGCGATATCGCATCTCACTGCTATGTTTCATGATAAGATATAATATTCATTATGGAGTGATATGTATACCTCGTACTCACTTCAAAAAATGTAAATGCGACCCTTCCATGCTAGGGAATAGCCTTTGCAGATGTCTACGTATCGTAGCAATAGAGTTCCAATGCTTCTTAGAACGCGATATCGCATCTCACTTTTATGTTTCATGATAAGATATAATATTCATTGCGAAGTGTCATGATATACCTCGTATTCACTTCAAAGGAATGTAAACGCGACACTTCCATGCTAGGAAATAGCGTTTGCAGATGTCTACGTATCGTAGCAATAGAGTTCTAATGCTTCTTAAAACGCGATATCGCATCTCACTGCTATATTACATGAGAAGATATAATTTTCATTGCGAAGTGTCATGTATATCTCGTATTCACATCAAAAGAATGTAATTGCGACACTTCCATGCTAGGAAATAGCGTTTGCACATGTCTACGTATCGTAGCAATAGAGTTCTAATGCTTCTTATAACGAGATGCTCATTTCATTTCTATGTTCCGTGATAAGATATAATATTCATTGTGGAGTGTCATGTATACCTCGTATTCACTTGAAATGAATGTAAGTGCGACACTTCCATGCTAGAAAATAGCGTTTGCAGATGTCTACGTATCGTAGCAATAGAGTTCTAATGCTTCTTAAAACGCGATATCGCACCTCTCTTCCATGTTTCATGATAAGGTATAATATTCATTGCGAAGCGTCATGTATACCTCGTATTCACTTCAATGAATGTAAATGCGACACTTCCATGCTAGGAAATAGCGTTTTGCAGATGTCTACGTATCGTAGAATAGAGTTCAATGCTTCTTAAAACGAGATGCCTCATTTCATTTCTATGTTCCGTGATAAGATATAATATTCATTGTGGAGTGTCTTGTATACCTCGTATTCACATCAAAAGAATGTAAATGCGACACATCCATGCTAGGAAATAGCGTTTGCAGACTTCTATGTATCGCAGCAATAGAGTCCAATGCTTCCTAAAACGCGATATCGCATCTCCCTTCTATGTTCCATGATAAGATACAATATTCATTGCGAAGTGTCGTGTATTCCTCGTATTCACTTTCAAAAGAACGTAAATAAGACACTTCCATGCTAGGAAATAGCGTTTTGCAGATGTCTACGTATCGTAGCAATAGAGTTCTAATGCTTCTCAAAACGCGAATATAGCACCTCATCCTATGTTTCATGATAAGATATAATATTCATTGCGAAGTGTCATGTATATCTCGTATTCACTTCAAACGAATGTAAATGCGACACTTCATGCTAGGAAATAGCGTTTGCAGATGTCTACGTATCGTAGCAATAGAGTTCTAATGCTTCTTGAAACGCGATATCGCATCTCATTCCTATGTTTCATGATAAGATATAATATTCATTGCGAAGTGTCATGTCTATCTCGTATTCACTTCAAACGTATGTAAATGCGACCATTCCATGCTAGGAAATAGCGTTTGCAGATGTCTACGTATCGTAGCAATAGAGTTCTGGTGCTTCTTAGAACGCGATATCGCATCTCACCTCTATGTTTCATGATAAGATATAATATTCATTGCCGATGTGTCATGTATACCTCGTATTCACTTCAAAAGAATGTAAACGCGACACTTTCATGCTAGGAATAGCGGTGTTTGCAGATGTCTACGTATCGTAGCAATAGAGTTGTAATGCTTCCCAAAACGCGATATAGCACCTCATTCATGTTTCATGATAAGATATAATATTCATTGCGAAGTGTAATGTATACCTCGTATTCACTTCAAAGGAATGTAAACGCGACACTTCCATGCTAGGAAATAGCGTTTGCAGATGTCTACGTATCGTAGCAATAGAGTTCTAATGCTTCTTAAACGCGATATCGCATCTCACTGCTATGTTTCATGATAAGATATAATATTCATTATGGAGTGATATGTATACCTCGTACTCACTTCAAAAAAATGTAAATGCGACCCTTCCATGCTAGGGAATAGCCTTTGCAGATGTCTACGTATCGTAGCAATAGAGTTCCAAAGCTTCTTAGAACGCGATATCGCATCTCACTCTTATGTTTCATGATAAGATATAATATTCATTGCGAAGTGTCATGTATATCTCGTATTCACTTCAAACGAATGTAAGTGCGACACTTCCATGCTAGGAAATAGCGTTTGCAGATGTCTACGTATCGTAGCAATAGAGTTCTAATGCTTCTTAAAACGCGATATCGCATCTCACTGCTATATTTCATGAGAAGATATAATATTCATTGCGAAGTGTCATGTATATCTCGTATTCACATCAAAAGATTGTAATTGTGACACTTCCATGCTAGGAAATAGCGTTTGCAGATGTCTACGTATCGTAGCAATAGAGTTCTAATGCTTCTTATAACGAGATGCCTCATTTCATTTCTATGTTCCGTGATAAGATATAATATTCATTGTGGTGTGTCATGTGTACCTCGTATTCACTTCAAATGAATGTAAATGCGACACTTTCATGCTAGGAAGTAGCGGTTGCAGATGTCCACGTATCGTAGCAATAGGGTTCGAATGCTTCTTAAGACGCGATATCGCATCTCACTTCTATGTTATATGATAAGATATAATATTCATTGCGAAGTGTCATGTATACCGCGATTTCTCTTCACAAGAATGTAAATGCGACACTTCCTTGATAGGAAATAGCGGTTGAGGATGTCTATGTATCGCAGCAATAGAGTTCCAATGCTTCCTAAAACGCGATATCGCATCTCCCATCTATGTTTCATGATAAGGTATAATATTCATTGCGAAGTGTCATGTATACCTCGTATTCACTTCAACAGAACGTAAATAAGACACTTCCATGCTAGGAAATAGCGTTTGCAGATGTCTACGTATCGTAGCAATAGAGTTCTAATGCTCCTTAAAACGCGATATCGCATCTCACATCTATGTTTCATGATAAGATATAATATTCATTGCGAAGTGTCATGTATACCTCGTATTCACTTCAAAAGAATGTAAATGCGACACTTCCATGCTAGGAAATAGCGTTTGCAGATGTCTACGTATCGTAGCAATAGAGTTCTAATGCTTCTCAAAACGCGATATAGCACCTCATTCCTATGTTTCATGATAAGATATAATATTCATTGCGAAGTGTCATGTATATCTCGTATTCACATCAAAAGAATGTAAATGCGACACTTCCATGCTAGGAAATAGCGTTTGCAGATTTCTACGTATCGCAGCAATAGAGTTCCAATGCTTCCTAAAACGCGATATCGCATCTCCCTTCTATGTTTCATGATAAGGTATAATATTCATTGCGAAGTGTCGTGTATTCCTCGTATTCACTTTCAAAAGAACGTAAATAAGACACTTCCATGCTAGGAAATAGCGTTTGCAGATGTCTACGTATCGTAGCAATAGAGTTCTAATGCTTCTCAAAACGCGATATAGCACCTCATTCCTATGTTTCATGATAAGATATAATATTCATTGCGAAGTGTCATGTATATCTCGTATTCACTTCAAACGAATGTAAATGCGACACTTCCATGCTAGGAAATAGCGTTTGCAGATGTCTACGTATCGTAGCAATAGAGTTCTAATGCTTCTTGAAACGCGATATCGCATCTCATTCCTATGTTTCATGATAAGATATAATATTCATTGCGAAGTGTCATGTCTATCTCGTATTCACTTCAAACGTATGTAAATGCGACACTTCCATGCTAGGAAATAGCGTTTGCAGATGTCTACGTATCGTAGCAATAGAGTTCTAGTGCTTCTTAGAACGCGATATCGCATCTCACCTCTATGTTTCATGATAAGATATAATATTCATTGCGAAGTGTCATGTATACCTCGTATTCACTTCAAAAGAACGTAAATAAGACACTTCCATGCTAGGAAATAGCGTTTGCAGATGCCTACGTATCGCAGCAATAGAGTTCTAATGCTTCTTAAAACGCGATATCGCATCTCATTCCTATGTTTCATGATAAGATATAATATTCATTGCGATGTGTCATGTATACCTCGTATTCACTTCAAAAGAATGTAAATGCGACACTTCCATGCTAGGAAATAGCGTTTGCAGATGTCTACGTATCGCAGCAATAGAGTTCCAATGCTTCCTAAAACGCGATATCGCATCTCCCTTCTATGTTTCATGATAAGGTATAATATTCATTGCGAAGTGTCATGTATACCTCGTATTCACTTCAAATGAATGTAAATGCGACACTTCCATGCTAGGAAATAGCGTTTGCAGATGTCTACGTATCGTAGCAATAGCGTAATAATGCTTCTTAAAACGAGATGTCGCATCTCACTGCTATGTTTCATGATAAGAAATAATATTCATTATGGAGTGATATGTATACCTAGTACTCACTTCAAAAGAATGTAAATGCGACCCTTCCATGCTAGGGAATAGCCTTTGCAGATGTCTACGTATCGTAGCAATAGAGTTCTAATGCTTCTTAGAACGCGATATCGCATCTCACTTTTATGTTTCATGATAAGATATAATATTCATTGCGAAGTGTCATGTATACCTCGTATTCACTTCAAGAGAATGTAAATGCGACACTTCCATGCTAGGAAATAGCGTTTGCAGATGTCTACGTATCGTAGCAATAGAGTTCTAATGCTTCTTAAAACGCGATATCGCATCTCACTGCTATGTTTCATGATAAGATATAATATTCATTATGGAGTGATATGTATACCTCGTACTCACTTCAAAAAAATGTAAATGCGACCCTTCCATGCTAGGGAATAGCCTTTGCAGATGTCTACGTATCGTAGCAATAGAGTTCCAATGCTTCTTAGAACGCGATATCGCATCTCACTTTTATGTTTCATGATAAGATATAATATTCATTGCGAAGTGTCATGTATACCTCGTATTCACTTCAAAGGAATGTAAACGCGACACTTCCATGCTAGGAAATAGCGTTTGCAGATGTCTACGTATCGTAGCAATAGAGTTCTAATGCTTCTTAAAACGCGATATCGCATCTCACTGCTATATTACATGAGAAGATATAATTTTCATTGCGAAGTGTCATGTATATCTCGTATTCACATCAAAAGAATGTAATTGCGACACTTCCATGATAGGAAATAGCGTTTGCACATGTCTACGTATCGTAGCAATAGAGTTCTAATGCTTCTTATAACGAGATGCCTCATTTCATTTCTATGTTCCGTGATAAGATATAATATTCATTGTGGAGTGTCATGTATACCTCGTATTCACTTGAAATGAATGTAAGTGCGACACTTCCATGCTAGAAAATAGCGTTTGCAGATGTCTACGTATCGTAGCAATAGAGTTCTAATGCTTCTTAAAACGCGATATCGCACCTCTCTTCCATGTTTCATGATAAGGTATAATATTCATTGCGAAGCGTCATGTATACCTCGTATTCACTTCAAATGAATGTAAATGCGACACTTCCATGCTAGGAAATAGCGTTTGCAGATGTCTACGTTTCGTAGCAATAGAGTTCAAATGCTTCTCAAAACGCGATATAGCACCTCATTCCTATGTTTCATGACAAGATATAATATTCATTGCGAAGTGTCATGTATGTCTCGTATTCACTTCAAACGAATGTAAATGCGACACTTCCATGCTAGGAAATAGCGTTTGCAGATGTCTACGTATCGCAGCAATAGAGTTCCAATGCTTCCTAAAACGCGATATCGCATCTCCCTTCTGTGTTTCATGATAAGGTATAATATTCATTGCGAAGTGTCATGTATACCTCGTATTCACTTCAAATGAATGTAAATGCGACACTTCCATGCTAGGAAATAGCGTTTGCAGATGTCTACGTATCGTAGCAATAGAGTTCTAATGCTTCTTATAACGAGATGCCTCATTTCATTTCTATGTTCCGTGATAAGATATAATACTCATTGTGGAGTGTCACGTATACCTCGTATTCACATCAAAAGAATGTAAATGCGACACTTCCATGCTAGGAAATAGCGTTTGCAGATGTCTACGTATCGCAGCAATAGAGTTCCAATGCTTCCTAAAACGCGATATCGCATCTCTCTTCTATGTTTCATGATAAGGTATAATATTCATTGCGAGGTGTCATGTATACCTCGTATTCACTTCAAATGAATGTAAATGCGACACTTCCATGCTAGGAAATAGCGTTTGCAGATGTCTACGTATCGTAGCAATAGCGTAATAATGCTTCTTAAAACGAGATGTCGCATCTCACTGCTATGTTTCATGATAAGATATAATATTCATTATGGAGTGATATGTATACCTAGTACTCACTTCAAAAGAATGTAAATGCGACACTTCCATGCTAGAAAATAGCGTTTGCAGATGTCTACGTATCGTAGCAATAGAGTTCTAATGCTTCTTAAAACGCGATATCGCACCTCTCTTCCATGTTTCATGATAAGGTATAATATTCATTGCGAAGCGTCATGTATACCTCGTATTCACTTCAAATGAATGTAAATGCGACACTTCCATGCTAGGAAATAGCGTTTGCAGATGTCTACGTATCGTAGCAATAGAGTTCAAATGCTTCTTAAAACGAGATGCCTCATTTCATTTCTATGTTCCGTGATAAGATATAATATTCATTGTGGAGTGTCTTGTATACCTCGTATTCACATCAAAAGAATGTAAATGCGACACATCCATGCTAGGAAATAGCGTTTGCAGACTTCTATGTATCGCAGCAATAGAGTTCCAATGCTTCCTAAAACGCGATATCGCATCTCCCTTCTATGTTCCATGATAAGATACAATATTCATTGCGAAGTGTCGTGTATTCCTCGTATTCACTTTCAAAAGAACGTAAATAAGACACTTCCATGCTAGGAAATAGCGTTTGCAGATGTCTACGTATCGTAGCAATAGAGTTCTAATGCTTCTCAAAACGCGATATAGCACCTCATTCCTATGTTTCATGATAAGATATAATATTCATTGCGAAGTGTCATGTATATCTCGTATTCACTTCAAACGAATGTAAATGCGACACTTCCATGCTAGGAAATAGCGTTTGCAGATGTCTACGTATCGTAGCAATAGAGTTCTAATGCTTCTTGAAACGCGATATCGCATCTCATTCCTATGTTTCATGATAAGATATAATATTCATTGCGAAGTGTCATGTCTATCTCTTATTCACTTCAAACGTATGTAAATGCGACACTTCCATGCTAGGAAATAGCGTTTGCAGATGTCTACGTATCGTAGCAATAGAGTTCTAGTGCTTCTTAGAACGCGATATCGCATCTCACCTCTATGTTTCATGATAAGATATAATATTCATTGCGATGTGTCATGTATACCTCGTATAAACTTCAAAAGAATGTAAACGCGACACTTTCATGCTAGGAAATAGCGTTTGCAGATGTCTACGTATCGTAGCAATAGAGTTGTAATGCTTCCCAAAACGCGATATAGCACCTCATTCCTATGTTTCATGATAAGATATAATATTCATTGCGAAGTGTCATGTATACCTCGTATTCACTTCAAAGGAATGTAAACGCGACACTTCCATGCTAGGAAATAGCGTTTGCAGATGTCTACGTATCGTAGCAATAGAGTTCTAATGCTTCTTAAAACGCGATATCGCATCTCACTGCTATGTTTCATGATAAGATATAATATTCATTATGGAGTGATATGTATACCTCGTACTCACTTCAAAAAAATGTAAATGCGACCCTTCCATGCTAGGGAATAGCCTTTGCAGATGTCTACGTATCGTAGCAATAGAGTTCCAAAGCTTCTTAGAACGCGATATCGCATCTCACTCTTATGTTTCATGATAAGATATAATATTCATTGCGAAGTGTCATGTATATCTCGTATTCACTTCAAACGAATGTAAGTGCGACACTTCCATGCTAGGAAATAGCGTTTGCAGATGTCTACGTATCGTAGCAATAGAGTTCTAATGCTTCTTAAAACGCGATATCGCATCTCACTGCTATATTTCATGAGAAGATATAATATTCATTGCGAAGTGTCATGTATATCTCGTATTCACATCAAAAGATTGTAATTGTGACACTTCCATGCTAGGAAATAGCGTTTGCAGATGTCTACGTATCGTAGCAATAGAGTTCTAATGCTTCCTATAACGAGATGCCTCATTTCATTTCTATGTTCCGTGATAAGATATAATATTCATTGTGGTGTGTCATGTGTACCTCGTATTCACTTCAAATGAATGTAAATGCGACACTTTCATGCTAGGAAGTAGCGGTTGCAGATGTCCACGTATCGTAGCAATAGGGTTCGAATGCTTCTTAAGACGCGATATCGCATCTCACTTCTATGTTATATGATAAGATATAATATTCATTGCGAAGTGTCATGTATACCGCGATTTCTCTTCACAAGAATGTAAATGCGACACTTCCTTGATAGGAAATAGCGGTTGAGGATGTCTATGTATCGCAGCAATAGAGTTCCAATGCTTCCTAAAACGCGATATCGCATCTCCCTTCTATGTTTCATGATAAGGTATAATATTCATTGCGAAGTGTCATGTATACCTCGTATTCACTTCAAAAGAACGTAAATAAGACACTTCCATGCTAGGAAATAGCGTTTGCAGATGTCTACGTATCGTAGCAATAGAGTTCTAATGCTCCTTAAAACGCGATATCGCATCTCACATCTATGTTTCATGATAAGATATAATATTCATTGCGAAGTGTCATGTATACCTCGTATTCACTTCAAAAGAATGTAAATGCGACACTTCCATGCTAGGAAATAGCGTTTGCAGATGTCTACGTATCGTAGCAATAGAGTTCTAATGCTTCTCAAAACGCGATATAGCACCTCATTCCTATGTTTCATGATAAGATATAATATTCATTGCGAAGTGTCATGTATATCTCGTATTCACATCAAAAGAATGTAAATGCGACACTTCCATGCTAGGAAATAGCGTTTGCAGATTTCTACGTATCGCAGCAATAGAGTTCCAATGCTTCCTAAAACGCGATATCGCATCTCCCTTCTATGTTTCATGATAAGGTATAATATTCATTGGGAAGTGTCATGTATACCTCGTATTCACTTCAAATGCATGTAAATGCGACACTTCCATGCTAGGAAATAGCGTTTGCAGATGTCTACGTATCGTAGCAATACAGTTCTAATGCTTCTTAAAACGCGATATCGCATCTCACTGCTATGTTTCATGATAAGATATAATATTCATTATGGAGTGATATGTATACCTCGTACTCACTTCAAAAGAATGTAAATGCGACCCTTCCATGCTAGGGATTAGCCTTTGCAGATGTCTACGTATCGTAGCAATGGAGTTCCAATGCTTCTTAGAACGCGATATCGCATCTCACTTTTATGTTTCATGATAAGATATAATATTCATTGCGAAGTGTCATGTATACCGCGATTTCTCTTCACAAGAATGTAAATGCGACACTTCCTTGATAGGAAATAGCGTTTGCAGATGTCTACGTATCGCAGCAATAGAGTTTCAATGCTTCCTAAAACGCGATATCGCATCTCCCTTCTATGTTTCATGATAAGGTATAATATTCATTGCGAAGTGTAATGTATACCTCGTATTCACTTCAAATGAATGTAAATGCGACACTTCCATGCTAGGAAATAGCGTTTGCAGATGTCTACGTATCGTAGCAATAGAGTTCTAATGCTTCTCAAAACGCGATATAGCACCTCATTCTTATGTTTCATGATAAGATATAATATTCATTGCGAAGTGTCATGTATATCTCGTATTCACATCAAAAGAATGTAAATGCGACACTTCCATGCTAGGAAATAGCGTTTGCAGATGTCTACGTATCGCAGCAATAGAGTTCCAATGCTTCCTAAAACGCGATATCGCATCTCCCTTCTATGTTTCATGATAAGGTATAATATTCATTGCGAAGTGTCATGTATACCTCGTATTCACTTCAAATGAATGTAAATGCGACACTTCCATGCTAGGAAATAGCGTTTGCAGATGTCTACGTATCGTAGCAATAGCGTAATAATGCTTCTTAAAACGAGATGTCGCATCTCACTGCTATGTTTCATTATAAGATATAATATTCATTATGGAGTGATATGTATACCTAGTACTCACTTCAAA
Organism: Xylocopa sonorina; assembly: GCF_050948175.1. Classification (NCBI taxonomy): domain Eukaryota; kingdom Metazoa; phylum Arthropoda; class Insecta; order Hymenoptera; family Apidae; genus Xylocopa; species Xylocopa sonorina. The sequence continues at coordinate 1,032,421 of NW_027490152.1, forward strand.
AGAATGTAAATGTGACCCTTCCATGCTAGGGAATAGCCTTTGCAGATGTCTACGTATCGTAGCAATAGAGTTCTAATGCCTCTTAGAACGCGATATCGCATCTCACTTTTATGTTTCATGATAAGATATAATATTCATTGCGAAGTGTCATGTACACCTCGTATTCACTTCAAAAGAATGTAAATGCGACACTTCCATGCTAGGAAATAGCGTTTGCAGATGTCTACGTATCGTAGCAATAGAGTTCTAATGCTTCTTAAAACGCGATATCGCATCTCACTGCTATGTTTCATGATAAGATATAATATTCATTATGGAGTGATATGAATACCTCGTACTCACTTCAAAAGAATGTAAATGCGACCCTTCCATGTTAGGGAATAGCCTTTGCAGATGTCTACGTATCGTAGCAATAGAGTTCCAATGCTTCCTAAAACGCGATATCGCATCTCCCTTCTATGTTTCATGATAAGGTATAATATTCATTGCGAAGTGTAATGTATATCTCGTATTCACTTCAAATGAATGTAAATGCGACACTTCCATGCTAGGAAATAGCGTTTGCAGATGTCTACGTATCGTAGCAATGGAGTTCTAATGCTTCTTAAATCGCGATATCGCATCTCATTCCTATGTTTCATGATAAGATATAATAATCATTGCGAAGTGTCATGTATATCTCGTATTCACTTCAAACGAATGTAAATGCGACACTTCCATGCTAGGAAATAGCGTTTGCAGACGTCTACGTATCGTAGCAATAGAGTTCTAATGCTTCTCAAAACGCGATATAGCACCTCATTCCTATGTTTCATGAGAAGATATAATATTCATTATGGAGTGTTATGTATACCTCGTACTCACTTCAAAAGAATGTAAATGCGACCCTTCCATCCTAGGAAATAGCGTTTGCAGATGTCTACGTATCGTAGCAATAGAGTTCTAGTGCTGCTTAGAACGCGATATCGCATCTCACCTCTATGTTTCATGATAAGATATAATATTCACTGCGAAGTGTCATGTATACCTCGTATTCACTTGAAAAGAACGTAAATAAGACACTTCCATGCTAGGAAATAGCGTTTGCAGATGTCTACGTATCGTAGCAATAGAGTTCTAATGCTTCTTAAAACGAGATGCCTCATTTCATTTCTATGTTCCGTGATAAGATATAATATTCATTGTGGAGTGTCATGTATACCTCGTATTCACATCAAAAGAATGTAAATGCGACACTTCCATGCTAGGAAATAGCGTTTGCAGATGTCTACGTATCGTAGCAATAGAGTTCTAATGCTTCTCAAAACGCGATATAGCACCTCATTCCTATGTTTCATGATAAGATATAATATTCATTGCGAAGTGTCATGTATATCTCGTATTCACTTCAAATGCATGTAAATGCGACACTTCCATGCTAGGAAATAGCGTTTGCAGATGTCTACGTATCGTAGCAATAGAGTTCTAATGCTTCTTAAAACGCGATATCGCATCTCACTGCTATGTTTCATGATAAGATATAATATTCATTATGGAGTGATATGTATACCTCGTACTCACTTCAAAAGAATGTAAATGCGACCCTTCCATGCTAGGGAATAGCCTTTGCAGATGTCTACGTATCGTAGCAATGGAGTTCCAATGCTTCTTAGAACGCGATATCGCATCTCACTTTTATGTTTCACGATAAGATATAATATTCATTGCGAAGTGTCATGTATACCGCGATTTCTCTTCACAAGAATGTAAATGCGACACTTCCTTGATAGGAAATATCGTTTGCAGATGTCTACGTATCGCAGCAATAGAGTTTCAATGCTTCCTAAAACGCGATATCGCATCTCCCTTCTATGTTTCATGATAAGGTATAATATTCATTGCGAAGTGTAATGTATACCTCGTATTCACTTCAAATGAATGTAAATGCGACACTTCCATGCTAGGAAATAGCGTTTACAGATGTCTACGTATCGTAGCAATAGAGTTCTAATGCTTCTTAAAACGCGAAATCGCATCTCATTCCTATGTTTCATGATAAGATATAATAATCATTGCGAAGTGTCATGTATAGCTCGTATTCACTTCAAACGAATGTAAATGCGACACTTCCATGCTAGGAAATAGCGTTTGCAGATGTCTACGTATCGTAGCAATAGAGTTCTAATGCTTCTCAAAACGCGATATAGCACCTCATTCCTATGCTTCATGAGAAGATATAATATTCATTATGGAGTGTTATGTATACCTCGTACTCACTTCAAAAGAATGTAAATGCTACCCTTCCATCCTAGGAAATAGCGTTTGCAGATGTCTACGTATCGTAGCAATAGAGTTCTAGTGCTTCTTAGAACGCGATATCGCATCTCACCTCTATGTTTCATGATAAGATATAATATTCATTGCGAAGTGTCATGTATACCTCGTATTCACATCAAAAGAATGTAAATGCGACACTTCCATGCTAGGAAATAGCGTTTGCAGATGTCTACGTATCGTAGCAATAGAGTTCCAATGCTTCCTAAAACGCGATATCGCATCTCCCTTCTATGTTTCATGATAAGGTATAATATTCATTGCGAAGTGTAATGTATATCTCGTATTCACTTCAAATGAATGTAAATGCGACACTTCCATGCTAGGAAATAGCGTTTGCAGATGTCTACGTATCGTAGCAATGGAGTTCTAATGCTTCTTAAATCGCGATATCGCATCTCATTCCTATGTTTCATGATAAGATATAATAATCATTGCGAAGTGTCATGTATATCTCGTATTCACTTCAAACGAATGTAAATGCGACACTTCCATGCTAGGAAATAGCGTTTGCAGACGTCTACGTATCGTAGCAATAGAGTTCTAATGCTTCTCAAAACGCGATATAGCACCTCATTCCTATGTTTCATGAGAAGATATAATATTCATTATGGAGTGTTATGTATACCTCGTACTCACTTCAAAAGAATGTAAATGCGACCCTTCCATCCTAGGAAATAGCGTTTGCAGATGTCTACGTATCGTAGCAATAGAGTTCTAGTGCTGCTTAGAACGCGATATCGCATCTCACCTCTATGTTTCATGATAAGATATAATATTCACTGCGAAGTGTCATGTATACCTCGTATTCACTTCAAAAGAACGTAAATAAGACACTTCCATGCTAGGAAATAGCGTTTGCAGATGTCTACGTATCGTAGCAATAGAGTTCTAATGCTTCTTAAAACGAGATGCCTCATTTCATTTCTATGTTCCGTGATAAGATATAATATTCATTGTGGAGTGTCATGTATACCTCGTATTCACATCAAAAGAATGTAAATGCGACACTTCCATGCTAGGAAATAGCGTTTGCAGATGTCTACGTATCGTAGCAATAGAGTTCTAATGCTTCTCAAAACGCGATATAGCACCTCATTCCTATGTTTCATGATAAGATATAATATTCATTGCGAAGTGTCATGTATATCTCGTATTCACTTCAAATGCATGTAAATGCGACACTTCCATGCTAGGAAATAGCGTTTGCAGATGTCTACGTATCGTAGCAATAGAGTTCTAATGCTTCTTAAAACGCGATATCGCATCTCACTGCTATGTTTCATGATAAGATATAATATTCATTATGGAGTGATATGTATACCTCGTACTCACTTCAAAAGAATGTAAATGCGACCCTTCCATGCTAGGGAATAGCCTTTGCAGATGTCTACGTATCGTAGCAATGGAGTTCCAATGCTTCTTAGAACGCGATATCGCATCTCACTTTTATGTTTCACGATAAGATATAATATTCATTGCGAAGTGTCATGTATACCGCGATTTCTCTTCACAAGAATGTAAATGCGACACTTCCTTGATAGGAAATATCGTTTGCAGATGTCTACGTATCGCAGCAATAGAGTTTCAATGCTTCCTAAAACGCGATATCGCATCTCCCTTCTATGTTTCATGATAAGGTATAATATTCATTGCGAAGTGTAATGTATACCTCGTATTCACTTCAAATGAATGTAAATGCGACACTTCCATGCTAGGAAATAGCGTTTACAGATGTCTACGTATCGTAGCAATAGAGTTCTAATGCTTCTTAAAACGCGAAATCGCATCTCATTCCTATGTTTCATGATAAGATATAATAATCATTGCGAAGTGTCATGTATAGCTCGTATTCACTTCAAACGAATGTAAATGCGACACTTCCATGCTAGGAAATAGCGTTTGCAGATGTCTACGTATCGTAGCAATAGAGTTCTAATGCTTCTCAAAACGCGATATAGCACCTCATTCCTATGCTTCATGAGAAGATATAATATTCATTATGGAGTGTTATGTATACCTCGTACTCACTTCAAAAGAATGTAAATGCGACCCTTCCATCCTAGGAAATAGCGTTTGCAGACGTCTACGTATCGTAGCAATAGAGTTCTAATGCTTCTCAAAACGCGATATAGCACCTCATTCCTATGTTTCATGAGAAGATATAATATTCATTATGGAGTGTTATGTATACCTCGTACTCACTTCAAAAGAATGTAAATGCGACCCTTCCATCCTAGGAAATAGCGTTTGCAGATGTCTACGTATCGTAGCAATAGAGTTCTAGTGCTGCTTAGAACGCGATATCGCATCTCACCTCTATGTTTCATGATAAGATATAATATTCACTGCGAAGTGTCATGTATACCTCGTATTCACTTCAAAAGAACGTAAATAAGACACTTCCATGCTAGGAAATAGCGTTTGCAGATGTCTACGTATCGTAGCAATAGAGTTCTAATGCTTCTTAAAACGAGATGCCTCATTTCATTTCTATGTTCCGTGATAAGATATAATATTCATTGTGGAGTGTCATGTATACCTCGTATTCACATCAAAAGAATGTAAATGCGACACTTCCATGCTAGGAAATAGCGTTTGCAGATGTCTACGTATCGTAGCAATAGAGTTCTAATGCTTCTCAAAACGCGATATAGCACCTCATTCCTATGTTTCATGATAAGATATAATATTCATTGCGAAGTGTCATGTATATCTCGTATTCACTTCAAATGCATGTAAATGCGACACTTCCATGCTAGGAAATAGCGTTTGCAGATGTCTACGTATCGTAGCAATAGAGTTCTAATGCTTCTTAAAACGCGATATCGCATCTCACTGCTATGTTTCATGATAAGATATAATATTCATTATGGAGTGATATGTATACCTCGTACTCACTTCAAAAGAATGTAAATGCGACCCTTCCATGCTAGGGAATAGCCTTTGCAGATGTCTACGTATCGTAGCAATGGAGTTCCAATGCTTCTTAGAACGCGATATCGCATCTCACTTTTATGTTTCACGATAAGATATAATATTCATTGCGAAGTGTCATGTATACCGCGATTTCTCTTCACAAGAATGTAAATGCGACACTTCCTTGATAGGAAATATCGTTTGCAGATGTCTACGTATCGCAGCAATAGAGTTTCAATGCTTCCTAAAACGCGATATCGCATCTCCCTTCTATGTTTCATGATAAGGTATAATATTCATTGCGAAGTGTAATGTATACCTCGTATTCACTTCAAATGAATGTAAATGCGACACTTCCATGCTAGGAAATAGCGTTTACAGATGTCTACGTATCGTAGCAATAGAGTTCTAATGCTTCTTAAAACGCGAAATCGCATCTCATTCCTATGTTTCATGATAAGATATAATAATCATTGCGAAGTGTCATGTATAGCTCGTATTCACTTCAAACGAATGTAAATGCGACACTTCCATGCTAGGAAATAGCGTTTGCAGATGTCTACGTATCGTAGCAATAGAGTTCTAATGCTTCTCAAAACGCGATATAGCACCTCATTCCTATGCTTCATGAGAAGATATAATATTCATTATGGAGTGTTATGTATACCTCGTACTCACTTCAAAAGAATGTAAATGCGACCCTTCCATCCTAGGAAATAGCGTTTGCAGATGTCTACGTATCGTAGCAATAGAGTTCTAGTGCTTCTTAGAACGCGATATCGCATCTCACCTCTATGTTTCATGATAAGATATAATATTCATTGCGAAGTGTCATGTATACCTCGTATTCACATCAAAAGAATGTAAATGCGACACTTCCATGCTAGGAAATAGCGTTTGCAGATGTCTACGTATCGTAGCAATAGAGTTCTAATGCTTCTTAAAACGCGATATCGCATCCCATTCCTATGTTTCATGATAAGTTATAATAATCATTGCGAAGTGTCATGTATACCTCGTATTCACTTCAAAAGAATGTAAATGCGACACTTCCATGCTAGGAAATAGCGTTTGCAGATATCTACGTATCGTAGCAATAGAGTTCTAATGCTTCTCAAAACGCGATATCGCATCTCACTGCTATGTTTCATGATAAGATATAATATTCATTATGGAGTGATATGTATACCTCGTACTCACTTCAAAAAAATGTAAATGCGACCCTTCCATGCTAGGGAATAGCCTTTGCAGATGTCTACGTATCGTAGCAATAGAGTTCCAAAGCTTCTTAGAACGCGATATCGCATCTCACTTTTATGTTTCATGATAAGATATAATATTCATTGCGAAGTGTCATGTATATCTCGTATTCACTTCAAACGAATGTAAATGCGACACTTCCATGCTAGGAAATAGCGTTTGCAGATGTCTACGTATCGTAGCAATAGAGTTCTAATGCTTCTTAAAACGCGATATCGCATCTCACTGCTATATTTCATGAGAAGATATAATATTCATTGCGAAGTGTCATGTATATCTCGTATTCACATCAAAAGAATGTAATTGTGACACTTCCATGCTAGGAAATAGCGTTTGCAGATGTCTACGTATCGTAGCAATAGAGTTCTAATGCTTCTTAAAACGCGATATCGCATCTCACTGCTATGTTCCATGATAAGGTATAATATTCATTGCGAAGTATCATGTATACCTCGTATTCACTTCAAAAGAACGTAAATAGGACACTTCCATGCTAGGAAATAGCGTTTGCAGATGTCTACGTATCGTAGCAATAGAGTTCTAATGCTCCTTAAATCGCGATATCGCATCTCACATCTATGTTTCATGATAAGATATAATATTCATTGCGAAGTGTCATGTATACCTCGTATTCACTTCAAAAGAATGTAAATGCGACACTTCCATGCTAGGAAATAGCGTTTGCAGATGTCTACGTATCGTAGCAATAGAGTTCCAATGCTTCTTAGAACGCGATATCGCATCTCACTTTTATGTTTCATGATAAGATATAATATTCATTGCGAACTGTCATGTATACCTCGTATTCACTTCAAAAGAATGTAAATGCGACACTTCCAAGCTAGGAAATAGCGTTTGCAGATGTCTACGTTTCGTAGCAATAGAGTTCAAATGCTTCTCAAAACGCGATATAGCACCTCATTCCTATGTTTCATGACAAGATATAATATTCATTGCGAAGTGTCATGTATATCTCGTATTCACTTCAAACGAATGTAAATGCGACACTTCCATGCTAGGGAATAGCGTTTGCAGATGTCTACGTATCGCAGCAATAGAGTTCCAATGCTTCCTAAAACGCGATATCGCATCTCCCTTCTGTGTTTCATGATAAGGTATAATATTCATTGCGAAGTGTCATGTATACCTCGTATTCACATCAAAAGAATGTAAATGCGACACTTCCATGCTAGGAAATAGCGTTTGCAGATGTCTACGTATCGTAGCAATACAGTTCTAATGCTTCTTAAAACGCGATATCGCATCTCACTGCTATGTTTCATGATAAGATATAATATTCATTATGGAGTGATATGTATACCTCGTACTCACTTCAAAAGAATGTAAATGCGACCCTTCCATGCTAGGGAATAGCCTTTGCAGATGTCTACGTATCGTAGCAATGGAGTTCCAATGCTTCTTAGAACGCGATATCGCATCTCACTTATATGTTTCATGATAAGATATAATATTCATTGCGAAGTGTCATGTATACCGCGATTTCTCTTCACAAGAATGTAAATGCGACACTTCCTTGATAGGAAATAGCGTTTGCAGATGTCTACGTATCGCAGCAATAGAGTTCTAATGCTTCTCAAAACGCGATATAGCACCTCATTCCTATGTTTCATGATAAGATATAATATTCATTGCGAAGTGTCATGTATATCTCGTATTCACTTCAAACGAATGTAAATGCGACACTTCCATGCTAGGAAATAGCGTTTGCAGATGTCTACGTATCGTAGCAATAGAGTTCCAATGCTTCCTAAAACGCGATATCGCATCTCCCTTCTATGTTTCATGATAAGGTATAATATTCATTGCGAAGTGTCATGTATACCTCGTATTCACTTCAAATGCATGTAAATGCGACACTTCCATGCTAGGAAATAGCGTTTGCAGATGTCTACGTATCGCAGCAATAGAGCTCTAATGCTTCTTAAAACGCGATATCGCATCTCACTGCTATGTTTCATGATAAGATATAATATTCATTATGGAGTGATATGTATACCTCGTACTCACTTCAAAAGAATGTAAATGCGACCCTTCCATGCTAGGGAATAGCCTTTGCAGATGTCTACGTATCGTAGCAATAGAGTTCCAATGCTTCTTAGAACGCGATATCGCATCTCACTTTTATGTTTCATGATAAGATATAATATTCATTGCGAACTGTCATGTATACCTCGTATTCACTTCAAAAGAATGTAAATGCGACACTTCCAAGCTAGGAAATAGCGTTTGCAGATGTCTACGTTTCGTAGCAATAGAGTTCAAATGCTTCTCAAAACGCGATATAGCACCTCATTCCTATGTTTCATGACAAGATATAATATTCATTGCGAAGTGTCATGTATACCTCGTATTCACTTCAAATGAATGTAAATGCGACACTTCCATGCTAGGAAATAGCGTTTGCAGATGTCTACGTATCGTAGCAATAGAGTTCTAATGCTTCTTATAACGAGATGCCTCATTTCATTTCTATGTTCCGTGATAAGATATAATACTCATTGTGGAGTGTCACGTATACCTCGTATTCACATCAAAAGAATGTAAATGCGACACTTCCATGCTAGGAAATAGCGTTTGCAGATGTCTACGTATCGCAGCAATAGAGTTCCAATGCTTCCTAAAACGCGATATCGCATCTCTCTTCTATGTTTCATGATAAGGTATAATATTCATTGCGAAGTGTCATGTATACCTCGTATTCACTTCAAAGGAATGTAAATGCGACACTTCCATGCTAGGAAATAGCGTTTGCAGATGTCTACGTATCGTAGCAATAGCGTAATAATGCTTCTTAAAACGAGATGTCGCATCTCACTGCTATGTTTCATGATAAAATATAATATTCATTATGGAGTGATATGTATACCTAGTACTCACTTCAAAAGAATGTAAATGCGACCCTTCCATGCTAGGGAATAGCCTTTGCAGATGTCTACGTATCGTAGCAATAGAGTTCTAATGCTTCTTAGAACGCGATATCGCATCTCACTTTTATGTTTCATGATAAGATATAATATTCATTGCGAAGTGTCATGTATACCTCGTATTCACTTCAAAAGAATGTAAATGCGACACTTCCATGCTAGGAAATAGCGTTTGCAGATGTCTACGTATCGTAGCAATAGCGTTCTAATGCTTCTTAAAACGCGATATCGCACCTCTCTTCTATATTTCATGATAAGGTATAATATTCATTGCGAAGCGTCATGTATACCTCGTATTCACTTCAAATGAATGTAAATGCGACACTTCCATGCTAGGAAATAGCGTTTGCAGATGTCTACGTATCGTAGCAATAGAGTTCTAATGCTTCTTAAAACGAGATGCCTCATTTCATTTCTATGTTCCGTGATAAGATATAATATTCATTGTGGAGTGTCTTGTATACCTCGTATTCACATCAAAAGAATGTAAATGCGACACATCCATGCTAGGAAATAGCGTTTGCAGACTTCTATGTATCGCAGCAATAGAGTTCCAATGCTTCCTAAAACGCGATATCGCATCTCCCTTCTATGTTCCATGATAAGATACAATATTCATTGCGAAGTGTCGTGTATTCCTCGTATTCACTTTCAGAAGAACGTAAATAAGACACTTCCATGCTAGGAAATAGCGTTTGCAGATGTCTACGTATCGTAGCAATAGAGTTCTAATGCTTCTCAAAACACGATATAGCACCTCATTCCTATGTTTCATGATAAGATATAATATTCATTGCGAAGTGTCATGTATATCTCGTATTCACTTCAAACGAATGTAAATGCGACACTTCCATGCTAGGAAATAGCGTTTGCAGACGTCTACGTATCGTAGCAATAGAGTTCTAATGCTTCTTGAAACGCGATATCGCATCTCATTCCTATGTTTCATGATAAGATATAATATTCATTGCGAAGTGTCATGTATATCTCGTATTCACTTCAAACGTATGTAAATGCGACACTTCCATGCTAGGAAATAGCGTTTGCAGATGTCTACGTATCGTAGCAATAGAGTTCTAGTGCTTCTTAGAACGCGATATCGCATCTCACCTCTATGTTTCATGATAAGATATAATATTCATTGCGAAGTGTCATGTATACCTCGTATTCACTTCAAAAGAACGTAAATAAGACACTTCCATGCTAGGAAATAGCGTTTGCAGATGCCTACGTATCGCAGCAATAGAGTTCTAATGCTTCTTAAAACGCGATATCGAATCTCATTCCTATGTTTCATGATAAGATATAATATTCATTGCGAAGTGTCATGTATACCTCGTATTCACTTCAAAAGAACGTAAATAAGTCACTTCCATGCTAGGAAATAGCGTTTGCAGATGTCTACGTATCGTAGCAATAGAGTTCTAATGCTTCTTAGAACGCGATATCGCATCTCACTTCTATGTTTCATGATAAGATATAATATTCATTGCGAAGAGTCATGTATACCTCGTATTCACTTCAAAAGAATGTAAATGCGACACTCACATGCTAGGAAATATTGTTTGCAGATGTCTACGTATCACAGCAATAGAGTACTAATGCTTCTTAAAACGAGATGTCGTATTTCATTTCTATGTTTCGTGATAGGATATAATATGCATTGTGTAATGTTATGTATACCTCGTATTCGCTTTAATGGAATGTAAGTGCGTCATTTCCATGCTAGGAAATAGCGTTTGCAGACTTCTATGTATCGCAGCAATAGAGTTCCAATGCTTCCTAAAACGCGATATCGCATCTCCCTTCTATGTTCCATGATAAGATACAATATTCATTGCGAAGTGTCGTGTATTCCTCGTATTCACTTTCAGAAGAACGTAAATAAGACACTTCCATGCTAGGAAATAGCGTTTGCAGATGTCTACGTATCGTAGCAATAGAGTTCTAATGCTTCTCAAAACACGATATAGCACCTCATTCCTATGTTTCATGATAAGATATAATATTCATTGCGAAGTGTCATGTATATCTCGTATTCACTTCAAACGAATGTAAATGCGACACTTCCATGCTAGGAAATAGCGTTTGCAGACGTCTACGTATCGTAGCAATAGAGTTCTAATGCTTCTTGAAACGCGATATCGCATCTCATTCCTATGTTTCATGGTAAGATATAATATTCATTGCGAAGTGTCATGTATATCTCGTATTCACTTCAAACGTATGTAAATGCGACACTTCCATGCTAGGAAATAGCGTTTGCAGATGTCTACGTATCGTAGCAATAGAGTTCTAGTGCTTCTTAGAACGCGATATCGCATCTGACCTCTATGTTTCATGATAAGATATAATATTCATTGCGAAGTGTCATGTATACCTCGTATTCACTTCAAAAGAACGTAAATAAGACACTTCCATGCTAGGAAATAGCGTTTGCAGATGCCTACGTATCGCAGCAATAGAGTTCTAATGCTTCTTAAAACGCGATATCGAATCTCATTCCTATGTTTCATGATAAGATATAATATTCATTGCGAAGTGTCATGTATACCTCGTATTCACTTCAAAAGAACGTAAATAAGTCACTTCCATGCTAGGAAATAGCGTTTGCAGATGTCTACGTATCGTAGCAATAGAGTTCTAATGCTTCTTAGAACGCGATATCGCATCTCACTTCTATGTTTCATGATAAGATATAGTATTCATTGCGAAGAGTCATGTATACCTCGTATTCACTTCAAAAGAATGTAAATGCGACACTCACATGCTAGGAAATATTGTTTGCAGATGTCTACGTATCACAGCAATAGAGTACTAATGCTTCTTAAAACGAGATGTCGTATTTCATTTCTATGTTTCGTGATAGGATATAATATGCATTGTGTAATGTTATGTATACCTCGTATTCGCTTTAATGGAATGTAAGTGCGTCATTTCCATGCTAGGAAATAGCGTTTGCAGATTTATACGTATCGTTGCAATAGAGTTCTAATGCTACTTAAAACGAGATGTCGCATTTCATTTCTATGTTTCGTGATAAGATGTAATATTCATTGTGGAGTGTTATGTATATCTCGCATTCACATCAAAAGAATGTAAATGCGACACTTCCATGCTAGGAAATAGCGTTTGCAGATGTCTACGTATCGCAGCAATAGAGTTCCAATGCTTCCTAAAACGCGATATCGCATCTCCCTTCTATGTTTCATGATAAGGTATAATATTCATTGCGAAGTGTCATGTATACCTCGTATTCACTTCAAATGAATGTAAATGCGACACTTCCATGCTAGGAAATAGCGTTTGCAGATGTCTACGTATCGTAGCAATAGCGTAATAATGCTTCTTAAAACGAGATGTCGCATCTCACTGCTATGTTTCATGATAAGAAATAATATTCATTATGGAGTGATATGTATACCTAGTACTCACTTCAAAAGAATGTAAATGCGACCCTTCCATGCTAGGGAATAGCCTTTGCAGATGTCTACGTATCGTAGCAATAGAGTTCTAATGCTTCTTAGAACGCGATATCGCATATCACTTATATGTTTCATGATAAGATATAATATTCATTGCGAAGTGTCATGTATACCTCGTATTCACTTCAAGAGAATGTAAATGCGACACTTCCATGCTAGGAAATAGCGTTTGCAGATGTCTACGTATCGTAGCAATAGAGTTCTAATGCTTCTTAAAACGCGATATCGCATCTCACTGCTATGTTTCATGATAAGATATAATATTCATTATGGAGTGATATGTATACCTCGTACTCACTTCAAAAAAATGTAAATGCGACCCTTCCATGCTAGGGAATAGCCTTTGCAGATGTCTACGTATCGTAGCAATAGAGTTCCAATGCTTCTTAGAACGCGATATCGCATCTCACTTTTATGTTTCATGATAAGATATAATATTCATTGCGAAGTGTCATGTATACCTCGTATTCACTTCAAAAGAATGTAAATGCGACACTTCCAAGCTAGGAAATAGCGTTTGCAGATGTCTACGTTTCGTAGCAATAGAGTTCAAATGCTTCTCAAAACGCGATATAGCACCTCATTCCTATGTTTCATGATAAGATATAATATTCACTGCGAAGTGTCATGTATATCTCGTATTCACTTCAAACGAATGTATATGCGACACTTCCATGCTAGGAAATAGCGTTTGCAGATGTCTACGTATCGTAGCAATAGAGTTCTAATGCTTCTTAAAACGCGATATCGCATCTCACTGCTATATTACATGAGAAGATATAATTTTCATTGCGAAGTGTCATGTATATCTCGTATTTACATCAAAAGAATGTAATTGCGACACTTCCATGCTAGGAAATAGCGTTTGCAGATGTCTACGTATCGTAGCAATAGAGTTCTAATGCTTCTTATAACGAGATGCCTCATTTCATTTCTATGTTCCGTGATAAGATATAATATTCATTGTGGAGTGTCATGTATACCTCGTATTCACTTGAAATGAATGTAAGTGCGACACTTCTATGCTAGAAAATAGCGTTTGCAGATGTCTACGTATCGTAGCAATAGAGTTCTAATGCTTCTTAAAACGCGATATCGCACCTCTCTTCCATGTTTCATGATAAGGTGTAATATTCATTGCGAAGCGTCATGTATACCTCGTATTCACTTCAAATGAATGTAAATGCGACACTTCCATGCTAGGAAATAGCGTTTGCAGATGTCTACGTATCGTAGCAATAGAGTTCAAATGCTTCTTAAAACGAGATGCCTCATTTCATTTCTATGTTCCGTGATAAGATATAATATTCATTGTGGAGTGTCTTGTATACCTCGTATTCACATCAAAAGAATGTAAATGCGACACATCCATGCTAGGAAATAGCGTTTGCAGACTTCTATGTATCGCAGCAATAGAGTTCCAATGCTTCCTAAAACGCGATATCGCATCTCCCATCTATGTTCCATGATAAGATACAATATTCATTGCGAAGTGTCGTGTATTCCTCGTATTCACTTTCAAAAGAACGTAAATAAGACACTTCCATGCTAGGAAATAGCGTTTGCAGATGTCTACGTATCGTAGCAATAGAGTTCTAATGCTTCTCAAAACGCGATATAGCACCTCATTCCTATGTTTCATGATAAGATATAATATTCATTGCGAAGTGTCATGTATATCTCGTATTCACTTCAAACGAATGTAAATGCGACACTTCCATGCTAGGAAATAGCGTTTGCAGACGTCTACGTATCGTAGCAATAGAGTTCTAATGCTTCTTGAAACGCGATATCGCATCTCATTCCTATGTTTCATGATAAGATATAATATTCATTGCGAAGTGTCATGTATATCTCGTATTCACTTCAAACGTATGTAAATGCGACACTTCCATGCTAGGAAATAGCGTTTGCAGATGTCTACGTATCGTAGCAATAGAGTTCTAGTGCTTCTTAGAACGCGATATCGCATCTCACCTCTATGTTTCATGATAAGATATAATATTCATTGCGAAGTGTCATGTATACCTCGTATTCACTTCAAAAGAACGTAAATAAGACACTTCCATGCTAGGAAATAGCGTTTGCAGATGCCTACGTATCGCAGCAATAGAGTTCTAATGCTTCTTAAAACGCGATATCGAATCTCATTCCTATGTTTCATGATAAGATATAATATTCATTGCGAAGTGTCATGTATACCTCGTATTCACTTCAAAAGAACGTAAATAAGTCACTTCCATGCTAGGAAATAGCGTTTGCAGATGTCTACGTATCGTAGCAATAGAGTTCTAATGCTTCTTAGAACGCGATATCGCATCTCACTTCTATGTTTCATGATAAGATATAATATTCATTGCGAAGAGTCATGTATACCTCGTATTCACTTCAAAAGAATGTAAATGCGACACTCACATGCTAGGAAATATTGTTTGCAGATGTCTACGTATCACAGCAATAGAGTACTAATGCTTCTTAAAACGAGATGTCGTATTTCATTTCTATGTTTCGTGATAGGATATAATATGCATTGTGTAATGTTATGTATACCTCGTATTCGCTTTAATGGAATGTAAGTGCGTCATTTCCATGCTAGGAAATAGCGTTTGCAGACTTCTATGTATCGCAGCAATAGAGTTCCAATGCTTCCTAAAACGCGATATCGCATCTCCCTTCTATGTTCCATGATAAGATACAATATTCATTGCGAAGTGTCGTGTATTCCTCGTATTCACTTTCAGAAGAACGTAAATAAGACACTTCCATGCTAGGAAATAGCGTTTGCAGATGTCTACGTATCGTAGCAATAGAGTTCTAATGCTTCTCAAAACACGATATAGCACCTCATTCCTATGTTTCATGATAAGATATAATATTCATTGCGAAGTGTCATGTATATCTCGTATTCACTTCAAACGAATGTAAATGCGACACTTCCATGCTAGGAAATAGCGTTTGCAGACGTCTACGTATCGTAGCAATAGAGTTCTAATGCTTCTTGAAACGCGATATCGCATCTCATTCCTATGTTTCATGATAAGATATAATATTCATTGCGAAGTGTCATGTATATCTCGTATTCACTTCAAACGTATGTAAATGCGACACTTCCATGCTAGGAAATAGCGTTTGCAGATGTCTACGTATCGTAGCAATAGAGTTCTAGTGCTTCTTAGAACGCGATATCGCATCTGACCTCTATGTTTCATGATAAGATATAATATTCATTGCGAAGTGTCATGTATACCTCGTATTCACTTCAAAAGAACGTAAATAAGACACTTCCATGCTAGGAAATAGCGTTTGCAGATGCCTACGTATCGCAGCAATAGAGTTCTAATGCTTCTTAAAACGCGATATCGAATCTCATTCCTATGTTTCATGATAAGATATAATATTCATTGCGAAGTGTCATGTATACCTCGTATTCACTTCAAAAGAACGTAAATAAGTCACTTCCATGCTAGGAAATAGCGTTTGCAGATGTCTACGTATCGTAGCAATAGAGTTCTAATGCTTCTTAGAACGCGATATCGCATCTCACTTCTATGTTTCATGATAAGATATAGTATTCATTGCGAAGAGTCATGTATACCTCGTATTCACTTCAAAAGAATGTAAATGCGACACTCACATGCTAGGAAATATTGTTTGCAGATGTCTACGTATCACAGCAATAGAGTACTAATGCTTCTTAAAACGAGATGTCGTATTTCATTTCTATGTTTCGTGATAGGATATAATATGCATTGTGTAATGTTATGTATACCTCGTATTCGCTTTAATGGAATGTAAGTGCGTCATTTCCATGCTAGGAAATAGCGTTTGCAGATTTATACGTATCGTTGCAATAGAGTTCTAATGCTACTTAAAACGAGATGTCGCATTTCATTTCTATGTTTCGTGATAAGATGTAATATTCATTGTGGAGTGTTATGTATATCTCGCATTCACATCAAAAGAATGTAAATGCGACACTTCCATGCTAGGAAATAGCGTTTGCAGATGTCTACGTATCGCAGCAATAGAGTTCCAATGCTTCCTAAAACGCGATATCGCATCTCCCTTCTATGTTTCATGATAAGGTATAATATTCATTGCGAAGTGTCGTGTATACCTCGTATTCACTTCAAATGAATGTAAATGCGACACTTCCATGCTAGGAAATAGCGTTTGCAGATGTCTACGTATCGTAGCAATAGCGTAATAATGCTTCTTAAAACGAGATGTCGCATCTCACTGCTATGTTTCATGATAAGAAATAATATTCATTATGGAGTGATATGTATACCTAGTACTCACTTCAAAAGAATGTAAATGCGACCCTTCCATGCTAGGGAATAGCCTTTGCAGATGTCTACGTATCGTAGCAATAGAGTTCTAATGCTTCTTAGAACGCGATATCGCATATCACTTATATGTTTCATGATAAGATATAATATTCATTGCGAAGTGTCATGTATACCTCGTATTCACTTCAAGAGAATGTAAATGCGACACTTCCATGCTAGGAAATAGCGTTTGCAGATGTCTACGTATCGTAGCAATAGAGTTCTAATGCTTCTTAAAACGCGATATCGCATCTCACTGCTATGTTTCATGATAAGATATAATATTCATTATGGAGTGATATGTATACCTCGTACTCACTTCAAAAAAATGTAAATGCGACCCTTCCATGCTAGGGAATAGCCTTTGCAGATGTCTACGTATCGTAGCAATAGAGTTCCAATGCTTCTTAGAACGCGATATCGCATCTCACTTTTATGTTTCATGATAAGATATAATATTCATTGCGAAGTGTCATGTATACCTCGTATTCACTTCAAAAGAATGTAAATGCGACACTTCCAAGCTAGGAAATAGCGTTTGCAGATGTCTACGTTTCGTAGCAATAGAGTTCAAATGCTTCTCAAAACGCGATATAGCACCTCATTCCTATGTTTCATGATAAGATATAATATTCACTGCGAAGTGTCATGTATATCTCGTATTCACTTCAAACGAATGTATATGCGACACTTCCATGCTAGGAAATAGCGTTTGCAGATGTCTACGTATCGTAGCAATAGAGTTCTAATGCTTCTTAAAACGCGATATCGCATCTCACTGCTATATTACATGAGAAGATATAATTTTCATTGCGAAGTGTCATGTATATCTCGTATTTACATCAAAAGAATGTAATTGCGACACTTCCATGCTAGGAAATAGCGTTTGCAGATGTCTACGTATCGTAGCAATAGGAGTTCTAATGCTTCTTATAACGAGATGCCTCATTTCATTTCTATGTTCCGTGATAAGATATAATATTCATTGTGGAGTGTCATGTATACCTCGTATTCACTTGAAATGAATGTAAGTGCGACACTTCCATGCTAGAAAATAGCGTTTGCAGATGTCTACGTATCGTAGCAATAGAGTTCTAATGCTTCTTAAAACGCGATATCGCACCTCTCTTCCATGTTTCATGATAAGGTGTAATATTCATTGCGAAGCGTCATGTATACCTCGTATTCACTTCAAATGAATGTAAATGCGACACTTCCATGCTAGGAAATAGCGTTTGCAGATGTCTACGTATCGTAGCAATAGAGTTCAAATGCTTCTTAAAACGAGATGCCTCATTTCATTTCTATGTTCCGTGATAAGATATAATATTCATTGTGGAGTGTCTTGTATACCTCGTATTCACATCAAAAGAATGTAAATGCGACACATCCATGCTAGGAAATAGCGTTTGCAGACTTCTATGTATCGCAGCAATAGAGTTCCAATGCTTCCTAAAACGCGATATCGCATCTCCCATCTATGTTCCATGATAAGATACAATATTCATTGCGAAGTGTCGTGTATTCCTCGTATTCACTTTCAAAAGAACGTAAATAAGACACTTCCATGCTAGGAAATAGCGTTTGCAGATGTCTACGTATCGTAGCAATAGAGTTCTAATGCTTCTCAAAACGCGATATAGCACCTCATTCCTATGTTTCATGATAAGATATAATATTCATTGCGAAGTGTCATGTATATCTCGTATTCACTTCAAACGAATGTAAATGCGACTCTTCCATGCTAGGAATAGCGTTTGCAGATGTCTACGTTTCGTAGCAATAGAGTTCTAATGCTTCTGAAACGCGATATCGCATCTCATTCCTATGTTTCATGATAAGATATAATATTCATTGCGAAGTGTCATGTATATCTCGTATTCACTTCAAACGAATGTAAATGCGACACTTCCATGCTAGGAAATAGCGTTTGCAGATGTCTACGTATCGCAGCAATAGAGTTCCAATGCTTCTAAAACGCGATATCGCATCTCCCTTCTGTGTTTCATGATAAGTATATTATTCATTGCGAGTGTCATGTATACCTCGTATTCACTTCAAATGAATGTAAATGCGACACTTCCATGCTAGGAAATAGCGTTTGCAGATGTCTACGTATCGTAGCAATAGAGTTCTAATGCTTCTTATAACGAGATGCCTCATATCATTTCTATGTTCCGTGATAAGATATAATATTCATTGTGGAGTGTCATATATACCTCGTATTCACTTGAAATGAATGTAAGTGCGACACTTCCATGCTAGAAAATAGCGTTTGCAGATGTCTACGTATCGTAGCAATAGAGTTCTAATGCTTCTTAAAACGCGATATCGCACCTCTCTTCTATGTTTCATGATAAGGTATAATATTCATTGCGAAGCGTCATGTATACCTCGTATTCACTTCAAGTGAATGTAAATGCGACACTTCCATGCTAGGAAATAGCGTTTGCAGATGTCTACGTATCGTAGCAATAGGGTTCTAATGCTTCTTAAAACGAGATACCTCCTTTCATTTCTATGTTCCGTGATAAGATATAATACTCATTGTGGAGTGTCATGTATACCTCGCATTCACATCAAAAGAATGTAAATGCGACACTTCATGCTAGGAAATAGCGTTTGCAGATGTCTACGTATCGCAGCAATAGAGTTCCAATGCTTCCTAAAACGCGATATCGCATCTCCCTTCTATGTTCCATGATAAGATACAATATTCATTGCGAAGTGTCGTGTATTCCTCGTATTCACTTTCAGAAGTAACGTAAATAAGACACTTCCATGCTAGGAAATAGCGTTTGCAGATGTCTACGTATCGTAGCAATAGAGTTCTAATGCTTCTCAAAACACGATATAGCACCTCATTCCTATGTTTCATGATAAGATATATATTCATTGCGAAGTGTCATGTATATCTCGTATTCACTTCAAACGAATGTAAATGCGACACTTCCATGCTAGGAAATAGCGTTTGCAGACGTCTACGTATCGTACCAATAGAGTTCTATGCTTCTTGAAACGCGATATCGCATCTCATTCCTATGTTTTCATGATAAGATATAATATTCATTGCGATGTGTCATGTATACCTCGTTACTCACTTCAAAAGAATGTAAATGCGACACTTCCTTGCTAGGAAATAGCGTTTGCAGATGTCTACGTATCGTAGCAATAGAGTTGTAATGCTTCCCAAAACGCGATATAGCACCTTATTCCTATGTTTCATGATAAGATATAATATTCATTGCGAAGTGTCATGTATATCTCGTATTCACATCAAAAGAATGTAAATGCGACACTTCCATGCTAGGAAATAGCGTTTGCAGATGTCTACGTATCGCAGCAATAGAGTTCCAATGCTTCTAAAACGCGATATCGCATCTCCCTTCTATGTTTCATGATAAGGTATAATATTCATTGCGAAGTGTCATGTATACCTCGTATTCACTTCAAATGAATGTAAATGCGATACTTCCATGCTAGGAATAGCGTTTGCAGATGTCTACGTATCGTAGCAATAGAGTTCTAATGCTTCTCAAAACGCGATATAGCACCTCATTCCTATGTTTCATGATAAGATATAATATTCAATGCGAAGTGTCATGTATATCTCGTATTCACTTCAAACGAATGTAAATGCGACACTTCCATGCTAGGAAATAGCGTTTGCAGATGTCTACGTATCGTAGCAATAGAGTTCTAATGCTTCTTAAAACGCGATATCGCATCTCACTGCTATATTACATGAGAAGATATAATTTTCATTGCGAAGTGTCATGTATATCTCGTATTCACATCAAAAGAATGTAATTGCGACACTTCCATGCTAGGAAATAGCGTTTGCAGATGTCTACGTATCGTAGCAATAGAGTTCTAATGCTTTCTTATAACGAGATGCCTCATTTCATTTCTATGTTCCGTGATAAGATATAATATTCATTGTGGAGTGTCATGTATACCTCGTATTCACTTGAAATGAATGTAAGTGCGACACTTCCATGCTAGAAAATAGCGTTTGCAGATGTCTACGTATCGTAGCAATAGAGTTCTAATGCTTCTTAAAACGCGATATCGCACCTCTCTTCATGTTTCATGATAAGGTATAATATTCATTGCGAAGCGTCATGTATACCTCGTATTCACTTCAAATGAATGTAAATGCGACACTTCCATGCTAGGAAATAGCGTTGCAGATGTCTACGTATCGTAGCAATAGAGTTCCAAATGCTTCTTAAAACGAGATGCCTCATTTCATTTCTATGTTCCGTGATAAGATATAATATTTCATTGTGGAGTGTCTTGTATACCTCGTATTCACATCAAAAGAATGTAAATGCGACACATCCATGCTAGGAAATAGCGTTTGCAGACTTCTATGTATCGCAGCAATAGAGTTCCAATGCTTCCTAAAACGCGATATCGCATCTCCCATCTATGTTTCCATGATAAGATACAATATTCATTGCGAAGTGTCGTGTATTCCTCGTATTCACTTTCAAAAGAACGTAAATAAGACACTTCCATGCTAGGAAATAGCGTTTGCAGATGTCTACGTATCGTAGCAATAGAGTTCTAATGCTTCTCAAAACGCGATATAGCACCTCATTCCTATGTTTCATGATAAGATATAATATTCATTGCGAAGTGTCATGTATATCTCGTATTCACTTCAAACGAATGTAAATGCGACTCTTCCATGCTAGGAAATAGCGTTTGCAGATGTCTACGTATCGTATCAATAGAGTTCTAATGCTTCTTGAACGCGATATCGCATCTCATTCCTATGTTTCATGATAAGATATAATATTCATTGCGAAGTGTCATGTATATCTCGTATTCACTTCAACGTATGTAAGTGCGACACTTCCATGCTAGGAAATAGCGTTTGCAGATGTCTACGTGTCGTAGCAATAGAGTTCTAGTGCTTCTTAGAACGCGATATCGCATCTCACCTCTATGTTTCATGATAGATATAATATTCATTGCGATGTGTCATGTATACCTCGTATTCACTTCAAAAGAATGTAAACGCGACACTTCCATGCTAGGAAATAGCGTTTGCAGATGTCTACGTATCGTAGCAATGGAGTTGTATGCTTCCCAAAACGTGATATAGCACCTCATTCCTATGTTTCATGATAAGATATAATATTCATTGCGAAGTGTCATGTATATCTCGTATTCGCATCAAAAGAATGTAAATGCGACACTTCCATGCTAGGAAATAGCGTTTGCAGATGTCTAACGTATCGCAGCAATAGAGTTCCAATGCTTCCTAAAACGCTATATCGCATCTCCCTTCTATGTTTCATGATAAGGTATAATATTCATTGCGAAGTGTCATGTATACCTCGTATCACTTCAAATGAATGTAAATGCGATACTTCATGCTAGGAAATAGCGTTTGCAGATGTCTACAGTATCGTAGCAATAGAGTTCTAATGCTTCTCAAAACGCGATATAGCACCTCATTCCTATGTTTCATGATAAGATGTAATATTCATTGCGAAGTGTCATGTATATCTCGTATTCACTTCAAACGAATGTAAATGCGACACTTCCAAGCTAGGAAATAGCGTTTGCAGATGTCTACGTATCGTAGCAATAGAGTTCTAATGCTTCTTAAAACGCGATATCGCATCTCATTCCTATGTTTCATGATAAGATATAATAATCATTGCGAAGTGTCATGTATACCTCGTATTCACTTCAAACGAATGTAAATGCGACACTTCCATGCTAGGAAATAGCGTTTGCAGATGTCTACGTATCGTAGCAATAGAGTTGTAATGCTTCCCAAAACGCGATATAGCACCTCATTCCTATGTTTCATGATAAGATATAATATTCATTGCGAAGTGTCATGTATATCTCGTATTCACATCAAAAGAATGTAAATGCGACACTTCCATGCTAGGAAATAGCGTTTGCAGATGTCTACGTATCGCAGCAATAGAGTTCCAATGCTTCCTAAAACGCTATATCGCATCTCCCTTCTATGTTTCATGATAAGGTATAATATCATTGCGAAGTGTCATGTATACCTCGTATTCACTTCAAATGAATGTAAATGCGATACTTCCATGCTAGGAAATAGCGTTTGCAGATGTCTACGTATCGTAGCAATAGAGTTCTAATACTTCTCAAAACGCGATATAGCACCTCATTCCTATGTTTCATGATAAGATATAATATTCATTGCGAAGTGTCATGTATATCTCGTATTCACTTCAAACGAATGTAAATGCGACACTTCATGCTAGGAAGTAGCGTTTGCAGATGTCTACGTATCGTAGCAATAGAGTTCTAATGCTTCTTAAAACGCGATATCGCATCTCATTCCTATGTTTCATGATAAGGATATAATAATCATTGCGAAGTGTCATGTATACCTCGTATTCACTTCAACGAATGTAAATGCGACACTTCCATGCTAGGAAATAGCGTTTGCAGATGTCTACGTATCGTAGCAATAGAGTTGTAATGCTCCCAAAACGCGATATAGCACCTCATTCCCATGTTTCATGATAAGGTATAATATTCATTGCGAAGTGTCATGTATACCTCGTATTCACTTCAAATGAATGTAAATGCGATACTTCCATGCTAGGAAATAGCGTTTGCAGATGTCTACGTATCGTAGCAATAGAGTTCTAATGCTTCTCAAAACGCGATATAGCACCTCATTCCTATGTTTCATGATAAGATATAAATATTCATTGCGAAGTGTCATGTATATCTCGTATCACTTCAAACGAATGTAAATGCGACACTTCATGCTAGGAAATAGCGTTTGCAGATGTCTACGTATCGTAGCAATAGAGTTCTAATGCTTCTTAAAACGCGATATCGCATCTCATTCCTATGTTTCATGATAGATATAATAATCATTGCGGAAGTGTCATGTATACCTCGTATTCACTTCAAACGAATGTAAATGCGACACTTCCATGCTAGGAAATAGCGTTTGCAGATGTCTACGTATCGTAGCAATAGAGTTCTAATGCTTCTTAAAACGCGATATCGCATCTCATTCCTATGTTTCATGATAAGTTATAATAATCATTGCGAAGTGTCATGTATATCTCGCATTCACTTCAAACGAATTTAAATGCGGCACTTCCATGCTAGGAAATAGCGTTTGCAGACGTCTACGTATCGTAGCAATAGAGTTCTAATGCTTCTCAAAACGCGATATAGCACCTCATTCCTATGTTTCATGAGAAGATATAATATTCATTGCGATGTGTCATGTATACCTCGTATTCACTTCAAAAGAATGTAAATGCGACACTTCCATGCTAGGAAATAGCGTTTGCAGATATCTACGTATCGTAGCAATAGAGTTCTAATGCTTCTCAAAACGCGATATAGCACCTCATTCTTATGTTCATGATAAGATATAATATTCATTGCGAAGTGTCATGTATATCTCGCATTCACATCAAAAGAAATGTAATGCGACACTTCCATGCTAGGAAATAGCGTTTGCAGATGTCTACGTATCGCAGCAATAGAGTTCCAATGCTTCCTAAAACGCGATATCGCATCTCCCTTCTATGTTTCATGATAAGGTATAATATTCATTGCGAAGTGTCATGTATACCTCGTATTCACTTCAAATGAATGTAAATGCGACACTTCCATGCCTAGGAAATAGCGTTGCAGATGTCTACGTATCGTAGCAATAGAGTTCTAATGCTTCTCTTAAAACGCGATAGTCGCATCTCATTCCTATGTTTCATGATAAGATATAATAATTATTGCGAAGTGTCATGTATACCTCGTATTCACTTCAAACGAATGTAAATGCGACACTTCCATGCTAGGAAATAGCGTTTGCAGATGTCTACGTATCGTAGCAATAGAGTTCTAATGCTTCTTAAAACGCGATATCGCATCTCATTCCTATGTTTCATGATAAGTTATAATAATCATTGCGAAGTGTCATGTATATCTCGCATTCACTTCAAACGAATTTAAATGCGGCACTTCCATGCTAGGAAATAGCGTTTGCAGACGTCTACGTATCGTAGCAATAGAGTTCTAATGCTTCTCAAAACGCGATATAGCACCTCATTCCTATGTTTCATGAGAAGATATAATATTCATTGCGATGTGTCATGTATACCTCGTATTCACTTCAAAAGAATGTAAATGCGACACTTCCATGCTAGGAAATAGCGTTTGCAGATATCTACGTATCGTAGCAATAGAGTTCTAATGCTTCTCAAAACGCGATATAGCACCTCATTCTTATGTTTCATGATAAGATATAATATTCATTGCGAAGTGTCATGTATATCTCGCATTCACATCAAAAGAATGTAAATGCGACACTTCCATGCTAGGAAATAGCGTTTGCAGATGTCTACGTATCGCAGCAATAGAGTTCCAATGCTTCCTAAAACGCGATATCGCATCTCCCTTCTATGTTTCATGATAAGGTATAATATTCATTGCGAAGTGTCATGTATACCTCGTATTCACTTCAAATGAATGTAAATGCGACACTTCCATGCTAGGAAATAGCGTTTGCAGATGTCTACGTATCGTAGCAATAGAGTTCTAATGCTTCTTAAAACGCGATATCGCATCTCATTCCTATGTTTCATGATAAGATATAATAATTATTGCGAAGTGTCATGTATACCTCGTATTCACTTCAAACGAATGTAAATGCGACACTTCCATGCTAGGAAATAGCGTTTGCAGATGTCTACGTATCGTAGCAATAGAGTTCTAATGCTTCTTAAAACGCGATATCGCATCTCATTCCTATGTTTCATGATAAGTTATAATAATCATTGCGAAGTGTCATGTATATCTCGCATTCACTTCAAACGAATTTAAATGCGGCACTTCCATGCTAGGAAATAGCGTTTGCAGACGTCTACGTATCATAGCAATAGAGTTCTAATGCTTCTCAAAACGCGATATAGCACCTCATTCCTATGTTTCATGAGAAGATATAATATTCATTGCGATGTGTCATGTATACCTCGTATTCACTTCAAAAGAATGTAAATGCGACACTTCCATGCTAGGAAATAGCGTTTGCAGATATCTACGTATCGTAGCAATAGAGTTCTAATGCTTCTCAAAACGCGATATAGCACCTCATTCTTATGTTTCATGATAAGATATAATATTCATTGCGAAGTGTCATGTATATCTCGCATTCACATCAAAAGAATGTAAATGCGACACTTCCATGCTAGGAAATAGCGTTTGCAGATGTCTACGTATCGCAGCAATAGAGTTCCAATGCTTCCTAAAACGCGATATCGCATCTCCCTTCTATGTTTCATGATAAGGTATAATATTCATTGCGAAGTGTCATGTATACCTCGTATTCACTTCAAATGAATGTAAATGCGACACTTCCATGCTAGGAAATAGCGTTTGCAGATGTCTACGTATCGTAGCAATAACGTAATAATGCTTCTTAAAACGAGATGTCGCATCTCACTGCTATGTTTCATGATAAGATATAATATTCATTATGGAGTGATATGTATACCTAGTACTCGCTTCAAAAGAATGTAAATGCGACCCTTCCATGCTAGGGAATAGCCATTGCAGATGTCTACGTATCGTAGCAATAGAGTTCTAATGCTTCTTAGAACGCGATATCGCATCTCACTTTTATGTTTCATGATAAGATATAATATTCATTGCGACGTGTCATGTATACCTCGTATTCACTTCAAAAGAATGTAAATGCGACACTTCCATGCTAGGAAATAGCGTTTGCAGATGTCTACGTATCGTAGCAATAGAGTTCTAATGCTTCTTAAAACGCGATATCGCATCTCACTGCTATGTTTCATGATAAGATATAATATTCATTATGGAGTGATATGTATACCTCGTACTCACTTCAAAAAAATGTAAATGCGACCCTTCCATGCTAGGGAATAACCTTTGCAGATGTCTACGTATCGTAGCAATAGAGTTCCAAAGCTTCTTAGAACGCGATATCGCATCTCACTTTTATGTTTCATGATAAGATATAATATTCATTGCGAAGTGTCATGTATATCCCGTATTCACTTCAAACGAATGTAAGTGCGACACTTCCATGCTAGGAAATAGCGTTTGCAGATGTCTACGTATCGTAGCAATAGAGTACTAATGCTTCTTAAAACGCGATATCGCATCTCACTGCTATATTTCATGAGAAGATATAATATTCATTGCGAAGTGTCATGTATATCTCGTATTCACATCAAAAGATTGTAATTGTGACACTTCCATGCTAGGAAATAGCGTTTGCAGATGTCTACGTATCGTAGCAATAGAGTTCTGATGCTTCTTATAACGAGATGCCTCATTTCATTTCTATGTTCCGTGATAAGATATAATATTCATTGTGGTGTGTCATGTGTACCTCGTATTCACTTCAAATGAATGTAAATGCGACACTTTCATGCTAGGAAGTAGCGGTTGCAGATGTCCACGTATCGTAGCAATAGGGTTCGAATGCTTCTTAAGACGCGATATCGCATCTCACTTCTATGTTATATGATAAGATATAATATTCATTGCGAAGTGTCATGTATACCGCGATTTCTCTTCACAAGAATGTAAATGCGACACTTCCTTGATAGGAAATAGCGGTTGAGGATGTCTATGTATCGCAGCAATAGAGTTCCAATGCTTCCTAAAACGCGATATCGCATCTCCCTTCTATGTTTCATGATAAGGTATAATATTCATTGCGAAGTGTCATGTATACCTCGTATTCACTTCAAAAGAACGTAAATAAGACACTTCCATGCTAGGAAATAGCGTTTGCAGATGTCTACGTATCGTAGCAATAGAGTTCTAATGCTTCTCAAAACGCGATATAGCACCTCATTCCTATGTTTCATGATAAGATATAATATTCATTGCGAAGTGTCATGTATATCTCGTATTCACATCAAAAGTATGTAAATGCGACACTTCCATGCTAGGAAATAGCGTTTGCAGATGTCTACGTATCGCAGCAATAGAGTTCCAATGCTTCCTAAAACGCGATATCGCATCTCCCTTCTATGTTTCATGATAAGGTATAATATTCATTGCGAAGTGTCATGTATACCTCGTATTCACTTCAAATGAATGTAAATGCGACACTTCCATGCTAGGAAATAGCGTTTGCAGATGTCTACGTATCGTAGCAATAGAGTTCTAATGCTTCTTAAAACGCGATATCGCATCTCACTGCTATGTTTCATGATAAGATATAATATTCATTATGGAGTGATATGTATACCTAGTACTCACTTCAAAAGAATGTAAATGCGACACTTCCATGCTAGGAAATAGCGTTTGCAGATGTCTACGTATCGTAGCAATAGAGTTCTAATGCTTCTTAAAACGCGATATCGCATCTCACTTTTATGTTTCATGATAAGATATAATATTCATTGCGAAGTGTCATGTATATCTCGCATTCACTTCAAACGAATTTAAATGCGGCACTTCCATGCTAGGAAATAGCGTTTGCAGACGTCTACGTATCGTAGCAATAGAGTTTTAATGCTTCTCAAAACGCGATATAGCACCTCATTCCTATGTTTCATGAGAAGATATAATATTCATTGCGATGTGTCATGTATACCTCGTATTCACTTCAAAAGAATGTAAATGCGACACTTCCATGCTAGGAAATAGCGTTTGCAGATATCTACGTATCGTAGCAATAGAGTTCTAATGCTTCTCAAAACGCGATATAGCACCTCATTCTTATGTTTCATGATAAGATATAATATTCATTGCGAAGTGTCATGTATATCTCGCATTCACATCAAAAGAATGTAAATGCGACACTTCCATGCTAGGAAATAGCGTTTGCAGATGTCTACGTATCGCAGCAATAGAGTTCCAATGCTTCCTAAAACGCGATATCGCATCTCCCTTCTATGTTTCATGATAAGGTATAATATTCATTGCGAAGTGTCATGTGTACCTCGTATTCACTTCAAATGAATGTAAATGCGACACTTCCATGCTAGGAAATAGCGTTTGCAGATGTCTACGTATCGTAGCAATAGCGTAATAATGCTTCTTAAAACGAGATGTCGCATCTCACTGTTATGTTTCATGATAAGATATAATATTCATTATGGAGTGATATGTATACCTAGTACTCGCTTCAAAAGAATGTAAATGCGACCCTTCCATGCTAGGGAATAGCCTTTGCAGATGTCTACGTATCGTAGCAATAGAGTTCCAAAGCTTCTTAGAACGCGATATCGCATCTCACTTTTATGTTTCATGATAAGATATAATATTCATTGCGAAGTGTCATGTATATCCCGTATTCACTTCAAACGAATGTAAGTGCGACACTTCCATGCTAGGAAATAGCGTTTGCAGATGTCTACGTATCGTAGCAATAGAGTACTAATGCTTCTTAAAACGCGATATCGCATCTCACTGCTATATTTCATGAGAAGATATAATATTCATTGCGAAGTGTCATGTATATCTCGTATTCACATCAAAAGATTGTAATTGTGACACTTCCATGCTAGGAAATAGCGTTTGCAGATGTCTACGTATCGTAGCAATAGAGTTCTAATGCTTCTTATAACGAGATGCCTCATTTCATTTCTATGTTCCGTGATAAGATATATTATTCATTGTGGTGTGTCATGTGTACCTCGTATTCACTTCAAATGAATGTAAATGCGACACTTTCATGCTAGGAAGTAGCGGTTGCAGATGTCCACGTATCGTAGCAATAGGGTTCGAATGCTTCTTAAGACGCGATATCGCATCTCACTTCTATGTTATATGATAAGATATAATATTCATTGCGAAGTGTCATGTATACCGCGATTTCTCTTCACAAGAATGTAAATGCGACACTTCCTTGATAGGAAATAGCGGTTGAGGATGTCTATGTATCGCAGCAATAGAGTTCCAATGCTTCCTAAAACGCGATATCGCATCTCCCTTCTATGTTTCATGATAAGGTATAATATTCATTGCGAAGTGTCATGTATACCTCGTATTCACTTCAAAAGAACGTAAATAAGACACTTCCATGCTAGGAAATAGCGTTTGCAGATGTCTACGTATCGTAGCAATAGAGTTCTAATGCTCCTTAAAACGCGATATCGCATCTCACATCTATGTTTCATGATAAGATATAATATTCATTGCGAAGTGTCATGTATACCTCGTATTCACTTCAAAAGAATGTAAATGCGACACTTCCATGCTAGGAAATAGCGTTTGCAGATGTCTACGTATCGTAGCAATAGAGTTCTAATGCTTCTCAAAACGCGATATAGCACCTCATTCCTATGTTTCATGATAAGATATAATATTCATTGCGAAGTGTCGTGTATATCTCGTATTCACATCAAAAGTATGTAAATGCGACACTTCCATGCTAGGAAATAGCGTTTGCAGATGTCTACGTATCGCAGCAATAGAGTTCCAATGCTTCCTAAAACGCGATATCGCATCTCCCTTCTATGTTTCATGATAAGGTATAATATTCATTGCGAAGTGTCATGTATACCTCGTATTCACTTCAAATGAATGTAAATGCGACACTTCCATGCTAGGAAATAGAGTTTGCAGATGTCTACGTATCGTAGCAATAGCGTAATAATGCTTCTTAAAACGAGATGTCGCATCTCACTGCTATGCTTTATGATAAGATATAATATTCATTATGGAGTGATATGTATACCTAGTACTCACTTCAAAAGAATGTAAATGTGACCCTTCCATGCTAGGGAATAGCCTTTGCAGATGTCTACGTATCGTAGCAATAGAGTTCTAATGCCTCTCAGAACGCGATATCGCATCTCACTTTTATGTTTCATGATAAGATATAATATTCATTGCGAAGTGTCATGTATACCTCGTATTCACTTCAAAAGAATGTAAATGCGACACTTCCAAGCTAGGAAATAGCGTTTGCAGATGTCTACGTTTCGTAGCAATAGAGTTCAAATGCTTCTCAAAACGCGATATAGCACCTCATTCCTATGTTTCATGATAAGATATAATATTCACTGCGAAGTGTCATGTATATCTCGTATTCACTTCAAACGAATGTATATGCGACACTTCCATGCTAGGAAATAGCGTTTGCAGATGTCTACGTATCGTAGCAATAGAGTTCTAATGCTTCTTAAAACGCGATATCGCATCTCACTGCTATATTACATGAGAAGATATAATTTTCATTGCGAAGTGTCATGTATATCTCGTATTTACATCAAAAGAATGTAATTGCGACACTTCCATGCTAGGAAATAGCGTTTGCAGATGTCTACGTATCGTAGCAATAGAGTTCTAATGCTTCTTATAACGAGATGCCTCATTTCATTTCTATGTTCCGTGATAAGATATAATATTCATTGTGGAGTGTCATGTATACCTCGTATTCACTTGAAATGAATGTAAGTGCGACACTTCCATGCTAGGAAATAGCGTTTGCAGATGTCTACGTATCGCAGCAATAGAGTTCCAATGCTTCCTAAAACGCGATATCGCATCTCCCTTCTGTGTTTCATGATAAGGTATAATATTCATTGCGAAGTGTCATGTATACCTCGTATTCACTTCAAATGAATGTAAATGCGACACTTCCATGCTAGGAAATAGCGTTTGCAGATGTCTACGTATCGTAGCAATAGAGTTCTAATGCTTCTTATAACGAGATGCCTCATATCATTTCTATGTTCCGTGATAAGATATAATATTCATTGTGGAGTGTCATATATACCTCGTATTCACTTGAAATGAATGTAAGTGCGACACTTCCATGCTAGAAAATAGCGTTTGCAGATGTCTACGTATCGTAGCAATAGAGTTCTAATGCTTCTTAAAACGCGATATCGCACCTCTCTTCTATGTTTCATGATAAGGTATAATATTCATTGCGAAGCGTCATGTATACCTCGTATTCACTTCAAGTGAATGTAAATGCGACACTTCCATGCTAGGAAATAGCGTTTGCAGATGTCTACGTATCGTAGCAATAGGGTTCTAATGCTTCTTAAAACGAGATACCTCCTTTCATTTCTATGTTCCGTGATAAGATATAATACTCATTGTGGAGTGTCATGTATACCTCGCATTCACATCAAAAGAATGTAAATGCGACACTTCCATGCTAGGAAATAGCGTTTGCAGATGTCTACGTATCGCAGCAATAGAGTTCCAATGCTTCCTAAAACGCGATATCGCATCTCTCTTCTATGTTTCATGATAAGGTATAATATTCATTGCGAAGTGTCATGTATACCTCGTATTCACTTCAAATGAATGTAAATGCGACACTTCCATGCTAGGAAATAGCGTTTGCAGATGTCTACGTATCGTAGCAATAGAGTTCTAATGCTTCTTAAAACGAGATGCCTCATTTCATTTCTATGTTCCGTGATAAGATATAATATTCATTGTGGAGTGTCTTGTATACCTCGTATTCACATCAAAAGAATGTAAATGCGACACATCCATGCTAGGAAATAGCGTTTGCAGACTTCTATGTATCGCAGCAATAGAGTTCCAATGCTTCCTAAAACGCGATATCGCATCTCCCTTCTATGTTCCATGATAAGATACAATATTCATTGCGAAGTGTCGTGTATTCCTCGTATTCACTTTCAGAAGAACGTAAATAAGACACTTCCATGCTAGGAAATAGCGTTTGCAGATGTCTACGTATCGTAGCAATAGAGTTCTAATGCTTCTCAAAACACGATATAGCACCTCATTCCTATGTTTCATGATAAGATATAATATTCATTGCGAAGTGTCATGTATATCTCGTATTCACTTCAAACGAATGTAAATGCGACACTTCCATGCTAGGAAATAGCGTTTGCAGACGTCTACGTATCGTAGCAATAGAGTTCTAATGCTTCTTGAAACGCGATATCGCATCTCATTCCTATGTTTCATGATAAGATATAATATTCATTGCGAAGTGTCATGTATATCTCGTATTCACTTCAAACGTATGTAAATGCGACACTTCCATGCTAGGAAATAGCGTTTGCAGATGTCTACGTATCGTAGCAATAGAGTTCTAATGCTTCTTAAAACGAGATGCCTCATCTCATTTCTATGTTCCGTGATAAGATATAATATTCATTGTGGAGTGTCTTGTATACCTCGTATTCACATCAAAAGAATGTAAATGCGACACATCCATGCTAGGAAATAGCGTTTGCAGACTTCTATGTATCGCAGCAATAGAGTTCCAATGCTTCCTAAAACGCGATATCGCATCTCCCTTCTATGTTCCATGATAAGATACAATATTCATTGCGAAGTGTCGTGTATTCCTCGTATTCACTTTCAGAAGAACGTAAATAAGACACTTCCATGCTAGGAAATAGCGTTTGCAGATGTCTACGTATCGTAGCAATAGAGTTCTAATGCTTCTCAAAACACGATATAGCACCTCATTCCTATGTTTCATGATAAGATATAATATTCATTGCGAAGTGTCATGTATATCTCGTATTCACTTCAAACGAATGTAAATGCGACACTTCCATGCTAGGAAATAGCGTTTGCAGACGTCTACGTATCGTAGCAATAGAGTTCTAATGCTTCTTGAAACGCGATATCGCATCTCATTCCTATGTTTCATGATAAGATATAATATTCATTGCGATGTGTCATGTATACCTCGTACTCACTTCAAAAGAATGTAAATGCGACACTTCCTTGCTAGGAAATAGCGTTTGCAGATGTCTACGTATCGTAGCAATAGAGTTGTAATGCTTCCCAAAACGCGATATAGCACCTTATTACTATGTTTCATGATAAGATATAATATTCATTGCGAAGTGTCATGTATATCTCGTATTCACATCAAAAGAATGTAAATGCGACACTTCCATGCTAGGAAATAGCGTTTGCAGATGTCTACGTATCGCAGCAATAGAGTTCCAATGCTTCCTAAAACGCGATATCGCATCTCCCTTCTATGTTTCATGATAAGGTATAATATTCATTGCGAAGTGTCATGTATACCTCGTATTCACTTCAAATGAATGTAAATGCGATACTTCCATGCTAGGAAATAGCGTTTGCAGATGTCTACGTATCGTAGCAATAGAGTTCTAATGCTTCTCAAAACGCGATATAGCACCTCATTCCTATGTTTCATGATAAGATATAATATTCATTGCGAAGTGTCATGTATATCTCGTATTCACTTCAAACGAATGTAAATGCGACACTTCCATGCTAGGAAATAGCGTTTGCAGATGTCTACGTATCGTAGCAATAGAGTTCTAATGCTTCTTAAAACGCGATATCGCATCTCACTGCTATATTACATGAGAAGATATAATTTTCATTGCGAAGTGTCATGTATATCTCGTATTCACATCAAAAGAATGTAATTGCGACACTTCCATGCTAGGAAATAGCGTTTGCAGATGTCTACGTATCGTAGCAATAGAGTTCTAATGCTTCTTATAACGAGATGCCTCATTTCATTTCTATGTTCCGTGATAAGATATAATATTCATTGTGGAGTGTCATGTATACCTCGTATTCACTTGAAATGAATGTAAGTGCGACACTTCCATGCTAGAAAATAGCGTTTGCAGATGTCTACGTATCGTAGCAATAGAGTTCTAATGCTTCTTAAAACGCGATATCGCACCTCTCTTCCATGTTTCATGATAAGGTATAATATTCATTGCGAAGCGTCATGTATACCTCGTATTCACTTCAAATGAATGTAAATGCGACACTTCCATGCTAGGAAATAGCGTTTGCAGATGTCTACGTATCGTAGCAATAGAGTTCAAATGCTTCTTAAAACGAGATGCCTCATTTCATTTCTATGTTCCGTGATAAGATATAATATTCATTGTGGAGTGTCTTGTATACCTCGTATTCACATCAAAAGAATGTAAATGCGACACATCCATGCTAGGAAATAGCGTTTGCAGACTTCTATGTATCGCAGCAATAGAGTTCCAATGCTTCCTAAAACGCGATATCGCATCTCCCATCTATGTTCCATGATAAGATACAATATTCATTGCGAAGTGTCGTGTATTCCTCGTATTCACTTTCAAAAGAACGTAAATAAGACACTTCCATGCTAGGAAATAGCGTTTGCAGATGTCTACGTATCGTAGCAATAGAGTTCTAATGCTTCTCAAAACGCGATATAGCACCTCATTCCTATGTTTCATGATAAGATATAATATTCATTGCGAAGTGTCATGTATATCTCGTATTCACTTCAAACGAATGTAAATGCGACTCTTCCATGCTAGGAAATAGCGTTTGCAGATGTCTACGTATCGTATCAATAGAGTTCTAATGCTTCTTGAAACGCGATATCGCATCTCATTCCTATGTTTCATGATAAGATATAATATTCATTGCGAAGTGTCATGTATATCTCGTATTCACTTCAAACGTATGTAAGTGCGACACTTCCATGCTAGGAAATAGCGTTTGCAGATGTCTACGTGTCGTAGCAATAGAGTTCTAGTGCTTCTTAGAACGCGATATCGCATCTCACCTCTATGTTTCATGATAAGATATAATATTCATTGCGATGTGTCATGTATATCTCGCATTCACTTCAAACGAATTTAAATGCGGCACTTCCATGCTAGGAAATAGCGTTTGCAGACGTCTACGTATCGCAGCACTAGAGTTCTAATGCTTCTCAAAACGCGATATAGCACCTCATTCCTATGTTTCATGAGAAGATATAATATTCATTGCGATGTGTCATGTATACCTCGTATTCACTTCAAAAGAATGTAAATGCGACACTTCCATGCTAGGAAATAGCGTTTGCAGATATCTACGTATCGTAGCAATAGAGTTCTAATGCTTCTCAAAACGCGATATAGCACCTCATTCTTATGTTTCATGATAAGATATAATATTCATTGCGAAGTGTCATGTATATCTCGCATTCACATCAAAAGAATGTAAATGCGACACTTCCATGCTAGGAAATAGCGTTTGCAGATGTCTACGTATCGCAGCAATAGAGTTCCAATGCTTCCTAAAACGCGATATCGCATCTCCCTTCTATGTTTCATGATAAGGTATAATATTCATTGCGA
The DNA here is from genome assembly GCF_050948175.1 of Xylocopa sonorina. Taxonomy (NCBI): domain Eukaryota; kingdom Metazoa; phylum Arthropoda; class Insecta; order Hymenoptera; family Apidae; genus Xylocopa; species Xylocopa sonorina. The sequence continues at coordinate 1,068,756 of NW_027490152.1, forward strand.
AGTGTCATGTATACCTCGTATTCACTTCAAATGAATGTAAATGCGACACTTCCATGCTAGGAAATAGCGTTTGCAGATGTCTACGTATCGTAGCAATAGAGTTCTAATGCTTCTTAAAACGCGATATCGCATCTCATTCCTATGTTTCATGATAAGATATAATAATTATTGCGAAGTGTCATGTATACCTCGTATTCACTTCAAACGAATGTAAATGCGACACTTCCATGCTAGGAAATAGCGTTTGCAGATGTCTACGTATCGTAGCAATAGAGTTCTAATGCTTCTTAAAACGCGATATCGCATCTCATTCCTATGTTTCATGATAAGTTATAATAATCATTGCGAAGTGTCATGTATATCTCGCATTCACTTCAAACGAATTTAAATGCGGCACTTCCATGCTAGGAAATAGCGTTTGCAGACGTCTACGTATCGTAGCAATAGAGTTCTAATGCTTCTCAAAACGCGATATAGCACCTCATTCCTATGTTTCATGAGAAGATATAATATTCATTGCGATGTGTCATGTATACCTCGTATTCACTTCAAAAGAATGTAAATGCGACACTTCCATGCTAGGAAATAGCGTTTGCAGATATCTACGTATCGTAGCAATAGAGTTCTAATGCTTCTCAAAACGCGATATAGCACCTCATTCTTATGTTTCATGATAAGATATAATATTCATTGCGAAGTGTCATGTATATCTCGCATTCACATCAAAAGAATGTAAATGCGACACTTCCATGCTAGGAAATAGCGTTTGCAGATGTCTACGTATCGCAGCAATAGAGTTCCAATGCTTCCTAAAACGCGATATCGCATCTCCCTTCTATGTTTCATGATAAGGTATAATATTCATTGCGAAGTGTCATGTATACCTCGTATTCACTTCAAATGAATGTAAATGCGACACTTCCATGCTAGGAAATAGCGTTTGCAGATGTCTACGTATCGTAGCAATAGAGTTCTAATGCTTCTTAAAACGCGATATCGCATCTCATTCCTATGTTTCATGATAAGATATAATAATTATTGCGAAGTGTCATGTATACCTCGTATTCACTTCAAACGAATGTAAATGCGACACTTCCATGCTAGGAAATAGCGTTTGCAGATGTCTACGTATCGTAGCAATAGAGTTCTAATGCTTCTTAAAACGCGATATCGCATCTCATTCCTATGTTTCATGATAAGTTATAATAATCATTGCGAAGTGTCATGTATATCTCGCATTCACTTCAAACGAATTTAAATGCGGCACTTCCATGCTAGGAAATAGCGTTTGCAGACGTCTACGTATCATAGCAATAGAGTTCTAATGCTTCTCAAAACGCGATATAGCACCTCATTCCTATGTTTCATGAGAAGATATAATATTCATTGCGATGTGTCATGTATACCTCGTATTCACTTCAAAAGAATGTAAATGCGACACTTCCATGCTAGGAAATAGCGTTTGCAGATATCTACGTATCGTAGCAATAGAGTTCTAATGCTTCTCAAAACGCGATATAGCACCTCATTCTTATGTTTCATGATAAGATATAATATTCATTGCGAAGTGTCATGTATATCTCGCATTCACATCAAAAGAATGTAAATGCGACACTTCCATGCTAGGAAATAGCGTTTGCAGATGTCTACGTATCGCAGCAATAGAGTTCCAATGCTTCCTAAAACGCGATATCGCATCTCCCTTCTATGTTTCATGATAAGGTATAATATTCATTGCGAAGTGTCATGTATACCTCGTATTCACTTCAAATGAATGTAAATGCGACACTTCCATGCTAGGAAATAGCGTTTGCAGATGTCTACGTATCGTAGCAATAACGTAATAATGCTTCTTAAAACGAGATGTCGCATCTCACTGCTATATTTCATGAGAAGATATAATATTCATTGCGAAGTGTCATGTATACCGCGATTTCTCTTCACAAGAATGTAAATGCGACACTTCCTTGATAGGAAATAGCGGTTGAGGATGTCTATGTATCGCAGCAATAGAGTTCCAATGCTTCCTAAAACGCGATATCGCATCTCCCTTCTATGTTTCATGATAAGGTATAATATTCATTGCGAAGTGTCATGTATACCTCGTATTCACTTCAAAAGAACGTAAATAAGACACTTCCATGCTAGGAAATAGCGTTTGCAGATGTCTACGTATCGTAGCAATAGAGTTCTAATGCTTCTCAAAACGCGATATAGCACCTCATTCCTATGTTTCATGATAAGATATAATATTCATTGCGAAGTGTCATGTATATCTCGTATTCACATCAAAAGTATGTAAATGCGACACTTCCATGCTAGGAAATAGCGTTTGCAGATGTCTACGTATCGCAGCAATAGAGTTCCAATGCTTCCTAAAACGCGATATCGCATCTCCCTTCTATGTTTCATGATAAGGTATAATATTCATTGCGAAGTGTCATGTATACCTCGTATTCACTTCAAATGAATGTAAATGCGACACTTCCATGCTAGGAAATAGCGTTTGCAGATGTCTACGTATCGTAGCAATAGAGTTCTAATGCTTCTTAAAACGCGATATCGCATCTCACTGCTATGTTTCATGATAAGATATAATATTCATTATGGAGTGATATGTATACCTAGTACTCACTTCAAAAGAATGTAAATGCGACACTTCCATGCTAGGAAATAGCGTTTGCAGATGTCTACGTATCGTAGCAATAGAGTTCTAATGCTTCTTAAAACGCGATATCGCATCTCACTTTTATGTTTCATGATAAGATATAATATTCATTGCGAAGTGTCATGTATATCTCGCATTCACTTCAAACGAATTTAAATGCGGCACTTCCATGCTAGGAAATAGCGTTTGCAGACGTCTACGTATCGTAGCAATAGAGTTTTAATGCTTCTCAAAACGCGATATAGCACCTCATTCCTATGTTTCATGAGAAGATATAATATTCATTGCGATGTGTCATGTATACCTCGTATTCACTTCAAAAGAATGTAAATGCGACACTTCCATGCTAGGAAATAGCGTTTGCAGATATCTACGTATCGTAGCAATAGAGTTCTAATGCTTCTCAAAACGCGATATAGCACCTCATTCTTATGTTTCATGATAAGATATAATATTCATTGCGAAGTGTCATGTATATCTCGCATTCACATCAAAAGAATGTAAATGCGACACTTCCATGCTAGGAAATAGCGTTTGCAGATGTCTACGTATCGCAGCAATAGAGTTCCAATGCTTCCTAAAACGCGATATCGCATCTCCCTTCTATGTTTCATGATAAGGTATAATATTCATTGCGAAGTGTCATGTATACCTCGTATTCACTTCAAATGAATGTAAATGCGACACTTCCATGCTAGGAAATAGCGTTTGCAGATGTCTACGTATCGTAGCAATGGCGTAATAATGCTTCTTAAAACGAGATGTCGCATCTCACTGTTATGTTTCATGATAAGATATAATATTCATTATGGAGTGATATGTATACCTAGTACTCGCTTCAAAAGAATGTAAATGCGACCCTTCCATGCTAGGGAATAGCCTTTGCAGATGTCTACGTATCGTAGCAATAGAGTTCTAATGCTTCTTAGAACGCGATATCGCATCTCACTTTTATGTTTCATGATAAGATATAATATTCATTGCGACGTGTCATGTATACCTCGTATTCACTTCAAAAGAATGTAAATGCGACACTTCCATGCTAGGAAATAGCGTTTGCAGATGTCTACGTATCGTAGCAATAGAGTTCTAATGCTTCTTAAAACGCGATATCGCATCTCACTGCTATGTTTCATGATAAGATATAATATTCATTATGGAGTGATATGTATACCTCGTACTCACTTCAAGAAAATGTAAATGCGACCCTTCCATGCTAGGGAATAGCCTTTGCAGATGTCTACGTATCGTAGCAATAGAGTTCCAAAGCTTCTTAGAACGCGATATCGCATCTCACTTTTATGTTTCATGATAAGATATAATATTCATTGCGAAGTGTCATGTATATCCCGTATTCACTTCAAACGAATGTAAGTGCGACACTTCCATGCTAGGAAATAGCGTTTGCAGATGTCTACGTATCGTAGCAATAGAGTACTAATGCTTCTTAAGACGCGATATCGCATCTCACTTCTATGTTATATGATAAGATATAATATTCATTGCGAAGTGTCATGTATACCGCGATTTCTCTTCACAAGAATGTAAATGCGACACTTCCTTGATAGGAAATAGCGGTTGAGGATGTCTATGTATCGCAGCAATAGAGTTCCAATGCTTCCTAAAACGCGATATCGCATCTCCCTTCTATGTTTCATGATAAGGTATAATATTCATTGCGAAGTGTCATGTATACCTCGTATTCACTTCAAAAGAACGTAAATAAGACACTTCCATGCTAGGAAATAGCGTTTGCAGATGTCTACGTATCGTAGCAATAGAGTTCTAATGCTCCTTAAAACGCGATATCGCATCTCACATCTATGTTTCATGATAAGATATAATATTCATTGCGAAGTGTCATGTATACCTCGTATTCACTTCAAAAGAATGTAAATGCGACACTTCCATGCTAGGAAATAGCGTTTGCAGATGTCTACGTATCGTAGCAATAGAGTTCTAATGCTTCTCAAAACGCGATATAGCACCTCATTCCTATGTTTCATGATAAGATATAATATTCATTGCGAAGTGTCATGTATATCTCGTATTCACATCAAAAGTATGTAAATGCGACACTTCCATGCTAGGAAATAGCGTTTGCAGATGTCTACGTATCGCAGCAATAGAGTTCCAATGCTTCCTAAAACGCGATATCGCATCTCCCTTCTATGTTTCATGATAAGGTATAATATTCATTGCGAAGTGTCATGTATACCTCGTATTCACTTCAAATGAATGTAAATGCGACACTTCCATGCTAGGAAATAGAGTTTGCAGATGTCTACGTATCGTAGCAATAGCGTAATAATGCTTCTTAAAACGAGATGTCGCATCTCACTGCTATGCTTTATGATAAGATATAATATTCATTATGGAGTGATATGTATACCTAGTACTCACTTCAAAAGAATGTAAATGTGACCCTTCCATGCTAGGGAATAGCCTTTGCAGATGTCTACGTATCGTAGCAATAGAGTTCTAATGCCTCTCAGAACGCGATATCGCATCTCACTTTTATGTTTCATGATAAGATATAATATTCATTGCGAAGTGTCATGTATACCTCGTATTCACTTCAAAAGAATGTAAATGCGACACTTCCATGCTAGGAAATAGCGTTTGCAGATGTCTACGTATCGTAGCAATAGAGTTCTAATGCTTCTTAAAACGCGATATCGCATCTCACTGCTATGTTTCATGATAAGATATAGTATTCATTATGGAGTGATATGTATACCTCGTACTCACTTCAAAAGAATGTAAATGCGACCCTTCCATGCTAGGGAATAGCCTTTGCAGATGTCTACGTATCGTAGCAATAGAGTTCCAATGCTTCCTAAAACGCGATATCGCATCTCCCTCCTATGTTTCATGATAAGGTATAATATTCATTGCGAAGTGTAATGTATACCTCGTATTCACTTCAAATGAATGTAAATGCGACACTTCCATGCTAGGAAATAGCGTTTGCAGATGTTTACGTATCGTAGCAATGGAGTTCTAATGCTTCTTAAATCGCGATATCGCATCTCATTCCTATGTTTCATGATAAGATATAATAATCATTGCGAAGTGTCATGTATATCTCGTATTCACTTCAAACGAATGTAAATGCGACACTTCCATGCTAGGAAATAGCGTTTGCAGACGTCTACGTATCGTAGCAATAGAGTTCTAATGCTTCTCAAAACGCGATATAGCACCTCATTCCTATGTTTCATGAGAAGATATAATATTCATTATGGAGTGTTATGTATACCTCGTACTCACTTCAAAAGAATGTAAATGCGACCCTTCCATCCTAGGAAATAGCGTTTGCAGATGTCTACGTATCGTAGCAGTAGAGTTCTAGTGCTGCTTAGAACGCGATATCGCATCTCACCTCTATGTTTCATGATAAGATATAATATTCACTGCGAAGTGTCATGTATACCTCGTATTCACTTCAAAAGAACGTAAATAAGACACTTCCATGCTAGGAAATAGCGTTTGCAGATGTCTACGTATCGTAGCAATAGAGTTCTAATGCTCCATAAAACGCGATATCGCATCTCACATCTATGTTTCATGATAAGATATAATATTCATTGCGAAGTGTCATGTATACCTCGTATTCACTTCAAAAGAATGTAAATGCGACACTTCCATGCTAGGAAATAGCGTTTGCAGATGTCTACGTATCGTAGCAATAGAGTTCTAATGCTTCTTAAAACGCGATATCGCTTCTCTCATCTATGTTTCATGATAACGTATAATATTCATTGCGAAGCGTCATGTATACCTCGTATTCACTTCAAATGAATGTAAATGCGACACTTCCATGCTAGGAAATAGCGTTTGCAGATGTCTACGTATCGTAGCAATAGAGTTCTAATGCTTCTTAAAACGAGATGCCTCATTTCATTTCTATGTTCCGTGATAAGATATAATATTCATTGTGGAGTGTCATGTATACCTCGTATTCACATCAAAAGAATGTAAATGCGACACTTCCATGCTAGGAAATAGCGTTTGCAGATGTCTACGTATCGTAGCAATAGAGTTCTAATGCTTCTCAAAACGCGATATAGCACCTCATTCCTATGTTTCATGATAAGATGTAATATTCATTGCGAAGTGTCATGTATATCTCGTATTCACTTCAAATGCATGTAAATGCGACACTTCCATGCTAGGAAATAGCGTTTGCAGATGTCTACGTATCGTAGCAATAGAGTTCTAATGCTTCTTAAAACGCGATATCGCATCTCACTGCTATGTTTCATGATAAGATATAATATTCATTATGGAGTGATATGTATACCTCGTACTCACTTCAAAAGAATGTAAATGCGACCCTTCCATGCTAGGGAATAGCCTTTGCAGATGTCTACGTATCGTAGCAATGGAGTTCCAATGCTTCTTAGAACGCGATATCGCAACTCACTTTTATGTTTCACGATAAGATATAATATTCATTGCGAAGTGTCATGTATACCGCGATTTCTCTTCACAAGAATGTAAATGCGACACTTCCTTGATAGGAAATAGCGTTTGCAGATGTCTACGTATCGCAGCAATAGAGTTTCAATGCTTCCTAAAACGCGATATCGCATCTCCCTTCTATGTTTCATGATAAGGAATGATATTCATTGCGAAGTGTAATGTATACCTTCGTATTCACTTCAAATGAATGTAAATGCGGCACTTCCATGCTAGGAAATAGCGTTTACAGATGTCTACGTATCGTAGCAATAGAGTTCTAATGCTTCTTAAAACGCGAAATCGCATCTCATTCCTATGTTTCATGATAAGATATAATAATCATTGCGAAGTGTCATGTATATCTCGTATTCACTTCAAGCGAATGTAAATGCGACACTTCCATGCTAGGAAATAGCGTTTGCAGATGTCTACGTATCGTAGCAATAGAGTTCTAATGCTTCTCAAACGCGATATAGCACCTCATTCCTATGTTTCATGAGAAGATATAATATTCATTATGGAGTGTTATGTATACCTCGTACTCACTTCAAAAGAATGTAAATGCGACCCTTCCATCCTAGGAAATAGCGTTTGCAGATGTCTACGTATCGTAGCAATAGAGTTCTAGTGCTTCTTAGAACGCGATATCGCATCTCACCTCCATGTTTCATGATAAGATATAATATTCATTGCGAAGTGTCATGTATACCTCGTATTCACATCAAAAGAATATAAATGCGACACTTCCATGCTAGGAAATAGCGTTTGCAGATGTCTACGTATCGCAGCAATAGAGTTCCAATGCTTCCTAAAACGCGATATCGCATCTCCCTTCTATGTTTCATGATAAGGTATAATATTCATTGCGAAGTGCCATGTATACCTCGTATTCACTTCAAATGAATGTAAATGCGATACTTCCATGCTAGGAAATAGCGTTTCCAGATGTCTACGTATCGTAGCAATAGAGTTCTAATGCTTCTTAAAACGCGATATCGCATCTCATTCCTATGTTTCATGATAAGTTATAATAATCATTGCGAAGTGTCATGTATATCTCGTATTCACTTCAAACGAATTTAAATGCGACACTTCCATGCTAGGAAATAGCGTTTGCAGACGTCTACGTATCGTAGCAATAGAGTTCTAATGCTTCTCAAAACGCGATATAGCACCTCATTCCTATGTTTCATGATAAGATATAATATTCATTATGGAGTGATATGTATACCTCGTACTCACTTTAAAAGAATGTAAATGCGACCCTTCCATGCTAGGGATTAGCCTTTGCAGATGTCTACGTATCGTAGCAATGGAGTTCCAATGCTTCTTAGAACGCGATATCGCATCTCACTTTTATGTTTCATGATAAGATATAATATTCATTGCGAAGTGTCATGTATACCGCGATTTCTCTTCACAAGAATGTAAATGCGACACTTCCTTGATAGGAAATAGCGTTTGCAGATGTCTACGTATCGCAGCAGTAGAGTTTCAATGCTTCCTAAAACGCGATATCGCATCTCCCTTCTATGTTTCATGATAAGGTATAATATTCATTGCGAAGTGTAATGTATACCTCGTATTCACTTCAAATGAATGTAAATGCGACACTTCCATGCTAGGAAATAGCGTTTGCAGATGTCTACGTATCGTAGCAATAGAGTTCTAATGCTTCTCAAAACGCGATATAGCACCTTATTCTTATGTTTCATGATAAGATATAATATTCATTGCGAAGTGTCATGTATATCACGTATTCACATCAAAAGAATGTAAATGCGACACTTCCATGCTAGGAAATAGCGTTTGCAGATGTCTACGTATCGCAGCAATAGAGTTCCAATGCTTCCTAAAACGCGATATCGCATCTCCCTTCTATGTTTCATGATAAGGTATAATATTCATTGCGAAGTGTCATGTATACCTCGTATTCACTTCAAATGAATGTAAATGCGACACTTCCATGCTAGGAAATAGCGTTTGCAGATGTCTACGTATCGTAGCAATAGAGTTCTAGTGCTTCTTAAAACGCGATATCGCATCTCACTGCTATGTTTCATGATAAGATATAATATTCATTATGGAGTGATATGTATACCTCGTACTCACTTCAAAAGAATGTAAATGCGACCCTTCCATGCTAGGGAATAGCCTTTGCAGATGTCTACGTATCGTAGCAATGGAGTTCCAATGCTTCTTAGAACGCGATATCGCAACTCACTTTTATGTTTCACGATAAGATATAATATTCATTGCGAAGTGTCATGTATACCGCGATTTCTCTTCACAAGAATGTAAATGCGACACTTCCTTGATAGGAAATAGCGTTTGCAGATGTCTACGTATCGCAGCAATAGAGTTTCAATGCTTCCTAAAACGCGATATCGCATCTCCCTTCTATGTTTCATGATAAGGTATGATATTCATTGCGAAGTGTAATGTATACCTCGTATTCACTTCAAATGAATGTAAATGCGACACTTCCATGCTAGGAAATAGCGTTTACAGATGTCTACGTATCGTAGCAATAGAGTTCTAATGCTTCTTAAAACGCGAAATCGCATCTCATTCCTATGTTTCATGATAAGATATAATAATCATTGCGAAGTGTCATGTATATCTCGTATTCACATCAAAAGAATGTAAATGCGACACTTCCATGCTAGGAAATAGCGTTTGCAGATGTCTACGTATCGTAGCAATAGAGTTCTAATGCTTCTTAAAACGCGATATCGCATCTCCCTTCTATGTTTCATGATAAGGTATAATATTCATTGCGAAGTGCCATGTATACCTCGTATTCACTTCAAATGAATGTAAATGCGATACTTCCATTCTAGGAAATAGCGTTTGCAGATGTCTACGTATCGTAGCAATAGAGTTCTAATGCTTCTTAAAACGCGATATCGCATCTCATTCCTATGTTTCATGATAAGATATAATAATCATTGCGAAGTGTCATGTATACCTCGTATTCACTTCAAACGAATGTAAATGCGACACTTCCATGCTAGGAAATAGCGTTTGCAGATGTCTACGTATCGTAGCAATAGAGTTCTAATGCTTCTTAAAACGCGATATCGCATCTCATTCCTATGTTTCATGATAAGTTATAATAATCATTGCGAAGTGTCATGTATATCTCGTATTCACTTCAAACGAATTTAAATGCGACACTTTCATGCTAGGAAATAGCGTTTGCAGACGTCTACGTATCGTAGCAATAGAGTTCTAATGCTTCTCAAAACGCGATATAGCACCTCATTCCTATGTTTCATGAGAAGATATAATATTCATTGCGATGTGTCCATGTATACCTCGTATTCACTTCAAAAGAATGTAAATGCGACACTTCCATGCTAGGAAATAGCGTTTGCAGATATCTACGTATCGTAGCAATAGAGTTCTAATGCTTCTCAAAACGCGATATAGCACCTCATTCTTATGTTTCATGATAAGATATAATATTCATTGCGAAGTGTCATGTATATCTCGCATTCACATCAAAAGAATGTAAATGCGACACTTCCATGCTAGGAAATAGCGTTTGCAGATGTCTACGTATCGCAGCAATAGAGTTCCAATGCTTCCTAGAACGCGATATCGCATCTACCTTCTATGTTTCATGATAAGGTATAATATTCATTGCGAAGTGTCATGTATACCTCGTATTCACTTCAAATGAATGTAAATGCGACACTTCCATGCTAGGAAATAGCGTTTGCAGATGTCTACGTATCGTAGCAATAGCGTAATAATGCTTCTTAAAACGAGATGTCGCATCTCACTGCTATGTTTCATGATAAGATATAATATTCATTATGGAGTGATATGTATACCTAGTACTCACTTCAAAAGAATGTAAATGCGACCCTTCCATGCTAGGGAATAGCCTTTGCAGATGTCTACGTATCGTAGCAATAGAGTTCTAATGCTTCTTAGAACGCGATATCGCATCTCACTTTTATGTTTCATGATAAGATATAATATTCATTGCGAAGTGTCATGTATACCTCGTATTCACTTCAAAAGAATGTAAATGCGACACTTCCATGCTAGGAAATAGCGTTTGCAGATGTCTACGTATCGTAGCAATAGAGTTCTAATGCTTCTTAAAACGCGATATCGCATCTCACTGCTATGTTTCATGATAAGATATAATATTCATTATGGAGTGATATGTATACCTCGTACTCACTTCAAAAAAATGTAAATGCGACCCTTCCATGCTAGGGAATAGCCTTTGCAGATGTCTACGTATCGTAGCAATAGAGTTCCAAAGCTTCTTAGAACGCGATATCGCATCTCACTTTTATGTTTCATGATAAGATATAATATTCATTGCGAAGTGTCATGTATATCTCGTATTCTCTTCAAACGAATGTAAATGCGACACTTCCATGCTAGGAAATAGCGTTTGCAGATGTCTACGTATCGTAGCAATAGAGTTCTAATGCTTCTTAAAACGCGATATCGCATCTCACTGCTATATTTCATGAGAAGATATAATATTCATTGCGAAGTGTCATGTATATCTCGTATTCACATCAAAAGAATGTAATTGTGACACTTCCATGCTAGGAAATAGCGTTTGCAGATGTCTACGTATCGTAGCAATAGAGTTCTAATGCTTCTTAAAACGCGATATCGCATCTCACTGCTATGTTCCATGATAAGGTATAATATTCATTGCGAAGTGTCATGTATACCTCGTATTCACTTCAAAAGAACGTAAATAAGACACTTCCATGCTAGGAAATAGCGTTTGCAGATGTCTACGTATCGTAGCAATAGAGTTCTAATGCTCCTTAAATCGCGATATCGCATCTCACATCTATGCTTCATGATAAGATATAATGTTCATTGCGAAGTGTCATGTATACCTCGTATTCACTTCAAAAGAATGTAAATGCGACACTTCCATGCTAGGAAATAGCGTTTGCAGATGTCTACGTATCGTAGCAATAGAGTTCTAATGCTTCTTAAAACGCGATATCGCTTCTCTCTTCTATGTTTCATGATAAGGTATAATATTCATTGCGAAGCGTCATGTATACCTCGTATTCACTTCAAATGAATGTAAATGCGACACTTCCATGCTAGGAAGTAGCGTTTGCAGATGTCTACGTATCGTAGCAATAGAGTTCTAATGCTTCTCAAAACGCGATATAGCACCTCATTCCTATGTTTCATGATAAGATATAATATTCATTGCGAAGTGTCATGTATATCTCGTATTCACATCAAAAGAATGTAAATGCGACACTTCCATGCTAGGAAATAGCGTTTGCAGATTTCTACGTATCGCAGCAATAGAGTTCCAATGCTTCCTAAAACGCGATATCGCATCTCCCTTCTATGTTTCATGATAAGGTATAATATTCATTGGGAAGTGTCATGTATACCTCGTATTCACTTCAAATGCATGTAAATGCGACACTTCCATGCTAGGAAATAGCGTTTGCAGATGTCTACGTATCGTAGCAATACAGTTCTAATGCTTCTTAAAACGCGATATCGCATCTCACTGGTATGTTTCATGATAAGATATAGTATTCATTATGGAGTGATATGTATACCTCGTACTCACTTCAAAAGAATGTAAATGCGACCCTTCCATGCTAGGGAATAGCCTTTGCAGATGTCTACGTATCGTAGCAATGGAGTTCCAATGCTTCTTAGAACGCGATATCGCATCTCACTTTTATGTTTCATGATAAGATATAATATTCATTGCGAAGTGTCATGTATACCGCGATTTCTCTTCACAAGAATGTAAATGCGACACTTCCTTGATAGGAAATAGCGTTTGCAGATGTCTACGTATCGCAGCAATAGAGTTTCAATGCGTCCTAAAACGCGATATCGCATCTCCCTTCTATGTTTCATGATAAGGTATAATATTCATTGCGAAGTGTAATGTATACCTCGTATTCACTTCAAATGAATGTAAATGCGACACTTCCATGCTAGGAAATAGCGTTTGCAGATGTCTACGTATCGTAGCAATAGAGTTCTAATGCTTCTCAAAACGCGATATAGCACCTCATGCCTATGTTTCATGATAAGATATAATATTCATTGCGAAGTGTCATGTATATCTCGTATTCACTTCAAACGAATGTAAATGCGACACTTCCATGCTAGGAAATAGCGTTTGCAGATGTCTACGTATCGTAGCAATAGAGTTCTAATGCTCCTTAAATCGCGATATCGCATCTCACATCTATGCTTCATGATAAGATATAATGTTCATTGCGAAGTGTCATGTATACCTCGTATTCACTTCAAAAGAATGTAAATGCGACACTTCCATGCTAGGAAATAGCGTTTGCAGATGTCTACGTATCGTAGCAATAGAGTTCTAATGCTTCTTAAAACGCGATATCGCTTCTCTCTTCTATGTTTCATGATAAGGTATAATATTCATTGCGAAGCGTCATGTATACCTCGTATTCACTTCAAATGAATGTAAATGCGACACTTCCATGCTAGGAAGTAGCGTTTGCAGATGTCTACGTATCGTAGCAATAGAGTTCTAATGCTTCTCAAAACGCGATATAGCACCTCATTCCTATGTTTCATGATAAGATATAATATTCATTGCGAAGTGTCATGTATATCTCGTATTCACATCAAAAGAATGTAAATGCGACACTTCCATGCTAGGAAATAGCGTTTGCAGATTTCTACGTATCGCAGCAATAGAGTTCCAATGCTTCCTAAAACGCGATATCGCATCTCCCTTCTATGTTTCATGATAAGGTATAATATTCATTGGGAAGTGTCATGTATACCTCGTATTCACTTCAAATGCATGTAAATGCGACACTTCCATGCTAGGAAATAGCGTTTGCAGATGTCTACGTATCGTAGCAATACAGTTCTAATGCTTCTTAAAACGCGATATCGCATCTCACTGGTATGTTTCATGATAAGATATAGTATTCATTATGGAGTGATATGTATACCTCGTACTCACTTCAAAAGAATGTAAATGCGACCCTTCCATGCTAGGGAATAGCCTTTGCAGATGTCTACGTATCGTAGCAATGGAGTTCCAATGCTTCTTAGAACGCGATATCGCATCTCACTTTTATGTTTCATGATAAGATATAATATTCATTGCGAAGTGTCATGTATACCGCGATTTCTCTTCACAAGAATGTAAATGCGACACTTCCTTGATAGGAAATAGCGTTTGCAGATGTCTACGTATCGCAGCAATAGAGTTTCAATGCGTCCTAAAACGCGATATCGCATCTCCCTTCTATGTTTCATGATAAGGTATAATATTCATTGCGAAGTGTAATGTATACCTCGTATTCACTTCAAATGAATGTAAATGCGACACTTCCATGCTAGGAAATAGCGTTTGCAGATGTCTACGTATCGTAGCAATAGAGTTCTAATGCTTCTCAAAACGCGATATAGCACCTCATGCCTATGTTTCATGATAAGATATAATATTCATTGCGAAGTGTCATGTATATCTCGTATTCACTTCAAACGAATGTAAATGCGACACTTCCATGCTAGGAAATAGCGTTTGCAGATGTCTACGTATCGTAGCAATAGAGTTCTAATGCTTCTTAAAACGCGATATCGCATCTCACTGCTATATTTCATGAGAAGATATAATATTCATTGCGAAGTGTCATGTATATCTCGTATTCACATCAAAAGAATGTAATTGCGACACTTCCATGCTAGGAAATAGCGTTTGCAGATGTCTACGTATCGTAGCAATAGAGTTCTAATGCTTCTTATAACGAGATGCCTCATTTCATTTCTATGTTCCGTGATAAGATATAATATTCATTGTGGAGTGTCATGTATACCTCGTATTCACTTCAAATGAATGTAAATGCGACACTTTCATGCTAGGAAGTAGCGGTTGCAGATGTCCACGTATCGTAGCAATAGGGTTCTAATGCTTCTTAAGACGCGATATCGCATCTCACTTCTATGTTATATGATAAGATATAATATTCATTGCGAAGTGTCATGTATACCGCGATTTCTCTTCACAAGAATGTAAATGCGACACTTCCTTGATAGGAAATAGCGTTTGCAGATGTCTACGTATCGCAGCAATAGAGTTGCAATGCATCCTAAAACGCGATATCGCATCTCCCTTCTATGTTTCATGATAAGGTATAATATTCATTGCGAAGTGTAATGTATACCTCGTATTTACTTCAAACGAATGTAAATGCGACACTTCCATGCTAGGAAATAGCGTTTGCAGATGTCTACGTATCGTAGCAATAGAGTTCTAATGCTTCTTAAAACGCGATATCGCATCTCATTCCTATGTTTCATGATAAGCTATAATAATCATTGCGAAGTGTCATGTATATCTCGTATTCACTTCAAACGAATTTAAATGCGACACTTCCATGCTAGGAAATAGCGTTTGCAGACGTCTACGTATCGTAGCAATAGAGTTCTAATGCTTCTCAAAACGCGATATAGCATCTCATTCCTATGTTTCATGAGAAGATATAATATTCATTGCGATGTGTCATGTATACCTCGTATTCACTTCAAAAGAATGTAAATGCGACACTTCCATGCTAGGAAATAGCGTTTGCAGAAGTCTACGTATCGTAGCAATAGAGTTCTAATGCTTCTCAAAACGCGATATAGCACCTCATTCTTATGTTTCATGATAAGATATAATATTCATTGCGAAGTGTCATGTATATCTCGTATTCACGTCAAAAGAATGTAAACGCGACACTTCCATGCTAGGAAATAGCGTTTGCAGATGTCTACGTATCGCAGCAATAGAGTTCCAATGCTTCCTAAAACGCGATATCGCATCTCCCTTCTATGTTTCATGATAAGGTATAATATTCATTGCGAAGTGTCATGTACACCTCGTATTCACTTCAAATGAATGTAAATGCGACACTTCCATGCTAGGAAATAGCGTTTGCAGATGTCTACGTATCGTAGCAATAGCGTAATAATGCTTCTTAAAACGAGATGTCGCATCTCACTGCTATGTTTCATGATAAGATATAATATTCATTATGGAGTGATATGTATACCTAGTACTCACTTCAAAGGAATGTAAATGTGACCCTTCCATGCTAGGGAATAGCCTTTGCAGATGTCTACGTATCGTAGCAATAGAGTTCTAATGCCTCTTAGAACGCGATATCGCATCTCACTTTTATGTTTCATGATAAGATATAATATTCATTATGGAGTGTTATGTATACCTCGTACTCACTTCAAAAGAATGTAAATGCGACCGTTCCATCCTAGGAAATAGCGTTTGCAGATGTCTACGTATCGTAGCAATAGAGTTCTAGTGCTGCTTAGAACGCGATATCGCATCTCACCTCTATGTTTCATGATAAGATATAATATTCACTGCGAAGTGTCATGTATACCTCGTATTCACTTCAAGAGAACGTAAATAAGACACTTCCATGCTAGGAAATAGCGTTTGCAGATGTCTACGTATCGTAGCAATAGAGTTCTAATGCTCCTTAAAACGCGATATCGCATCTCACATCTATGTTTCATGATAAGATATAATATTCATTGCGAAGTGTCATGTATACCTCGTATTCACTTCAAAAGAATGTAAATGCGACACTTCCATGCTAGGAAATAGCGTTTGCAGATGTCTACGTATCGTAGCAATAGAGTTCTAATGCTTCTTAAAACGCGATATCGCTTCTCTCATCTATGTTTCATGATAACGTATAATATTCATTGCGAAGCGTCTTGTATACCTCGTATTCACTTCAAATGAATGTAAATGCGACACTTCCATGCTAGGAAATAGCGTTTGCAGATGTCTACGTATCGTAGCAATAGAGTTCTAATGCTTCTTAAAACGAGATGCCTCATTTCATTTCTATGATCCGTGATAAGATATAATATTCATTGCGAAGTGTCATGTATACCTCGTATTCACTTCAAAAGAATGTAAATATGACACTGCCATGCTAGGAAATAGCGTTTGCAGATGTCTACGTACCGTAGCAATAGAGTAATAATACTTCTTAAAACGAGATGTCGCATCTCACTGCTATGTTTCATGATAAGGTATAATATTCATTATGGAGTGATATGTATACCTCGTACTTACTTCAAAAGAATGTAAATGCGACCTTTCTATGCTAGGGAATAGCCTTTGCAGATGTCTACGTATCGTAGCAATAGAGTTCTAATGCTTCTTAGAACGCGATATCGCATCTCACTTTTATGTTTCATGATAACATATAACATTCATTGCTATGTGTCATGTATACCTCGTATTCACTTCAAAAGAATGTAAATGCGACACTTCCATGCTAGGAAATAGCGTTTGCAGATGTCTACGTATCGTAGCAATAGAGTTCTAATGCTTCTCAAAACGCGATATAGCACCTCATTCCTATGTTTCATGATAAGATATAATATTCATTGCGAAGTGTCATGTATATCTCGTATTCACATCAAAAGAAGCAGATGTCTACGTATCGCAGCAATAGAGTTCCAATGCTTCCTAAAACGCGATATCGCATCTCCCTTCTATGTTTCATGATAAGGTATAATATTCATTGCGAAGTGCCATGTATACCTCGAATTCACTTCAAATGAATGTAAATGCGACACTTCCATGCTAGGAAATAGCGTTTGCAGATGTCTACGTATCGTAGCAATAGAGTTCTAATGCTTCTCAAAACGCGATATAGCACCTCATTCCTATGTTTCATGACAAGATATAATATTCATTGCGAAGTGTCATGTATATCTCGTATTCACTTCAAACGAATGTAAATGCGACACTTCCATGCTAGGAAATAGCGTTTGCAGATATCTACGTATCGTAGCAATAGAGTTCTAATGCTTCTTAAAACGCGATATCGCATCTCATTCCTATGTTTCATGATAAGATATAATATTCATTGCGAAGTGTCATGTATATCTTGTATTCACTTCAAACGAATGTAAATGCGACACTTCCATGCTAGGAAATAGCGTTTGCAGATGTCTACGTATCGTAGCAATAGAGTTCTAATGCTTCTCAAAACGCGATATAGCACCTCATTCCTATGTTTCATGAGAAGATATAATATTCATTATGGAGTGTTATGTATACCTCGTACTCACTTCAAAAGAATGTAAATACGACCCTCCCATCCTAGGAAATAGCGTTTGCAGATGTCTACGTATCGTAGCAATAGAGTTCTAGTGCTTCTTAGAACGCGATATCGCATCTCACATCTATGTTTCATGATAAGATATAATATTCATTGCGAAGTGTCATGTATACCTCGTATTCACTTCAAAAGAACGTAAATAAGACACTTCCATGCTAGGAAATAGCGTTCGCAGATGTCTACGTATCGTAGCAATAGAGTTCTAATGCTCCTTAAAACGCGATATCGCATCTCACTTCTATGTTTCATGATAAGATATAATATTCATTGCGAAGTATCATGTATACCTCGTATTCACTTCAAAAGAATGTAAATATGACACTGCCATGCTAGGAAATAGCGTTTGCAGATGTCTATGTACCGTAGCAATAGAGTAATAATGCTTCTTAAAACGAGATGTCGCATCTCACTGCTATGTTTCATGATAAGGTATAATATTCATTATGGAGTGATATGTATACCTCGTACTCACTTCAAAAGAATGTAAATGCGACCCTTCTATGCTAGGGAATAGCCTTTGCAGATGTCTACGTATCGTAGCAATAGAGTTCTAATGCTTCTTAGAACGCGATATCGCATCTCTCTTTTATGTTTCATGATAACGTATAATATTCATTGCTATGTGTCATGTATACCTCGTATTCACTTCAAAGGAATGTAAATGCGACACTTCCATGCTAGGAAATAGCGTTTGCAGATGTCTACGTATCGTAGCAATAGAGTTCTAATGCTTCTCAAAACGCGATATAGCACCTCATTCCTATGTTTCATGATAAGATAAAATATTCATTGCGAAGTGTCATGTATATCTCGTATTCACATCAAAAGAATGTAAATGTGACACTTCCATGCTAGGAAATAGCGTTTGCAGATGTCTACGTATCGCAGCAATAGAGTTCCAATGCTTCCTAAAACGCGATATCGCATCTCCCTTCTATGTTTTATGATAAGGTATAATATTCATTGCGAAGTGCCATGTATACCTCGTATTCACTTCAAATGAATGTAAATGCGACACTTCCATGCTAGGAAATAGCGTTTGCAGATGTCTACGTATCGTAGCAATAGAGTTCTAATGCTTCTCAAAACGCGATATAGCACCTCATTCCTATGTTTCATGATAAGATATAATATTCATTGCGAAGTGTCATGTATATCTCGTATTCACTTCAAACGAATGTAAATGCGACACTTCCATGCTAGGAAATAGCGTTTGCACATATCTACGTATCGTAGCAATAGAATTCTAATGCTTCTTAAAACGCGATATCGCATCTCATTCCTATGTTTCATGATAAGATATAATATTCATTGCGAAGTGTCATGTATATCTTGTATTCACTTCAAACGAATGTAAATGCGACACTTCCATGCTAGGAAATAGCGTTTGCAGATGTCTACGTATCGTAGCAATAGAGTTCTAATGCTTCTCAAAACGCGATATAGCACCTCATTCCTATGTTTCATGAGAAGATATAATATTCATTATGGAGTGTTATGTATACCTCGTACTCACTTCAAAAGAATGTAAATGCGACCCTTCCATCCTAGGAAATAGCGTTTGCAGATGTCTACGTATCGTAGCAATAGAGTTCTAGTGCTTCTTAGAACGCGATATCGCATCTCACCTCTATGTTTCATGATAAGATATAATATTCATTGCGAAGTGTCATGTATACCTCGTATTCACTTCAAAAGAATGTAAATATGACACTGCCATGCTAGGAAATAGCGTTTGCAGATGTCTACGTACCGTAGCAATAGAGTAATAATGCTTCTTAAAACGAGATGTCGCATCTCACTGCTATGTTTCATGATAAGGTATAATATTCATTACGGAGTGATATGTATACCTCGTACTCACTTCAAAAGAATGTAAATGCGACCTTTCTATGCTAGGGAATAGCCTTTGCAGATGTCTACGTATCGTAGCAATAGAGTTCTAATGCTTCTTAGAACGCGATATCGCATCTCACTTTTATGTTTCATGATAACATATAACATTCATTGCTATGTGTCATGTATACCTCGTATTCACTTCAAAAGAATGTAAATGCGACACTTCCATGCTAGGAAATAGCGTTTGCAGATGTCTACGTATCGTAGCAATAGAGTTCTAATGCTTCTCAAAACGCGATATAGCACCTCATTCCTATGTTTCATGATAAGATATAATATTCATTGCGAAGTGTCATGTATATCTCGTATTCACATCAAAAGAAGCAGATGTCTACGTATCGCAGCAATAGAGTTCCAATGCTTCCTAAAACGCGATATCGCATCTCCCTTCTATGTTTCATGATAAGGTATAATATTCATTGCGAAGTGCCATGTATACCTCGTATTCACTTCAAATGAATGTAAATGCGACACTTCCATGCTAGGAAATAGCGTTTGCAGATGTCTACGTATCGTAGCAATAGAGTTCTAATGCTTCTCAAAACGCGATATAGCACCTCATTCCTATGTTTCATGATAAGATATAATATTCATTGCGAAGTGTCATGTATATCTCGTATTCACTTCAAACGAATGTAAATGCGACACTTCCATGCTAGGAAATAGCGTTTGCAGATATCTACGTATCGTAGCAATAGAGTTCTAATGCTTCTTAAAACGCGATATCGCATCTCATTCCTATGTTTCATGATAAGATATAATATTCATTGGGAAGTGTCATGTATATCTTGTATTCACTTCAAACGAATGTAAATGCGACACTTCCATGCTAGGAAATAGCGTTTGCAGATGTCTACGTATCGTAGCAATAGAGTTCTAATGCTTCTCAAAACGCGATATAGCACCTCATTCCTATGTTTCATGAGAAGATATAATATTCATTATGGAGTGTTATGTATACCTCGTACTCACTTCAAAAGAATGTAAATGCGACCCTCCCATCCTAGGAAATAGCGTTTGCAGATGTCTACGTATCGTAGCAATAGAGTTCTAGTGCTTCTTAGAACGCGATATCGCATCTCACCTCTATGTTTCATGATAAGATATAATATTCATTGCGAAGTGTCATGTATACCTCGTATTCACTTCAAAAGAACGTAAATAAGACACTTCCATGCTAGGAAATAGCGTTCGCAGATGTCTACGTATCGTAGCAATAGAGTTCTAATGCTCCTTAAAACGCGATATCGCATCTCACTTCTATGTTTCATGATAAGATATAATATTCATTGCGAAGTGTCATGTATACCCCGTATTCACTTCAAAAGAATGTAAATATGACACTGCCATGCTAGGAAATAGCGTTTGCAGATGTCTATGTACCGTAGCAATAGAGTAATAATGCTTCTTAAAACGAGATGTCGCATCTCACTGCTATGTTTCATGATAAGGTATAATATTCATTATGGAGTGATATGTATACCTCGTACTCACTTCAAAAGAATGTAAATGCGACCCTTCTATGCTAGGGAATAGCCTTTGCAGATGTCTACGTATCGTAGCAATAGAGTTCTAATGCTTCTTAGAACGCGATATCGCATCTCACTTTTATGTTTCATGATAACATATAATATTCATTGCTATGTGTCATGTATACCTCGTATTCACTTCAAAGGAATGTAAATGCGACACTTCCATGCTAGGAAATAGCGTTTGCAGATGTCTACGTATCGTAGCAATAGAGTTCTAATGCTTCTCAAAACGCGATATAGCAACTCATTCCTATGTTTCATGATAAGATATAATATTCATTGCGAAGTGTCATGTATATCTCGTATTCACATCAAAAGAATGTAAATGTGACACTTCCATGCTAGGAAATAGCGTTTGCACATGTCTACGTATCGCAGCAATAGAGTTCCAATGCTTCCTAAAACGCGATATCGCATCTCCCTTCTATGTTTTATGATAAGGTATAATATTCATTGCGAAGTGCCATGTATACCTCGTATTCACTTCAAATGAATGTAAATGCGACACTTCCATGCTAGGAAATAGCGTTTGCAGATGTCTACGTATCGTAGCAATAGAGTTCTAATGCTTCTCAAAACGCGATATAGCACCTCTTTCCTATGTTTCATGATAAGATATAATATTCATTGCGAAGTGTCATGTATATCTCGTATTCACTTCAAACGAATGTAAATGCGACACTTCCATGCTAGGAAATAGCGTTTGCAGATATCTACGTATCGTAGCAATAGAATTCTAATGCTTCTTAAAACGCGATATCGCATCTCATTCCTATGTTTCATGATAAGATATAATATTCATTGCGAAGTGTCATGTATATCTTGTATTCACTTCAAACGAATGTAAATGCGACACTTCCATGCTAGGAAATAGCGTTTGCAGATGTGTACGTATCGTAGCAATAGAGTTCTAATGCTTCTCAAAACGCGATATAGCACCTCATTCCTATGTTTCATGAGAAGATATAATATTCATTATGGAGTGTTATGTATACCTCGTACTCACTTCAAAAGAATGTAAATGCGACCCTTCCATCCTAGGAAATAGCGTTTGCAGATGTCTACGTATCGTAGCAATAGAGTTCTAGTGCTTCTTAGAACGCGATATCGCATCTCACCTCTATGTTTCATGATAAGATATAATATTCATTGCGAAGTGTCATGTATACCTCGTATTCACTTCAAAAGAACGTAAATAAGACACTTCCATGCTAGGAAATAGCGTTTGAATTAGTCTACGTATCGTAGCAATAGAGTTCTAATGCTTCTTAAAACGCGATATCGCATCTCATTCCTATGTTTCATGATAAGATATAATATTCATTGCGATGTGTCATGTATACCTCGTATTCACTTCAAAAGAATGTAAATGCGACACTTCCATGCTAGGAAATAGCGTTTGCAGATGTCTACGTATCGTAGCAATGGAGTTCTAATGCTTCTCAAAACGCGATATAGCACCTCATTCCTATGTTTCATGATAAGATATAATATTCATTGCGAAGTGTCATGTATATCTCGTATTCACATCAAAAGAATGTAAATGCGACACTTCCATGCTAGGAAATAGCGTTTGCAGATGTCTACGTATCGCAGCAATAGAGTTCCAATGCTTCCTAAAACGCGATATCGCATCTCCCTTCTATGCTTCATGATAAGGTATAATATTCATTGCGAAGTGTCATGTATACCTCGTATTCACTCCAAAAGAACGTAAATAAGACATTTCAATGCTAGGAAATATTGTTTGCAGATGTCTACGTATCGTAGCAATAGAGTTCTAATGCTCTCTAAAATGCGATATCGCACCTCTCTTCTATGTTTCATGATAAGATATATTATTCAGTGCGAAGTGTCATGTATACCTCGATTTCACTTCACAAGAATGTAAATGCGACACTTCCTTGCTAGGAAATATTGTTTGCAGATGTCTACGTATCACAGCAATAGAGTACTAATGCTTCTTAAAACGAGATGTCGTATTTCATTTCTATGTTTCATAATAAGATATAATACTCATTGTGTAATGTTATATATACCTCGTATTCACTTCAGTGGAATGTAAGTGCCACATGTCCATACTAGGAAATAGAGTTTGCAGATGTCTACGTATCGCAGCAATAGAGTTCTTATGCTTCCTAAAACGCGATATCGCATCTCTCTTCTATGTTTCATGATAACGTATAATATTCATTGCGAAGCGTCTTGTATACCTCGTATTCACTTCAAATGAATGTAAATGCGACACTTCCATGCTAGGAAATAGCGTTTGCAGATGTCTACGTATCGTAGCAATAGTGTTCTAATGCTTCTTAAAACGAGATGCCTCATTTCATTTCTATGATCCGTGATAAGATATAATATTCATTGTGGAGTGTCATGTATACCTCGTATTCACATCAAAAGAATGTAAATGCGACACTTCCATGCTAGGAAATAGCGTTTGCAGATGTCTACGTATCGTAGCAATAGAGTTCTAATGCTTCTCAAAACGCGATATAGCACCTCATTCCTATGTTTCATGATAAGATATAATATTCATTGCGAAGTGTCATGTATATCTCGTATTCACTTCAAATGCATGTAAATGCGACACTTCCATGCTAGGAAATAGCGTTTGCAGATGTCTACGTATCGTAGCAATAGAGTTCTAATGCTTCTTAAAACGCGATATCGCATCTCACTGCTATGTTTCATGATAAGATATAATATTCATTATGGAGTGATATGTATACCTCGTACTCACTTCAAAAGAATGTAAATGCGACCCTTCCATGCTAGGGAATAGCCTTTGCAGATGTCTACGTATCGTAGCAATGGAGTTCCAATGCTTCTTAGAACGCGATATCGCATCTCACTTTTATGTTTCATGATAAGATATAATATTCATTGCGAAGTGTCATGTATACCGCGATTTCTCTTCACAAGAATGTAAATGCGACACTTCCTTGATAGGAAATAGCGTTTGCAGATGTCTACGTATCGCAGCAATAGAGTTTCAATGCTTCCTAAAACGCGATATCGCATCTCCCTTCTATGTTTCATGATAAGGTATAATATTCATTGCGAAGTGTAATGTATACCTCGTATTCACTTCAAATGAATGTAAATGCGACACTTCCATGCTAGGAAATAGCGTTTACAGATGTCTACGTATCGTAGCAATAGAGTTCTAATGCTTCTTAAAACGCGAAATCGCATCTCATTCCTATGTTTCATGATAAGATATAATAATCATTGCGAAGTGTCATGTATATCTCGTATTCACTTCAAACGAATGTAAATGCGACACTTCCATGCTAGGAAATAGCGTTTGCAGATGTCTACGTATCGTAGCAATAGAGTTCTAATGCTTCTCAAAACGCGATATAGCACCTCATTCCTATGTTTCATGAGAAGATATAATATTCATTATGGAGTGTTATGTATACCTCGTACTCACTTCAAAAGAATGTAAATGCGACCCTTCCATCCTAGGAAATAGCGTTTGCAGATGTCTACGTATCGTAGCAATAGAGTTCTAGTGCTTCTTAGAACGCGATATCGCATCTCACCTCTATGTTTCATGATAAGATATAATATTCATTGCGAAGTATCATGTATACCTCGTATTCACTTCAAATGAACGTAAATAAGACACTTCCATGCTAGGAAATAGCGTTTGCAGATGTCTATGTATCGTAGCAATAGAGTTGTAATGCTCCTTAAAACGCGATATCGCATCTCACTTCTATGTTTCATGATAAGATATAATATTCATTGCGAAGTGTCATGTATACCTCGTATTCACTTCAAAAGAATGTAAATATGACACTGCCATGCTAGGAAATAGCGTTTGCAGATGTCTACGTACCGTAGCAATAGAGTAATAATACTTCTTAAAACGAGATGTCGCATCTCACTGCTATGTTTCATGATAAGGTATAATATTCATTATGGAGTGATATGTATACCTCGTACTTACTTCAAAAGAATGTAAATGCGACCTTTCTATGCTAGGGAATAGCCTTTGCAGATGTCTACGTATCGTAGCAATAGAGTTCTAATGCTTCTTAGAACGCGATATCGCATCTCACTTTTATGTTTCATGATAACATATAACATTCATTGCTATGTGTCATGTATACCTCGTATTCACTTCAAAAGAATGTAAATGCGACACTTCCATGCTAGGAAATAGCGTTTGCAGATGTCTACGTATCGTAGCAATAGAGTTCTAATGCTTCTCAAAACGCGATATAGCACCTCATTCCTATGTTTCATGATAAGATATAATATTCATTGCGAAGTGTCATGTATATCTCGTATTCACATCAAAAGAAGCAGATGTCTACGTATCGCAGCAATAGAGTTCCAATGCTTCCTAAAACGCGATATCGCATCTCCCTTCTATGTTTCATGATAAGGTATAATATTCATTGCGAAGTGCCATGTATACCTCGAATTCACTTCAAATGAATGTAAATGCGACACTTCCATGCTAGGAAATAGCGTTTGCAGATGTCTACGTATCGTAGCAATAGAGTTCTAATGCTTCTCAAAACGCGATATAGCACCTCATTCCTATGTTTCATGATAAGATATAATATTCATTGCGAAGTGTCATGTATATCTCGTATTCACTTCAAACGAATGTAAATGCGACACTTCCATGCTAGGAAATAGCGTTTGCAGATATCTACGTATCGTAGCAATAGAGTTCTAATGCTTCTTAAAACGCGATATCGCATCTCATTCCTATGTTTCATGATAAGATATAATATTCATTGCGAAGTGTCATGTATATCTTGTATTCACTTCAAACGAATGTAAATGCGACACTTCCATGCTAGGAAATAGCGTTTGCAGATGTCTACGTATCGTAGCAATAGAGTTCTAATGCTTCTCAAAACGCGATATAGCACCTCATTCCTATGTTTCATGAGAAGATATAATATTCATTATGGAGTGTTATGTATACCTCGTACTCACTTCAAAAGAATGTAAATGCGACCCTCCCATCCTAGGAAATAGCGTTTGCAGATGTCTACGTATCGTAGCAATAGAGTTCTAGTGCTTCTTAGAACGCGATATCGCATCTCACATCTATGTTTCATGATAAGATATAATATTCATTGCGAAGTGTCATGTATACCTCGTATTCACTTCAAAAGAACGTAAATAAGACACTTCCATGCTAGGAAATAGCGTTCGCAGATGTCTACGTATCGTAGCAATAGAGTTCTAATGCTCCTTAAAACGCGATATCGCATCTCACTTCTATGTTTCATGATAAGATATAATATTCATTGCGAAGTATCATGTATACCTCGTATTCACTTCAAAAGAATGTAAATATGACACTGCCATGCTAGGAAATAGCGTTTGCAGATGTCTATGTACCGTAGCAATAGAGTAATAATGCTTCTTAAAACGAGATGTCGCATCTCACTGCTATGTTTCATGATAAGGTATAATATTCATTATGGAGTGATATGTATACCTCGTACTCACTTCAAAAGAATGTAAATGCGACCCTTCTATGCTAGGGAATAGCCTTTGCAGATGTCTACGTATCGTAGCAATAGAGTTCTAATGCTTCTTAGAACGCGATATCGCATCTCTCTTTTATGTTTCATGATAACGTATAATATTCATTGCTATGTGTCATGTATACCTCGTATTCACTTCAAAGGAATGTAAATGCGACACTTCCATGCTAGGAAATAGCGTTTGCAGATGTCTACGTATCGTAGCAATAGAGTTCTAATGCTTCTCAAAACGCGATATAGCACCTCATTCCTATGTTTCATGATAAGATAAAATATTCATTGCGAAGTGTCATGTATATCTCGTATTCACATCAAAAGAATGTAAATGTGACACTTCCATGCTAGGAAATAGCGTTTGCAGATGTCTACGTATCGCAGCAATAGAGTTCCAATGCTTCCTAAAACGCGATATCGCATCTCCCTTCTATGTTTTATGATAAGGTATAATATTCATTGCGAAGTGCCATGTATACCTCGTATTCACTTCAAATGAATGTAAATGCGACACTTCCATGCTAGGAAATAGCGTTTGCAGATGTCTACGTATCGTAGCAATAGAGTTCTAATGCTTCTCAAAACGCGATATAGCACCTCATTCCTATGTTTCATGATAAGATATAATATTCATTGCGAAGTGTCATGTATATCTCGTATTCACTTCAAACGAATGTAAATGCGACACTTCCATGCTAGGAAATAGCGTTTGCACATATCTACGTATCGTAGCAATAGAATTCTAATGCTTCTTAAAACGCGATATCGCATCTCATTCCTATGTTTCATGATAAGATATAATATTCATTGCGAAGTGTCATGTATATCTTGTATTCACTTCAAACGAATGTATATGCGACACTTCCATGCTAGGAAATAGCGTTTGCAGATGTCTACGTATCGTAGCAATAGAGTTCTAATGCTTCTCAAAACGCGATATAGCACCTCATTCCTATGTTTCATGAGAAGATATAATATTCATTATGGAGTGTTATGTATACCTCGTACTCACTTCAAAAGAATGTAAATGCGACCCTTCCATCCTAGGAAATAGCGTTTGCAGATGTCTACGTATCGTAGCAATAGAGTTCTAGTGCTTCTTAGAACGCGATATCGCATCTCACCTCTATGTTTCATGATAAGATATAATATTCATTGCGAAGTGTCATGTATACCTCGTATTCACTTCAAAAGAATGTAAATATGACACTGCCATGCTAGGAAATAGCGTTTGCAGATGTCTACGTACCGTAGCAATAGAGTAATAATGCTTCTTAAAACGAGATGTCGCATCTCACTGCTATGTTTCATGATAAGGTATAATATTCATTATGGAGTGATATGTATACCTCGTACTCACTTCAAAAGAATGTAAATGCGACCTTTCTATGCTAGGGAATAGCCTTTGCAGATGTCTACGTATCGTAGCAATAGAGTTCTAATGCTTCTTAGAACGCGATATCGCATCTCACTTTTATGTTTCATGATAACATATAACATTCATTGCTATGTGTCATGTATACCTCGTATTCACTTCAAAAGAATGTAAATGCGACACTTCCATGCTAGGAAATAGCGTTTGCAGATGTCTACGTATCGTAGCAATAGAGTTCTAATGCTTCTCAAAACGCGATATAGCACCTCATTCCTATGTTTCATGATAAGATATAATATTCATTGCGAAGTGTCATGTATATCTCGTATTCACATCAAAAGAAGCAGATGTCTACGTATCGCAGCAATAGAGTTCCAATGCTTCCTAAAACGCGATATCGCATCTCCCTTCTATGTTTCATGATAAGGTATAATATTCATTGCGAAGTGCCATGTATACCTCGTATTCACTTCAAATGAATGTAAATGCGACACTTCCATGCTAGGAAATAGCGTTTGCAGATGTCTACGTATCGTAGCAATAGAGTTCTAATGCTTCTCAAAACGCGATATAGCACCTCATTCCTATGTTTCATGATAAGATATAATATTCATTGCGAAGTGTCATGTATATCTCGTATTCACTTCAAACGAATGTAAATGCGACACTTCCATGCTAGGAAATAGCGTTTGCAGATATCTACGTATCGTAGCAATAGAGTTCTAATGCTTCTTAAAACGCGATATCGCATCTCATTCCTATGTTTCATGATAAGATATAATATTCATTGCGAAGTGTCATGTATATCTTGTATTCACTTCAAACGAATGTAAATGCGACACTTCCATGCTAGGAAATAGCGTTTGCAGATGTCTACGTATCGTAGCAATAGAGTTCTAATGCTTCTCAAAACGCGATATAGCACCTCATTCCTATGTTTCATGAGAAGATATAATATTCATTATGGAGTGTTATGTATACCTCGTACTCACTTCAAAAGAATGTAAATGCGACCCTCCCATCCTAGGAAATAGCGTTTGCAGATGTCTACGTATCGTAGCAATAGAGTTCTAGTGCTTCTTAGAACGCGATATCGCATCTCACCTCTATGTTTCATGATAAGATATAATATTCATTGCGAAGTGTCATGTATACCTCGTATTCACTTCAAAAGAACGTAAATAAGACACTTCCATGCTAGGAAATAGCGTTCGCAGATGTCTACGTATCGTAGCAATAGAGTTCTAATGCTCCTTAAAACGCGATATCGCATCTCACTTCTATGTTTCATGATAAGATATAATATTCATTGCGAAGTGTCATGTATACCTCGTATTCACTTCAAAAGAATGTAAATATGACACTGCCATGCTAGGAAATAGCGTTTGCAGATGTCTATGTACCGTAGCAATAGAGTAATAATGCTTCTTAAAACGAGATGTCGCATCTCACTGCTATGTTTCATGATAAGGTATAATATTCATTATGGAGTGATATGTATACCTCGTACTCACTTCAAAAGAATGTAAATGCGACCCTTCTATGCTAGGGAATAGCCTTTGCAGATGTCTACGTATCGTAGCAATAGAGTTCTAATGCTTCTTAGAACGCGATATCGCATCTCACTTTTATGTTTCATGATAACATATAATATTCATTGCTATGTGTCATGTATACCTCGTATTCACTTCAAAGGAATGTAAATGCGACACTTCCATGCTAGGAAATAGCGTTTGCAGATGTCTACGTATCGTAGCAATAGAGTTCTAATGCTTCTCAAAACGCGATATAGCAACTCATTCCTATGTTTCATGATAAGATATAATATTCATTGCGAAGTGTCATGTATATCTCGTATTCACATCAAAAGAATGTAAATGTGACACTTCCATGCTAGGAAATAGCGTTTGCAGATGTCTACGTATCGCAGCAATAGAGTTCCAATGCTTCCTAAAACGCGATATCGCATCTCCCTTCTATGTTTTATGATAAGGTATAATATTCATTGCGAAGTGCCATGTATACCTCGTATTCACTTCAAATGAATGTAAATGCGACACTTCCATGCTAGGAAATAGCGTTTGCAGATGTCTACGTATCGTAGCAATAGAGTTCTAATGCTTCTCAAAACGCGATATAGCACCTCATTCCTATGTTTCATGATAAGATATAATATTCATTGCGAAGTGTCATGTATATCTCGTATTCACTTCAAACGAATGTAAATGCGACACTTCCATGCTAGGAAATAGCGTTTGCAGATATCTACGTATCGTAGCAATAGAATTCTAATGCTTCTTAAAACGCGATATCGCATCTCATTCCTATGTTTCATGATAAGAAATAATATTCATTGCGAAGTGTCATGTATATCTTGTATTCACTTCAAACGAATGTAAATGCGACACTTCCATGCTAGGAAATAGCGTTTGCAGATGTGTACGTATCGTAGCAATAGAGTTCTAATGCTTCTCAAAACGCGATATAGCACCTCATTCCTATGTTTCATGAGAAGATATAATATTCATTATGGAGTGTTATGTATACCTCGTACTCACTTCAAAAGAATGTAAATGCGACCCTTCCATCCTAGGAAATAGCGTTTGCAGATGTCTACGTATCGTAGCAATAGAGTTCTAGTGCTTCTTAGAACGCGATATCGCATCTCACCTCTATGTTTCATGATAAGATATAATATTCATTGCGAAGTGTCATGTATACCTCGTATTCACTTCAAAAGAACGTAAATAAGACACTTCCATGCTAGGAAATAGCGTTTGAATTAGTCTACGTATCGTAGCAATAGAGTTCTAATGCTTCTTAAAACGCGATATCGCATCTCATTCCTATGTTTCATGATAAGATATAATATTCATTGCGATGTGTCATGTATACCTCGTATTCACTTCAAAAGAATGTAAATGCGACACTTCCATGCTAGGAAATAGCGTTTGCAGATGTCTACGTATCGTAGCAATGGAGTTCTAATGCTTCTCAAAACGCGATATAGCACCTCATTCCTATGTTTCATGATAAGATATAATATTCATTGCGAAGTGTCATGTATATCTCGTATTCACATCAAAAGAATGTAAATGCGACACTTCCATGCTAGGAAATAGCGTTTGCAGATGTCTACGTATCGCAGCAATAGAGTTCCAATGCTTCCTAAAACGCGATATCGCATCTCCCTTCTATGCTTCATGATAAGGTATAATATTCATTGCGAAGTGTCATGTATACCTCGTATTCACTCCAAAAGAACGTAAATAAGACATTTCAATGCTAGGAAATATTGTTTGCAGATGTCTACGTATCGTAGCAATAGAGTTCTAATGCTCTCTAAAATGCGATATCGCACCTCTCTTCTATGTTTCATGATAAGATATATTATTCAGTGCGAAGTGTCATGTATACCTCGATTTCACTTCAAATGAATGTAAATGCGACACTTCCTTGCTAGGAAATATTGTTTGCAGATGTCTACGTATCACAGCAATAGAGTACTAGTGCTTCTTAAAACGAGATGTCGTATTTCATTTCTATGTTTCATAATAAGATATAATACTCATTGTGTAATGTTATATATACCTCGTATTCACTTCAGTGGAATGTAAGTGCCACATGTCCATGCTAGGAAATAGAGTTTGCAGATGTCTACGTATCGCAGCAATAGAGTTCTTATGCTTCCTAAAACGCGATATCGCATCTCTCTTCTATGTTTCATGATAAGGTATAATATTCATTGCGAAGTGTCTTGTATACCTCGTATTCACTTCAAAAGAACGTAAATAAGACACTTCCATGCTAGGAAATAGCGTTTGCAGATGTCTACGTATCGTAGCAATAGAGTTCTAATGCTCCTTAAAACGCGATATCGCATCTCACTTCTATGTTTCATGAGAAGATATAATATTCATTGCGAAGTGTCATGTATATCTCGTATTCACATCAAAAGAATGTAAATGCGACACTTCCATGCTAGGAAATAGCGTTTGCAGATGTCTACGTATCGTAGCAATAGAGTTCTAATGCTTCTCAAAACGCGATATAGCACCTCATTCCTATGTTTCATGATAAGATATAATATTCATTGCGATGTGTCATGTATATCTCGTATTCACATCAAAAGAATGTAAATGCGACACTTCCATGCTAGGGAATAGCCTTTGCAGATGTCTACGTATCGTAGCAATAGAGTTCTAATGCTTCTCAAAACGCGATATAGCACCTCATTCCTATGTTTCATGATAAGATATAATATTCATTGCGATGTGTCATGTATATCTCGTATTCACATCAAAAGAATGTAAATGCGACACTTCCATGCTAGGAAGTAGCGTTTGCAGATGTCTACGTATCGCAGCAATAGTGTTCCAACGCTTCCTAAAACGCGATATCGCATCTCCCTTCTATGTTTCATGATAAGGTATAATATTCATTGCGAAGTGTCATGTATACCTCGTATTCACTTCAAATGAATGTAAATGCGACACTTCCATGCTAGGAAGTAGCGTTTGCAGATGTCTACGTATCGTAGCAATAGAGTACTAATGCTTCTTAAAACGCGATATCGCATCTCACTGCTATGTTTCATGATAAGATATAATATTCATTATGGAGTGATATGTATACATCGTACTCACTTCAAAAGAATGTAAATGCGACCCTTCTATGCTAGGGAATAGCCTTTGCAGATGTCTACGTATCGTAGCAATAGAGTTCTAATGCTTCTCAAAACGAGATATAGCACCTCATTCCTATGTTTCATGATAAGATATAATATTCATTGCGATGTGTCATGTATATCTCGTATTCACTTCAAAAGAATGTAAATATGACACTGCCATGCTAGGAAATAGCGTTTGCAGATGTCTATGTACCGTAGCAATAGAGTAATAATGCTTCTTAAAACGAGATGTCGCATCTCACTGCTATGTTTCATGATAAGGTATAATATTCATTATGGAGTGATATGTATACCTCGTACTCACTTCAAAAGAATGTAAATGCGACCCTTCTATGCTAGGGAATAGCCTTTGCAGATGTCTACGTATCGTAGCAATAGAGTTCTAATGCTTCTTAGAACGCGATATCGCATCTCACTTTTATGTTTCATGATAACATATAATATTCATTGCTATGTGTCATGTATACCTCGTATTCACTTCAAAGGAATGTAAATGCGACACTTCCATGCTAGGAAATAGCGTTTGCAGATGTCTACGTATCGTAGCAATAGAGTTCTAATGCTTCTCAAAACGCGATATAGCACCTCATTCCTATGTTTCATGATAAGATATAATATTCATTGCGAAGTGTCATGTATATCTCGTATTCACATCAAAAGAATGTAAATGTGACACTTCCATGCTAGGAAATAGCGTTTGCAGATATCTACGTATCGTAGCAATAGAGTTCTAATGCTTCTTAAAACGCGATATCGCATCTCATTCCCATGTTTCATGATAAGATATAATATTCATTGCGAAGTGTCATGTATATCTTGTATTCACTTCAAACGAATGTAAATGCGACACTTCCATGCTAGGAAATAGCGTTTGCAGATGTCTACGTATCGTAGCAATAGAGTTCTAATGCTTCTCAAAACGCGATATAGCACCTCATTCCTATGTTTCATGAGAAGATATAATATTCATTATGGAGTGTTATGTATACCTCGTACTCACTTCAAAAGAATGTAAATGCGACCCTTCCATCCTAGGAAATAGCGTTTGCAGATGTCTACGTATCGTAGCAATAGAGTTCTAGTGCTTCTTAGAACGCGATATCGCATCTCACCTCTATGTTTCATGATAAGATATAATATTCATTGCGAAGTGTCATGTATACCTCGTATTCACTTCAAAAGAACGTAAATAAGACACTTCCATGCTAGGAAATAGCGTTTGAATTTGTCTACGTATCGTAGCAATAGAGTTCTAATGCTTCTTAAAACGCGATATCGCATCTCATTCCTATGTTTCATGATAAGATATAATATTCATTGCGATGTGTCATGTATACCTCGTATTCACTTCAAAAGAATGTAAATGCGACACTTCCATGCTAGGAAATAGCGTTTGCAGATGTCTACGTATCGTAGCAATAGAGTTCTAATGCTTCTTAAAACGCGATATCGCATCTCATTCCTATGTTTCATGATAAGATATAGTATTCATTGCGAAGTGTCATGTATACCTCGATTTCACTTCACAAGAATGTAAATGCGACCCTTCCGTCCTAGGAAATAGCGTTTGCAGATGTCTACGTATCGCAACAATAGAGTTCTAATGCTTCTTAAAACGCGATATCGCATCTCACTGCTATGTTTCATGATAAGATATAGTATTCATTGCGAAGTGTCATGTATACCTTGTATTCACTTCAAAAGAACGTAAATAAGACACTTCCATGCTAGGAAATAGCGTTTGCAGATGTCTACGTATCGTAGCAATAGAGTTCCAATGCTCCTTAAAACGCGATATCGCATCTCACTTCTATGTTTCATGATAAGATATAATATTCATTGCGAAGTGTCATCTATACCTCGTATTCACTTCAAAAGAATGTAAATGCGACACTTCCATGCTAGGAAATAGTGTTTGCAGATGTCTACGTATCGTAGCAATAGGGTTCTAATGCTTCTTAGAACGCGATATCGCATCTCACTTCTATGTTCCATGATAAGATATAATATTCATTGCGAAGTGTCATGTATACCTCGATTTCACTTCACAAGAATGTAAATGCGACACTTCCATGCTAGGAAATTGCGTTTGCAGATGTCTACGTATCGTAGCAATAGAGTTCTAATGCTTCTTAAAACGCGATATCGCATCTCATTACTATGTTTCATGATAAGATATAATATTCATTGCGAAGTGTCATGTATATCTCGTATTCACTTCAAACGAATGTAAATGCGACACTTCCATGCTAGGAAATAGCGTTTGCAGATGTCTACGTATCGTAGCAATAGAGTTCTAATGCTTCTCAAAACGCTATATAGCACCTCATTCCTATGTTTCATGAGAAGATATAATATTCATTATGCAGTGTTATGTATACCTCGTACTCACTTCAAAAGAATGTAAATGCGACCCTTCCATCCTAGGAAATAGCGTTTGCAGATGTCTACGTATCGTAGCAATAGAGTTCTAGTGCTTCTTAGAACGCTATATCGCATCTCACCTCTATGTTTCATGATAAGATATAGTATTCATTGCGAAGTGTCATGTATACCTCGATTTCACTTCACAAGAATGTAAATGCGACCCTTCCGTCCTAGGAAATAGCGTTTGCAGATGTCTACGTATCGCAACAATAGAGTTCTAATGCTTCTTAAAACGCGATATCGCATCTCACTGCTATGTTTCATGATAAGATATAGTATTCATTGCGAAGTGTCATGTATACCTCGTATTCACTTCAAAAGAACGTAAATAAGACACTTCCATGCTAGGAAATAGCGTTTGCAGATGTCTACGTATCGTAGCAATAGAGTTCCAATGCTCCTTAAAACGCGATATCGCATCTCACTTCTATGTTTCATGATAAGATATAATATTCATTGCGAAGTGTCATCTATACCTCGTATTCACTTCAAAAGAATGTAAATGCGACACTTCCATGCTAGGAAATAGTGTTTGCAGATGTCTACGTATCGTAGCAATAGGGTTCTAATGCTTCTTAGAACGCGATATCGCATCTCACTTCTATGTTCCATGATAAGATATAATATTCATTGCGAAGTGTCATGTATACCTCGATTTCACTTCACAAGAATGTAAATGCGACCCTTCCATCCTAGGAAATAGCGTTTCCAACTGTCTACGTATCGTAGCAATAGAGTTCTAGTGCTTCTTAGAACGCGATATCGCATCTCACCTCTATGTTTCATGATAAGATATAATACTCATTGCGAAGTGTCATGTATATCTCGTATTCACTTCAAACGAATGTAAATGCGACACTTCCATGCTAGGAAATAGCGTTTGCAGATATCTACGTATCGTAGCAATAGAGTTCTAATGCTTCTCAAAACGCTATATAGCACCTCATTCCTATGTTTCATGAGAAGATATAATATTCATTATGCAGTGTTATGTATACCTCGTACTCACTTCAAAAGAATGTAAATGCGACCCTTCCATCCTAGGAAATAGCGTTTGCAGATGTCTACGTATCGTAGCAATAGAGTTCTAGTGCTTCTTAGAACGCTATATCGCATCTCACCTCTATGTTTCATGATAAGATATAGTATTCATTGCGAAGTGTCATGTATACCTCGATTTCACTTCACAAGAATGTAAATGCGACCCTTCCGTCCTAGGAAATAGCGTTTGCAGATGTCTACGTATCGCAACAATAGAGTTCTAATGCTTCTTAAAACGCGATATCGCATCTCACTGCTATGTTTCATGATAAGATATAGTATTCATTGCGAAGTGTCATGTATACCTTGTATTCACTTCAAAAGAACGTAAATAAGACACTTCCATGCTAGGAAATAGCGTTTGCAGATGTCTACGTATCGTAGCAATAGAGTTCCAATGCTCCTTAAAACGCGATATCGCATCTCACTTCTATGTTTCATGATAAGATATAATATTCATTGCGAAGTGTCATCTATACCTCGTATTCACTTCAAAAGAATGTAAATGCGACACTTCCATGCTAGGAAATAGTGTTTGCAGATGTCTACGTATCGTAGCAATAGGGTTCTAATGCTTCTTAGAACGCGATATCGCATCTCACTTCTATGTTCCATGATAAGATATAATATTCATTGCGAAGTGTCATGTATACCTCGATTTCACTTCACAAGAATGTAAATGCGACCCTTCCATCCTAGGAAATAGCGTTTGCAGATGTCTACGTATCGTAGCAATAGAGTTCTAGTGCTTCTTAGAACGCGATATCGCATCTCACCTCTATGTTTCATGATAAGATATAATACTCATTGCGAAGTGTCATGTATATCTCGTATTCACTTCAAACGAATGTAAATGCGACACTTCCATGCTAGGAAATAGCGTTTGCAGATATCTACGTATCGTAGCAATAGAGTTCTAATGCTTCTCAAAACGCGATATAGCACCTCATTCCTATGTTTCATGAGAAGATATAATATTCATTATGGAGTGTTATGTATACCTCGTACTCACTTCAAAAGAATGTAAATGCGACCCTTCCATGCTAAGAAATAGAGTTTGCAGATGTCTACGTATCGTAGCAATAGAGTTCTAATGCTTCTTAGAACGCGATATCGCATCTCCCATTTGTGTTTCATGATAAGATATAATATTCATTGCGACGTGTCATGTATGCCTCGTATTCACTTCAAAAGAATGTAAATAAGACACTTCCATGCTAGGAAATAGCGTTTGCAGATGTCTACGTATCGTAGCAATAGAGTTCTAATGCTTCTCAAAACGCGATATAGCACCTCATTCCTATGTTTCATGATAAGATATAATATTCATTGCGAAGTGTCATGTATATCTCGTATTCACTTCAAATGCATGTAAATGCGACACTTCCATGCTAGGAAATAGCGTTTGCAGATGTCTACGTATCGTAGCAATAGAGTTCTAATGCTTCTTAAAACGCGATATCGCATCTCACTGCTATGTTTCATGATAAGATATAATATTCATTATGGAGTGATATGTATACCTCGTACTCACTTCAAAAGAATGTAAATGCGACCCTTCCATGCTAGGGAATAGCCTTTGCAGATGTCTACGTATCGTAGCAATGGAGTTCCAATGCTTCTTAGAACGCGATATCGCATCTCACTTTTATGTTTCATGATAAGATATAATATTCATTGCGAAGTGTCATGTATACCGCGATTTCTCTTCACAAGAATGTAAATGCGACACTTCCTTGATAGGAAATAGCGTTTGCAGATGTCTACGTATCGCAGCAATAGAGTTTCAATGCTTCCTAAAACGCGATATCGCATCTCCCTTCTATGTTTCATGATAAGGTATAATATTCATTGCGAAGTGTAATGTATACCTCGTATTCACTTCAAATGAATGTAAATGCGACACTTCCATGCTAGGAAATAGCGTTTACAGATGTCTACGTATCGTAGCAATAGAGTTCTAATGCTTCTTAAAACGCGAAATCGCATCGCATTCCTATGTTTCATGATAAGATATAATAATCATTGCGAAGTGTCATGTATATCTCGTATTCACTTCAAACGAATGTAAATGCGACACTTCCATGCTAGGAAATAGCGTTTGCAGATGTCTACGTATCGTAGCAATAGAGTTCTAATGCTTCTCAAAACGCGATATAGCACCTCATTCCTATGTTTCATGAGAAGATATAATATTCATTATGGAGTGTTATGTATACCTCGTACTCACTTCAAAAGAATGTAAATGCGACCCTTCCATCCTAGGAAATAGCGTTTGCAGATGTCTACGTATCGTAGCAATAGAGTTCTAGTGCTTCTTAGAACGCGATATCGCATCTCACCTCTATGTTTCATGATAAGATATAATATTCATTGCGAAGTATCATGTATACCTCGTATTCACTTCAAATGAACGTAAATAAGACACTTCCATGCTAGGAAATAGCGTTTGCAGATGTCTATGTATCGTAGCAATAGAGTTGTAATGCTCCTTAAAACGCGATATCGCATCTCACTTCTATGTTTCATGATAAGATATAATATTCATTGCGAAGTGTCATGTATACCTCGTATTCACTTCAAAAGAATGTAAATATGACACTGCCATGCTAGGAAATAGCGTTTGCAGATGTCTACGTACCGTAGCAATAGAGTAATAATACTTCTTAAAACGAGATGTCGCATCTCACTGCTATGTTTCATGATAAGGTATAATATTCATTATGGAGTGATATGTATACCTCGTACTTACTTCAAAAGAATGTAAATGCGACCTTTCTATGCTAGGGAATAGCCTTTGCAGATGTCTACGTATCGTAGCAATAGAGTTCTAATGCTTCTTAGAACGCGATATCGCATCTCACTTTTATGTTTCATGATAACATATAACATTCATTGCTATGTGTCATGTATACCTCGTATTCACTTCAAAAGAATGTAAATGCGACACTTCCATGCTAGGAAATAGCGTTTGCAGATGTCTACGTATCGTAGCAATAGAGTTCTAATGCTTCTCAAAACGCGATATAGCACCTCATTCCTATGTTTCATGATAAGATATAATATTCATTGCGAAGTGTCATGTATATCTCGTATTCACATCAAAAGAAGCAGATGTCTACGTATCGCAGCAATAGAGTTCCAATGCTTCCTAAAACGCGATATCGCATCTCCCTTCTATGTTTCATGATAAGGTATAATATTCATTGCGAAGTGCCATGTATACCTCGAATTCACTTCAAATGAATGTAAATGCGACACTTCCATGCTAGGAAATAGCGTTTGCAGATGTCTACGTATCGTAGCAATAGAGTTCTAATGCTTCTCAAAACGCGATATAGCACCTCATTCCTATGTTTCATGATAAGATATAATATTCATTGCGAAGTGTCATGTATATCTCGTATTCACTTCAAACGAATGTAAATGCGACACTTCCATGCTAGGAAATAGCGTTTGCAGATATCTACGTATCGTAGCAATAGAGTTCTAGTGCTTCTTAGAACGCGATATCGCATCTCACATCTATGTTTCATGATAAGATATAATATTCATTGCGAAGTGTCATGTATACCTCGTATTCACTTCAAAAGAACGTAAATAAGACACTTCCATGCTAGGAAATAGCGTTCGCAGATGTCTACGTATCGTAGCAATAGAGTTCTAATGCTCCTTAAAACGCGATATCGCATCTCACTTCTATGTTTCATGATAAGATATAATATTCATTGCGAAGTATCATGTATACCTCGTATTCACTTCAAAAGAATGTAAATATGACACTGCCATGCTAGGAAATAGCGTTTGCAGATGTCTATGTACCGTAGCAATAGAGTAATAATGCTTCTTAAAACGAGATGTCGCATCTCACTGCTATGTTTCATGATAAGGTATAATATTCATTATGGAGTGATATGTATACCTCGTACTCACTTCAAAAGAATGTAAATGCGACCCTTCTATGCTAGGGAATAGCCTTTGCAGATGTCTACGTATCGTAGCAATAGAGTTCTAATGCTTCTCAAAACGCGATATAGCACCTCATTCCTATGTTTCATGATAAGATAAAATATTCATTGCGAAGTGTCATGTATATCTCGTATTCACATCAAAAGAATGTAAATGTGACACTTCCATGCTAGGAAATAGCGTTTGCAGATGTCTACGTATCGCAGCAATAGAGTTCCAATGCTTCCTAAAACGCGATATCGCATCTCCCTTCTATGTTTTATGATAAGGTATAATATTCATTGCGAAGTGCCATGTATACCTCGTATTCACTTCAAATGAATGTAAATGCGACACTTCCATGCTAGGAAATAGCGTTTGCAGATGTCTACGTATCGTAGCAATAGAGTTCTAATGCTTCTCAAAACGCGATATAGCACCTCATTCCTATGTTTCATGATAAGATATAATATTCATTGCGAAGTGTCATGTATATCTCGTATTCACTTCAAACGAATGTAAATGCGACACTTCCATGCTAGGAAATAGCGTTTGCACATATCTACGTATCGTAGCAATAGAATTCTAATGCTTCTTAAAACGCGATATCGCATCTCATTCCTATGTTTCATGATAAGATATAATATTCATTGCGAAGTGTCATGTATATCTTGTATTCACTTCAAACGAATGTATATGCGACACTTCCATGCTAGGAAATAGCGTTTGCAGATGTCTACGTATCGTAGCAATAGAGTTCTAATGCTTCTCAAAACGCGATATAGCACCTCATTCCTATGTTTCATGAGAAGATATAATATTCATTATGGAGTGTTATGTATACCTCGTACTCACTTCAAAAGAATGTAAATGCGACCCTTCCATCCTAGGAAATAGCGTTTGCAGATGTCTACGTATCGTAGCAATAGAGTTCTAGTGCTTCTTAGAACGCGATATCGCATCTCACCTCTATGTTTCATGATAAGATATAATATTCATTGCGAAGTGTCATGTATACCTCGTATTCACTTCAAAAGAATGTAAATATGACACTGCCATGCTAGGAAATAGCGTTTGCAGATGTCTACGTACCGTAGCAATAGAGTAATAATGCTTCTTAAAACGAGATGTCGCATCTCACTGCTATGTTTCATGATAAGGTATAATATTCATTATGGAGTGATATGTATACCTCGTACTCACTTCAAAAGAATGTAAATGCGACCTTTCTATGCTAGGGTATAGCCTTTGCAGATGTCTACGTATCGTAGCAATAGAGTTCTAATGCTTCTTAGAACGCGATATCGCATCTCACTTTTATGTTTCATGATAACATATAACATTCATTGCTATGTGTCATGTATACCTCGTATTCACTTCAAAAGAATGTAAATGCGACACTTCCATGCTAGGAAATAGCGTTTGCAGATGTCTACGTATCGTAGCAATAGAGTTCTAATGCTTCTCAAAACGCGATATAGCACCTCATTCCTATGTTTCATGATAAGATATAATATTCATTGCGAAGTGTCATGTATATCTCGTATTCACATCAAAAGAAGCAGATGTCTACGTATCGCAGCAATAGAGTTCCAATGCTTCCTAAAACGCGATATCGCATCTCCCTTCTATGTTTCATGATAAGGTATAATATTCATTGCGAAGTGCCATGTATACCTCGTATTCACTTCAAATGAATGTAAATGCGACACTTCCATGCTAGGAAATAGCGTTTGCAGATGTCTACGTATCGTAGCAATAGAGTTCTAATGCTTCTCAAAACGCGATATAGCACCTCATTCCTATGTTTCATGATAAGATATAATATTCATTGCGAAGTGTCATGTATATCTCGTATTCACTTCAAACGAATGTAAATGCGACACTTCCATGCTAGGAAATAGCGTTTGCAGATATCTACGTATCGTAGCAATAGAGTTCTAATGCTTCTTAAAACGCGATATCGCATCTCATTCCTATGTTTCATGATAAGATATAATATTCATTGCGAAGTGTCATGTATATCTTGTATTCACTTCAAACGAATGTAAATGCGACACTTCCATGCTAGGAAATAGCGTTTGCAGATGTCTACGTATCGTAGCAATAGAGTTCTAATGCTTCTCAAAACGCGATATAGCACCTCATTCCTATGTTTCATGAGAAGATATAATATTCATTATGGAGTGTTATGTATACCTCGTACTCACTTCAAAAGAATGTAAATGCGACCCTCCCATCCTAGGAAATAGCGTTTGCAGATGTCTACGTATCGTAGCAATAGAGTTCTAGTGCTTCTTAGAACGCGATATCGCATCTCACCTCTATGTTTCATGATAAGATATAATATTCATTGCGAAGTGTCATGTATACCTCGTATTCACTTCAAAAGAACGTAAATAAGACACTTCCATGCTAGGAAATAGCGTTCGCAGATGTCTACGTATCGTAGCAATAGAGTTCTAATGCTCCTTAAAACGCGATATCGCATCTCACTTCTATGTTTCATGATAAGATATAATATTCATTGCGAAGTGTCATGTATACCTCGTATTCACTTCAAAAGAATGTAAATATGACACTGCCATGCTAGGAAATAGCGTTTGCAGATGTCTATGTACCGTAGCAATAGAGTAATAATGCTTCTTAAAACGAGATGTCGCATCTCACTGCTATGTTTCATGATAAGGTATAATATTCATTATGGAGTGATATGTATACCTCGTACTCACTTCAAAAGAATGTAAATGCGACCCTTCTATGCTAGGGAATAGCCTTTGCAGATGTCTACGTATCGTAGCAATAGAGTTCTAATGCTTCTTAGAACGCGATATCGCATCTCACTTTTATGTTTCATGATAACATATAATATTCATTGCTATGTGTCATGTATACCTCGTATTCACTTCAAAGGAATGTAAATGCGACACTTCCATGCTAGGAAATAGCGTTTGCAGATGTCTACGTATCGTAGCAATAGAGTTCTAATGCTTCTCAAAACGCGATATAGCAACTCATTCCTACGTTTCATGATAAGATATAATATTCATTGCGAAGTGTCATGTATATCTCGTATTCACATCAAAAGAATGTAAATGTGACACTTCCATGCTAGGAAATAGCGTTTGCAGATGTCTACGTATCGCAGCAATAGAGTTCCAATGCTTCCTAAAACGCGATATCGCATCTCCCTTCTATGTTTTATGATAAGGTATAATATTCATTGCGAAGTGCCATGTATACCTCGTATTCACTTCAAATGAATGTAAATGCGACACTTCCATGCTAGGAAATAGCGTTTGCAGATGTCTACGTATCGTAGCAATAGAGTTCTAATGCTCTCTAAAATGCGATATCGCACCTCTCTTCTATGTTTCATGATAAGATATATTATTCAGTGCGAAGTGTCATGTATACCTCGATTTCACTTCAAATGAATGTAAATGCGACACTTCCTTGCTAGGAAATATTGTTTGCAGATGTCTACGTATCA
This sequence comes from Xylocopa sonorina, assembly GCF_050948175.1. Lineage (NCBI taxonomy): Eukaryota > Metazoa > Arthropoda > Insecta > Hymenoptera > Apidae > Xylocopa > Xylocopa sonorina. Next base: position 1,112,995 of record NW_027490152.1, read on the forward strand.
CAGCAATAGAGTACTAGTGCTTCTTAAAACGAGATGTCGTATTTCATTTCTATGTTTCATAATAAGATATAATACTCATTGTGTAATGTTATATATACCTCGTATTCACTTCAGTGGAATGTAAGTGCCACATGTCCATGCTAGGAAATAGAGTTTGCAGATGTCTACGTATCGCAGCAATAGAGTTCTTATGCTTCCTAAAACGCGATATCGCATCTCTCTTCTATGTTTCATGATAAGGTATAATATTCATTGCGAAGTGTCTTGTATACCTCGTATTCACTTCAAAAGAACGTAAATAAGACACTTCCATGCTAGGAAATAGCGTTTGCAGATGTCTACGTATCGTAGCAATAGAGTTCTAATGCTCCTTAAAACGCGATATCGCATCTCACTTCTATGTTTCATGAGAAGATATAATATTCATTGCGAAGTGTCATGTATATCTCGTATTCACATCAAAAGAATGTAAATGCGACACTTCCATGCTAGGAAATAGCGTTTGCAGATGTCTACGTATCGTAGCAATAGAGTTCTAATGCTTCTCAAAACGCGATATAGCACCTCATTCCTATGTTTCATGATAAGATATAATATTCATTGCGATGTGTCATGTATATCTCGTATTCACATCAAAAGAATGTAAATGCGACACTTCCATGCTAGGGAATAGCCTTTGCAGATGTCTACGTATCGTAGCAATAGAGTTCTAATGCTTCTCAAAACGCGATATAGCACCTCATTCCTATGTTTCATGATAAGATATAATATTCATTGCGATGTGTCATGTATATCTCGTATTCACATCAAAAGAATGTAAATGCGACACTTCCATGCTAGGAAGTAGCGTTTGCAGATGTCTACGTATGGCAGCAATAGAGTTCCAACGCTTCCTAAAACGCGATATCGCATCTCCCTTCTATGTTTCATGATAAGGTATAATATTCATTGCGAAGTGTCATGTATACCTCGTATTCACTTCAAATGAATGTAAATGCGACACTTCCATGCTAGGAAGTAGCGTTTGCAGATGTCTACGTATCGTAGCAATAGAGTACTAATGCTTCTTAAAACGCGATATCGCATCTCACTGCTATGTTTCATGATAAGATATAATATTCATTATGGAGTGATATGTATACATCGTACTCACTTCAAAAGAATGTAAATGCGACCCTTCTATGCTAGGGAATAGCCTTTGCAGATGTCTACGTATCGTAGCAATAGAGTTCTAATGCTTCTCAAAACGCGATATAGCACCTCATTCCTATGTTTCATGATAAGATATAATATTCATTGCGATGTGTCATGTATATCTCGTATTCACTTCAAAAGAATGTAAATATGACACTGCCATGCTAGGAAATAGCGTTTGCAGATGTCTATGTACCGTAGCAATAGAGTAATAATGCTTCTTAAAACGAGATGTCGCATCTCACTGCTATGTTTCATGATAAGGTATAATATTCATTATGGAGTGATATGTATACCTCGTACTCACTTCAAAAGAATGTAAATGCGACCCTTCTATGCTAGGGAATAGCCTTTGCAGATGTCTACGTATCGTAGCAATAGAGTTCTAATGCTTCTTAGAACGCGATATCGCATCTCACTTTTATGTTTCATGATAACATATAATATTCATTGCTATGTGTCATGTATACCTCGTATTCACTTCAAAGGAATGTAAATGCGACACTTCCATGCTAGGAAATAGCGTTTGCAGATGTCTACGTATCGTAGCAATAGAGTTCTAATGCTTCTCAAAACGCGATATAGCACCTCATTCCTATGTTTCATGATAAGATATAATATTCATTGCGAAGTGTCATGTATATCTCGTATTCACATCAAAAGAATGTAAATGTGACACTTCCATGCTAGGAAATAGCGTTTGCAGATATCTACGTATCGTAGCAATAGAGTTCTAATGCTTCTTAAAACGCGATATCGCATCTCATTCCCATGTTTCATGATAAGATATAATATTCATTGCGAAGTGTCATGTATATCTTGTATTCACTTCAAACGAATGTAAATGCGACACTTCCATGCTAGGAAATAGCGTTTGCAGATGTCTACGTATCGTAGCAATAGAGTTCTAATGCTTCTCAAAACGCGATATAGCACCTCATTCCTATGTTTCATGAGAAGATATAATATTCATTATGGAGTGTTATGTATACCTCGTACTCACTTCAAAAGAATGTAAATGCGACCCTTCCATCCTAGGAAATAGCGTTTGCAGATGTCTACGTATCGTAGCAATAGAGTTCTAGTGCTTCTTAGAACGCGATATCGCATCTCACCTCTATGTTTCATGATAAGATATAATATTCATTGCGAAGTGTCATGTATACCTCGTATTCACTTCAAAAGAACGTAAATAAGACACTTCCATGCTAGGAAATAGCGTTTGAATTTGTCTACGTATCGTAGCAATAGAGTTCTAATGCTTCTTAAAACGCGATATCGCATCTCATTCCTATGTTTCATGATAAGATATAATATTCATTGCGATGTGTCATGTATACCTCGTACTCACTTCAAAAGAATGTAAATGCGACCCTTCCATCCTAGGAAATAGCGTTTGCAGATGTCTACGTATCGTAGCAATAGAGTTCTAGTGCTTCTTAGAACGCTATATCGCATCTCACCTCTATGTTTCATGATAAGATATAGTATTCATTGCGAAGTGTCATGTATACCTCGATTTCACTTCACAAGAATGTAAATGCGACCCTTCCGTCCTAGGAAATAGCGTTTGCAGATGTCTACGTATCGCAACAATAGAGTTCTAATGCTTCTTAAAACGCGATATCGCATCTCACTGCTATGTTTCATGATAAGATATAGTATTCATTGCGAAGTGTCATGTATACCTCGTATTCACTTCAAAAGAACGTAAATAAGACACTTCCATGCTAGGAAATAGCGTTTGCAGATGTCTACGTATCGTAGCAATAGAGTTCCAATGCTCCTTAAAACGCGATATCGCATCTCACTTCTATGTTTCATGATAAGATATAATATTCATTGCGAAGTGTCATCTATACCTCGTATTCACTTCAAAAGAATGTAAATGCGACACTTCCATGCTAGGAAATAGTGTTTGCAGATGTCTACATATCGTAGCAATAGGGTTCTAATGCTTCTTAGAACGCGATATCGCATCTCACTTCTATGTTCCATGATAAGATATAATATTCATTGCGAAGTGTCATGTATACCTCGATTTCACTTCACAAGAATGTAAATGCGACCCTTCCATCCTAGGAAATAGCGTTTCCAACTGTCTACGTATCGTAGCAATAGAGTTCTAGTGCTTCTTAGAACGCGATATCGCATCTCACCTCTATGTTTCATGATAAGATATAATACTCATTGCGAAGTGTCATGTATATCTCGTATTCACTTCAAACGAATGTAAATGCGACACTTCCATGCTAGGAAATAGCGTTTGCAGATATCTACGTATCGTAGCAATAGAGTTCTAATGCTTCTCAAAACGCTATATAGCACCTCATTCCTATGTTTCATGAGAAGATATAATATTCATTATGCAGTGTTATGTATACCTCGTACTCACTTCAAAAGAATGTAAATGCGACCCTTCCATCCTAGGAAATAGCGTTTGCAGATGTCTACGTATCGTAGCAATAGAGTTCTAGTGCTTCTTAGAACGCTATATCGCATCTCACCTCTATGTTTCATGATAAGATATAGTATTCATTGCGAAGTGTCATGTATACCTCGATTTCACTTCACAAGAATGTAAATGCGACCCTTCCGTCCTAGGAAATAGCGTTTGCAGATGTCTACGTATCGCAACAATAGAGTTCTAATGCTTCTTAAAACGCGATATCGCATCTCACTGCTATGTTTCATGATAAGATATAGTATTCATTGCGAAGTGTCATGTATACCTTGTATTCACTTCAAAAGAACGTAAATAAGACACTTCCATGCTAGGAAATAGCGTTTGCAGATGTCTACGTATCGTAGCAATAGAGTTCCAATGCTCCTTAAAACGCGATATCGCATCTCACTTCTATGTTTCATGATAAGATATAATATTCATTGCGAAGTGTCATCTATACCTCGTATTCACTTCAAAAGAATGTAAATGCGACACTTCCATGCTAGGAAATAGTGTTTGCAGATGTCTACGTATCGTAGCAATAGGGTTCTAATGCTTCTTAGAACGCGATATCGCATCTCACTTCTATGTTCCATGATAAGATATAATATTCATTGCGAAGTGTCATGTATACCTCGATTTCACTTCACAAGAATGTAAATGCGACCCTTCCATCCTAGGAAATAGCGTTTGCAGATGTCTACGTATCGTAGCAATAGAGTTCTAGTGCTTCTTAGAACGCGATATCGCATCTCACCTCTATGTTTCATGATAAGATATAATACTCATTGCGAAGTGTCATGTATATCTCGTATTCACTTCAAACGAATGTAAATGTGACACTTCCATGCTAGGAAATAGCGTTTGCAGATATCTACGTATCGTAGCAATAGAGTTCTAATGCTTCTCAAAACGCGATATAGCACCTCATTCCTATGTTTCATGAGAAGATATAATATTCATTATGGAGTGTTATGTATACCTCGTACTCACTTCAAAAGAATGTAAATGCGACCCTTCCATGCTAAGAAATAGAGTTTGCAGATGTCTACGTATCGTAGCAATAGAGTTCTAATGCTTCTTAGAACGCGATATCGCATCTCCCATTTGTGTTTCATGATAAGATATAATATTCATTGCGACGTGTCATGTATGCCTCGTATTCACTTCAAAAGAATGTAAATAAGACACTTCCATGCTAGGAAATAGCGTTTGCAGATGTCTACGTATCGTAGCAATAGAGTTCTAGTGCTTCTTAGAACGCGATATCGCATCTCACCTCTATGTTTCATGATAAGATATAATATTCATTGCGAAGTGTCATGTATACCTCGTATTCACTTCAAAAGAACGTAAATAAGACACTTCCATGCTAGGAAATAGCGTTTGAAATTGTCTACGTATCGTAGCAATAGAGTTCTAATGCTTCTTAAAACGCGATATCGCATCTCATTCCTATGTTTCATGATAAGATATAATATTCATTGCGATGTGTCATGTATACCTCGTATTCACTTCAAAAGAATGTAAATGCGACACTTCCATGCTAGGAAATAGCGTTTGCAGATGTCTACGTATCGTAGCAATAGAGTTCTAATGCTTCTTAAAACGCGATATCGCATCTCATTCCTATGTTTCATGATAAGATATAATATTCATTGCGAAGTGTCATGTATATCTCGTATTCACTTCAAACGAATGTAAATGCGACACTCCCTTGTTAGGAAATATTGTTTGCAGATGTCTACGTATCACAGCAATAGAGTTCTAATGCTCCCTAAAATGCGATATCGCACCTCTCTTCTATGTTTCATGATAAGATATATTATTCAGTGCGAAGTGTCATGTATACCTCGATTTCACTTCACAAGAATGTAAATGCGACACTTCCTTGCTAGGAAATATTGTTTGCAGATGTGCACGTATCACAGCAATAGAGTACTAATGCTTCTTAAAACGAGATGTCGTATTTCATTTCTATGTTTCGTAATAAGATATAATACTCATTGTGTAATGTTATATATACCTCGTATTCACTTCAGTGGAATGTAAGTGCCACATGTCCATGCTAGGAAATAGAGTTTGCAGATGTCTACGTATCGCAGCAATAGAGTTCTTATGCTTCTTAAAACGCGATATCGCATCTCTCTTCTATGTTTCATGATAAGGTATAATATTCATTGCGAAGTGTCATGTATATCTCGTATTCACTTCAAACGAATGTAAATGCGACACTTCCATGCTAGGAAATAGCGTTTGCAGATGTCTACGTATCGTAGCAATAGAGTTCTAATGCTTCTTAAAACGCGATATCGCATCTCATTCCTATGTTTCATGATAAGATATAATATTCATTGCGAAGTGTCATGTATATCTCGTATTCACTTCAAACGAATGTAAATGCGACACTTCCATGCTAGGAAATAGCGTTTGCAGATGTCTACGTATCGTAGCAATAGAGTTCTAATGCTTCTCAAAACGCTATATAGCACCTCATTCCTATGTTTCATGAGAAGATATAATATTCATTATGCAGTGTTATGTATACCTCGTACTCACTTCAAAAGAATGTAAATGCGACCCTTCCATCCTAGGAAATAGCGTTTGCAGATGTCTACGTATCGTAGCAATAGAGTTCTAGTGCTTCTTAGAACGCTATATCGCATCTCACCTCTATGTTTCATGATAAGATATAGTATTCATTGCGAAGTGTCATGTATACCTCGATTTCACTTCACAAGAATGTAAATGCGACCCTTCCGTCCTAGGAAATAGCGTTTGCAGATGTCTACGTATCGCAACAATAGAGTTCTAATGCTTCTTAAAACGCGATATCGCATCTCACTGCTATGTTTCATGATAAGATATAGTATTCATTGCGAAGTGTCATGTATACCTCGTATTCACTTCAAAAGAACGTAAATAAGACACTTCCATGCTAGGAAATAGCGTTTGCAGATGTCTACGTATCGTAGCAATAGAGTTCCAATGCTCCTTAAAACGCGATATCGCATCTCACTTCTATGTTTCATGATAAGATATAATATTCATTGCGAAGTGTCATCTATACCTCGTATTCACTTCAAAAGAATGTAAATGCGACACTTCCATGCTAGGAAATAGTGTTTGCAGATGTCTACGTATCGTAGCAATAGGGTTCTAATGCTTCTTAGAACGCGATATCGCATCTCACTTCTATGTTCCATGATAAGATATAATATTCATTGCGAAGTGTCATGTATACCTCGATTTCACTTCACAAGAATGTAAATGCGACCCTTCCATCCTAGGAAATAGCGTTTGCAGATGTCTACGTATCGTAGCAATAGAGTTCTAGTGCTTCTTAGAACGCGATATCGCATCTCACCTCTATGTTTCATGATAAGATATAATACTCATTGCGAAGTGTCATGTATATCTCGTATTCACTTCAAACGAATGTAAATGCGACACTTCCATGCTAGGAAATAGCGTTTGCAGATATCTACGTATCGTAGCAATAGAGTTCTAATGCTTCTCAAAACGCGATATAGCACCTCATTCCTATGTTTCATGAGAAGATATAATATTCATTATGGAGTGTTATGTATACCTCGTACTCACTTCAAAAGAATGTAAATGCGACACTTCCATGCTAGGAAATAGCGTTTGCAGATGTCTACGTATCGTAGCAATAGAGTTCTAATGCGTCTTAAAACGAGATGCCGCATTTCATTTCTATGTTTCGTGATAAGATATAATATTCATTGTGGAGTGTTATGTATACCTCGTATTCACTTCAGTGGAATGTAAGTGGAATGTAAGTGTAATGCTAGGAAATTGAGTTTGCAGATATCAACGCATATTAGCAATAGAGTTATAATGCTTCCTAAAACGCGATATAGCACCTCATTCCTATGTTTCATGATAAAATATAATATTCATTAAGAAGTGTCATGTATATCTCGTATTCACTTCAAAAGAATGTAAATGCGACACTTCCATGCTAAGAAATAGAGTTTGCAGATGTCTACGTATCGTAGCAATAGAGTTCTAATGCTTCTTAGAACGCGATATCGCATCTCCCATTTGTGTTTCATGATAAGATATAATATTCATTGCGACGTGTCATGTATACCTCGTATTCACTTCAAAAGAATGTAAATAAGACACTTCCATGCTAGGAAATAGCGTTTGCAGATGTCTACGTATCGTAGCAATAGAGTTCTGATGCTTCTTAGAACGCGATATCGCATCTCACATCTATGTTTCATGATAAGATATAATATTCATTGCGAAGTGTCATGTATACCTCGTATTCACTTCAAAAGAATGTAAATATGACACTTCCATGCTAGGAAATAGCATTTGCAGATGTCTACGTATCGTAGCAATAGAGTTCGAGTGCGTCTTAAAACAGGATGCCGCATTTCATTTCTATGTTTCGTGATAAAATATAATATTCATTGTGGAGTGTTATGTATACCTCGTATTCACTTCAGTGGAATGCCAGTGGAATGTAAGTGTAATGCTAGGAAATAGAGTTTGCAGATGTCTACGCATATTAGCAATAGAGTTCTAATGCTTCTCAAAACGCGATATAGCACCTCATTCCTATGTCTCATAAGATATAACATTCATTGCGAAGTGTCATGTATACCTCGATTTCACTTCGCAAGAATGTAAATGCGACACTTCCTTGCTAGGAAATATTGTTTGGAGATGTCTACGTATCACAGCAATAGAGTACTAATGATTCTTGAAACGAGATGTCGTATTTCATTTCTGTGTTTCGTAATAAGATATAATATTCATTGTGTAATGTTATGTATACCTCGTATTCACTTCAGAGGAATGTAAGTGCGAAATTTCCTTGCTACGAAATAGAGTTTGCAGATGTCTACGTATCGTAGCAATAGAGTTCTGATGCTTCTTAGAACGCGATATCGCATCTCACTGCTATGTTTCATGAAAAGATATAATATTCATTATGGAGTGTTATGTATACATCGTACTCACTTCAAAAGAGTGTAAATGCGACCCTTCCATGCTAAGAAATAGAGTTTGCAGATGTCTACGTATCGTAGCAATAGAGTTCTAATGCTTCTTTGAACGCGATATCGCATCTCCCTTTTATGTTTCATGATAAGATATATTATTCATTGCGAAGTGTCATGTATACCTCGTATTCACTTCAAAAGAATGTAAATAAGACACTTCCATGCTAGAAAATAGCGTTTGCAGATGTCTACGTATCGTAGCAATAGAGTTCTGATGCTTCTTAGAACGCGATATCGCATCTCACATCTATGTTTCATGATAAGATATAATATTCATTGCGAAGTGTCATGTATACCTCGTATTCACTTCAAAAGAATGTAAATATGACACTTCCATGCTAGGAAATAGCATTTGCAGATGTCTACGTATCGTAGCAATAGAGTTCGAGTGCGTCTTAAAACAAGATGCCGCATTTCATTTCTATGTTTCGTGATAAAATATAATATTCATTGTGGAGTGTTATGTATACCTCGTATTCACTTCAGTGGAATGCCAGTGGAATGTAAGTGTAATGCTAGGAAGTAGAGTTTGCAGATGTCTACGCATATTAGCAATAGAGTTCTAATGCTTCTCAAAACGCGATATAGCACCTCATTCCTATGTCTCATGATAAGATATAACATTCATTGCGAAGTGTCATGTATACCTCGATTTCACTTCGCAAGAACGTAAATGCGACACTTCCTTGCTAGGAAATATTGTTTGGAGATGTCTACGTATCACAGCAATAGAGTACTAATGATTCTTGAAACGAGATGTCGTATTTCATTTCTGTGTTTCGTAATAAGATATAATATTCATTGTGTAATGTTATGTATACCTCGTATTCACTTCAGAGGAATGTAAGTGCGAAATTTCCTTGCTAGGAAATAGAGTTTGCAGATGTCTACGTATCGTAGCAATAGAGTTCTAATGCTTCTTAAAACGCGATATCGCATCCTACTGCTGTGTTTCATGAAAAGATATAATATTCATAATGGAGTGTTATGTATACCTCGTACTCACTTCAAAAGAGTGTAAATGCGACCCTTCCATGCTAGGAAATAGCGATTGCAGATGTCTACGTATCGTAGCAATAGAGTTCTAATGCTTCTTAGAACGCGATATCGCATCTCCCTTTTATGTTTCATGATAAGATATAATATTCATTGCGAAGTGTCATGTATACCTCGTATTCACTTCAAAAGAATGTAAATAAGACACTTCCATGCTAGGAAATAGCGTTTGCAGATGTCTACGTATCGTAGCAATAGAGTTCTGATGCTTCTTAGAACGCGATATCGCATCTCACATCTATGTTTCATGATAAGATATAATATTCATTGCGAAGTGTCATGTATACCTCGTATTCACTTCAAAAGAATGTAAATATGACACTTCCATGCTAGGAAATAGCATTTGCAGATGTCTACGTATCGTAGCAATAGAGTTCGGGTGCGTCTTAAAACAAGATGCCGCATTTCATTTCTATGTTTCGTGATAAAATATAATATTCATTGTGGAGTGTTATGTATACCTCGTATTCACTTCAGTGGAATGCCAGTGGAGTGTAAGTGTAATGCTAGGAAATAGAGTTTGCAGATGTCTACGCATATTAGCAATAGAGTTCTAATGCTTCTCAAAGCGCGATATAGCACCTCATTCCTATGTCTCATGATAAGATATAATATTCATTGCGAAGTGTCATGTATACCTCGATTTCACTTCACAAGAATGTAAATGCGACACTTCCTTGCTAGGAAATATTGTTTGGAGATGTCTACGTATCACAGCAATAGAGTACTAATGATTCTTAAAACGAGATGTCGTATTTCATTTCTGTGTTTCGTAATAAGATATAATATTCATTGTGTAATGTTATGTATACCTCGTATTCACTTCAGAGGAATGTAAGTGCGAAATTTCCTTGCTAGGAAATAGAGTTTGCAGATGTCTACGTATCGTAGCAATAGAGTTCTAATGCTTCTTAAAACGCGATATCGCATCCTACTGCTATGTTTCATGAAAAGATATAATATTCATTATGGAGTGTTATGTATACCACGTACTCACTTCAAAAGAGTGTAAATGCGACCCTTCCATGCTAGGAAATAGCGTTTGCAGATGTCTACGTATCGCAGCAATAGAGTTCTGATGCTTCTTAGAACGCGATATCGCATCTCACATCTATGTTTCATGATAAGATATAATATTCATTGCGAAGTGTCATGTATACCTCGTATTCACTACAAAAGAATGTAAATATGACACTTCCATGCTAGGAAATAGCATTTGCAGATGTCTACGTATCGTAGCAATAGTGTTCGAGTGCGTCTTAAATCAAGATGCCGCATTTCATTTCTATGTTTCGTGATAAAATATAATATTCATTGTGGAGTGTTATGTATACCTCGTATTCACTTCAGTGGAATGCCAGTGGAATGTAAGTGTAATGCTAGGAAATAGAGTTTGCAGATGTCTACGCATATTAGCAATAGAGTTCTAATGCTTCTCAAAACGCGATATAGCACCTCATTCCTATGTCTCATGATAAGATATAATATTCATTGCGAAGTGTCATGTATATCTCGTATTCACTTCAAAGGAATGTAAATGCGACACTTCCATGCTAGGAAATAGCGTTTGCAGATGTCTACGTATCGCAGCAATAGAGTTCTAATGCTTCCTAAAACGCGATATCGCATCTCTCTTCTATGTTTCATGATAAGGTATAATATTCATTGCGAAGTGTCATGTATACCTCGTATTCACTTCAAAAGAATGTAAATGCGACACTTCCTTGCTAGGAAATATTGCTTGCAGATGTCTACGTATCACAGCAATAGAGTACTAATGCTTCTTAAAACGAGATGTCGTATTTCACTTCTATGTTTCGTAATAAGATATAATATTCATTGGGTAATGTTATGTATACCTCGTATTCACTTCAGTGGAATGTAAGTGCGAAATTTCCTTGCTAGGAAATAGAGTTTGCAGATGTCTACGTATAATAGCAATATAGTTCTAATGCTTCTCAAAACGCGATATAGCACCTCATTCCTATGTTTCATGATAAGCTATAATATTCATTGCGAAGTGTCATGTATATCTCGTATTCACATCTAATGAATGTAAATGCGGCCCTTCCATGCTAGGAAATAGCCTTTGCAGATGTCTACGTATCGTAGCAATAGAGTACTAATGCTTCTTAGAACGCGATATCGCATTTCACTTCTATGTTTCATGATAAGATATAATATTCATTGCGAAGTGTCATGTATACCTCGTATTCACTACAAAAGAATGTAAATGCGACACTTCCTTGCAAGGAAATCTTGTTTGCAGATGTCTACGTATCACAGCAATAGAGTACTAATGCTTCTTAAAACGAGATGTCGTATTTCACTTCTATGTTTCGTAATAAGATATAATATTCATTGTGTAATGCTATGTATACCTCGTATTCACTTCAGTGGAATGTAAGTGCGAAATTTCCTTGCTAGGAAATAGAGTTTGCAGATGTCTACGTATAATAGCAATAGAGTTCTAATGCTTCTCAAAACGCGATATAGCACCTCATTCCTATGTTTCATGATAAGCTATAATATTCATTGCGAAGTGTCATGTATATCTCGTATTCACTTCAAAGGAATGTAAATGCGACACTTCCATGCTAGGAAATAGCGTTTGCAGATGTCTACGTATCGTAGCAATAGAGTACTAATGCTTCTTAGAACGCGATATCGCATTTCACTTCTATGTTTCATGATAAGATATAATATTCATTGCGAAGTGTCATGTATACCTCGTATTCACTACAAAAGAATGTAAATGCGACACTTCCTTGCAAGGAAATCTTGTTTGCAGATGTCTACGTATCACAGCAATAGAGTACTAATGCTTCTTAAAACGAGATGTCGTATTTCACTTCTATGTTTCGTAATAAGATATAATATTCAATGTGTAATGATATGTATACCTCGTATTCACTTCAGTGGAATGTAAGTGCGAAATTTCCTTGCTAGGAAATAGAGTTTGCAGATGTCTACGTATAATAGCAATAGAGTTCTAATGCTTCTCAAAACGCGATATAGCACCTCATTCCTATGTTTCATGATAAGCTATAATATTCATTGCGAAGTGTCATGTATATCTCGTATTCACTTCAAAGGAATGTAAATGCGACACTTCCATGCTAGGAAATAGCGTTTGCAGATGTCTACGTATCGCAGCAATAGAGTTCTAATGCTTCCTAAAACGCGATATCGCATCTCTCTTCTATGTTTCATGATAAGGTATAATATTCATTGCGAAGTGTCATGTATACCTCGTATTCACTTCAAATGAATGTAAATGCGACACATCCATGCTAGGAAATAGCGTTTGCAGATGTCTACGTATCGTAGCAATAGAGTTCTAATGCTTCTTAAAACGCGATATCGCTTCTCACTGCTATGTTTCATGATAAGATATAATATTCATTATGGAGTGTTATGTATACCTCGTACTCACTTCAAAAGAATGTAAATGCGACCCTTCCATGCTAGGAAATAGCCTTTGCAGATGTCTACGTACCGTAGCAATAGAGTTCTAATGCTTCGTAAAACGAGATGTCGTATTTCACTTCTATGTTTCGTAATAAGATATAATATTCATTGTGTAATGTTATGTATACCTCGTATTCACTTCAGTGGAATGTAAGTGCGAAATTTCTTTGCTAGGAAATAGAGTTTGCAGATGTCTACGTATAATAGCAATAGAGTTCTAATGCTTCTCAAAACGCGATATAGCACCTCATTCCTATGTTTCATGATAAGATGTAATATTCATTGCGAAGAGTCATGTATACCTCGTATTCACTTCAAATGAATGTAAATGCGACACTTCCATGCTAGGAAATAGCGTTTGCAGATGTCTACGTATCGTAGCAATAGAGTTCTAATGCTTCTTAAAACGCGATATCGCTTCTCACTGCTATGTTTCATGATAAGATATAATATTCATTATGGAGTGTTATGTATACCTCGTACTCACTTCAAAAGAATGTAAATGCGACCCTTCCATGCTAGGAAATAGCCTTTGCAGATGTCTACGTATCGTAGCAATAGAGTACTAATGCTTCTTAAAACGGGATGTCGTATTTCACTTCTATGTTTCGTAGTAAGGTATAATATTCATTGTGTAATGTTATGTATACCTCGTATTCACTTCAGTGGAATGTAAGTGCGAAATTTCCTTGCTAGGAAATAGAGTTTGCAGATGTCTACGTATAATAGCAATATAGATCTAATGCGTCTTAAAACGCGATATAGCACATCATTCCTATGTTTCATGATAAGCTATAATATTCATTGCGAAGTGTCATGTATATCTCGTATTCACTTCTAATGAATGTAAATGCGACCCTTCCATGCTAGGAAATAGCCTTTGCAGATGTCTACGTATCGTAGCAATAGAGTTCTAATGCTTCTTAGAACGCGATATCGCATTTCACTTCTATGTTTCATGATAAGATATAATATTCATTGCGAAGTGTCATGTATACCTCGTATTCACTACAAAAGAATGTAAATGCTATACTTCCATGCTAGGAAGTAGCGTTTGCAGATGTCTACGTATCGCAGTAATAGGGTTCTAATGCTTCTTAGAACGCGATATCGCATCTCACTTCTATGTTCCATGATAAGGTATAATATTCATTGCGAAGTGTCATGTATATCTCGTATTCACATCAAAAGAATGTAATTGCGACACTTCCATTCTAGGAAATAGCGTTTGCAGATGTCTACGTATCGTAGCAATAGAGTTCCAACGCTCCTTATAACGAGATGCCTCATTTCATTTCTATGTTCCGTGATAAGATATAATATTCATTGTGGGGTGTCATGTATACCTCGTATTCACTTCAAATGAATGTAAATGCGACACTTTCATGCTAGGAAGTAGCGGTTGCAGATGTCCACGTATCGTTGCAATAGGGTTCTAATGCTTCTTAAGACGCGATATAGCATCTCACTTCTATGTTATATGATAAGATATAATATTCATTGCGAAGTGTCATGTATACCGCCATTTCTCTTCACAAGAATGTAAATGCGACACTTCCTTGATAGGAAATAGCGTTTGCAGATGTCTACGTATCGCAGCAATAGAGTTTCAATGCGTCCTAAAACGCGATATCGCATCTCCCTTCTATGTTTCATGATAAGGTATAATATTCATTGCGAAGTGTAATGTATACCTCGTATTTACTTCAAACGAATGTAAATGCGACACTTCCATGCTAGGAAATAGCGTTTGCAGATGTCTACATATCGTAGCAATAGAGTTCTAATGCTTCTTAAAACGCGATATCGCATCTCATTCCTATGTTTCATGATAAGTTATAATAATCATTGCGAAGTGTCATGTATATCTCGTATTCACTTCAAACGAATTTAAATGCGACACTTCCATGCTAGGAAATAGCGTTTGCAGACGTCTACGTATCGTAGCAATAGAGTTCTAATGCTTCTCAAAACGCGATATAGCACCTCATTCCTATCTTTCATGAGAAGATATAATATTCATTGCGATGTGTCATGTATACCTCGTATTCACTTCAAAAGAATGTAAATGCGACACTTCCATGCTAGGAAATAGCGTTTGCAGAAGTCTACGTATCGTAGCAATAGAGTTCTAATGCTTCTCAAAACGCGATATAGCACCTCATTCTTATGTTTCATGATAAGATATAATATTCATTGCGAAGTGTCATGTATATCTCGTATTCACATCAAAAGAATGTAAATGCGACACTTCCATGCTAGGAAATAGCGTTTGCAGATGTCTACGTATCGCAGCAATAGAGTTCTAGTGCTTCCTAAAACGCGATATCGCATCTCATTCCTATGTTTCATGATAAGATATAATAATCATTGCGAAGTGTCAAGTATATCTCGTATTCACTTCAAACGAATGTAAATGCGACACTTCCATGCTAGGAAATAGCGTTTGCAGATGTCTACGTATCGTAGCAATAGAGTTCTAATGCTTCTTAAAACGCGATATCGCATCTCACTTTTATGTTTCATGATAACATATAATATTCATTGCTATGTGTCATGTATACCTCGTATTCACTTCAAAAGAATGTAAATGCGACACTTCCATGCTAGGAAATAGCGTTTGCAGATGCCTGCGTATCGTAGCAATAGAGTTCTAATGCTTCTCAAAACGCGATATAGCACCTCATTCCTATGTTTCATGATAAGATATAATATTCATTGCGAAGTGTCATGTATATCTCGTATTCACATCAAAAGAATGTAAATGCGACACTTCCATGCTAGGAAATAGCGTTTGCAGATGTCTACGTATCGCAGCAATAGAGTTCCAATGCTTCCTAAAACGCGATATCGCATCTCCCTTCTATGTTTCGTGATAAGGTATAATATTCATTGCGAAGTGTCATGTATACCTCGTATTCACTTCAAATGAATGTAAATGCGACACTTCCATGCTAGGAAATAGCGTTTGCAGATGTCTACGTATCGTAGCAATAGAGTTCTAGTGCTTCTTAGAACGCGATATCGCATCTCACTTCTATGTTTCATGATAAGATATAATATTCATTGCGAAGCGTCATGTATATCTCGTATTCACTTCAAACGAATGTAAATGCGACACTTCCATGCTAGGAAATAGCGTTTGCAGATGTCTACGTATCGTAGCAATAGAGTTCTAATGCTTCTTAAAACGCGATATCGCATCTCATTCCTATGTTTCATGATAAGATATAATATTCATTGCGAAGTGTCATGTATATCTCGTATTCACTTCAAACGAATGTAAATGCGACCCTTCTATGCTAGGGAATATCCTTTGCAGATGTCTACGTATCGTAGCAATAGAGTTCTAATGCTTCTCAAAACGCGATATAGCACCTCCTTCCTATGTTTCATGATAAGATATAATATTCATTATGGAGTGTTATGTATACCTCGTACTCACTTCAAAAAAATGTAAATGCGACCCTTCCATCCTGGGAAATAGCGTTTGCAGATGTCTACGTATCGTAGCAATAGAGTTCTAGTGCTTCTTAGAACGCGATATCGCATCTCATTCCTATGTTTCATGATAAGATATAATATTCATTGCGAAGTGTCATGTATATCTCGTATTCACTTCAAACGAATGTAAATGCGACCCTTCTATGCTAGGGAATAGCCTTTGCAGATGTCTACGTATCGTAGCAATAGAGTTCTAATGCTTCTTAGAACGCGATACCGCATCTCACTTTTATGTTTCATGATAAGATATAATATTCATTGCGATGTGTCATGTATACCTCGTATTCACTTCAAAAGAATGTAAATGCGACACTTCCATGCTAGGAAATAGCGTTTGCAGATGTCTACGTATCGTAACAATAGAGTTCTAATGCTTCTCAAAACGCGATATAGCACCTCATATCTAGGTTTCATGATAAGATATAATATTCATTGCGAAGTGTCATGTATATCTCGTATTCACATCAAAAGAATGTAAATGCGACACTTCCATGCTAGGAAATAGCGTTTGCAGATGTCTACATATCGCAGCAATAGAGTTCCAATGCTTCCTAAAACGCGATATCGCATCTCCCTTCTATGTTTCATGATAAGGTATAATATTCATTGCGAAGTGTCATGTATACCTCGTATTCACTTCAAATGAATGTAAATGCGACACTTCCATGCTAGGAAATAGCGTTTGCAGATGTCTACGTATCGTAGCAGTAGCGTAATAATGCTTTTTAAAACGAGATGTCGCATCTCACTGCTATGTTTCATGATGAGATATAATATTCATTATGGAGTGATATGTATACCTCGTACTCATTTCAAAAGAATGTAAATGCGACCCTTCCATGCTGGGGAATAGCCTTTGCAGATGTCTACGTATCGTAGCAATAGAGTTCTAATGCTTCTTAGAACGCGATATCGCATCTCACTTTTATGTTTCATGATAAGATATAATATTCATTGCGAAGTGTCATGTATACCTCGTATTCACTTCAAAAGAATGTAAATGCGACACTTCTATGCTAGGGAATAGCCTTTGCAGATGTCTACGTATCGTAGCAATAGAGTTCTAATGCTTCTTAGAACGCGATACCGCATCTCACTTTTATGTTTCATGATAAGATATAATATTCATTGCGATGTGTCATGTATACCTCGTATTCACTTCAAAAGAATGTAAATGCGACACTTCCATGCTAGGAAATAGCCTTTGCAGATGTCTACGTATCGTAGCAATAGAGTTCTAATGCGTCTTAAAACGCGATATCGCATCTCACTGCTATGCTTCATGACAAGATATAATATTCATTACGGAGTGATATGTATACATCGTACTCACTTCATAAGAATGTAAATGCGACCCTTCCATGCTAGGGAATAGCCTTTGCACATGTCTACGTATCGTAGCAATAGAGTTCTAATGCTTCTCAGAACGCGATATAGCACCTCCTTCCTATGTTTCATGACAAGATATAATATTCATTGCGAAGTGTCATGTATACCTCGTATTCACTACAAAAGAATGTAAATGCGATACTTCCATGCTAGGAAGTAGCGTTTGCAGATGTCTACGTATCGCAGCAATAGGGTTCTAATGCTTCTTAAAACGAGATGTCGTATTTCACTTTTATGTTTCGTAATAAGATATAATATTCATTGTGTAATGTTATGTATACCTCGTATTCACTTCAGTGGAAGGTAAGTGCGAAATTTCCCTGCTAGGAAATAGCCTTTGCAGATGTCTACGTATCGTAGCTATAGAGTTCTAATGCTCCTCAAAACGCGATATAGCACCTCATTCCTATGTTTCATGATAAGATATAATATTCATTGCGAAGTGTCGTGTATACCTCGTATTCACTTCAAAAGAATGTAAATAAGACACTTCCATGCTAGGAAATAGCGTTTGCAGATGTATACGTATCGTAGCAATAGAGTTCTAATGCGTCTTAAAACGAGATGCCGCATTTCATTTCTATGTTTCGTGATAAGATATAATATTCATTGTGGAGTGTTATGTATACCTCGTATTCACTTCAGTGGAATGTAAGTGTAATGCTAGGAAATAGAGTTTGTAGATGTCTACGCATATTAGCAATAGAGTTCTAATGCTTCTCAAAACGCGATATAGCACCTGATTCCTATGTTTCATGATAAGATATAATATTCATTGCGAAGTGTCATGCATATCTTGTATTCACTTCAAAAGAATGTAAATGCGACACTTCCATGCTAGGAAATAGCGTTTGCAGATGTCTACGTATCACAGCAATAGAGTACTAATGCTTCTTAAAACGAGATGTCGTATTTCACTTCTATGTTCCGTAATAAGATATAATATTCATTGTGTAATGTTATGTATACCTCGTATTCACTTCAGTGGAATGTAAGTGCGAAATTTCCTTGCTAGGAAAGAGAGTTTGCAGATGTCTACGTATAATAGCAATATAGTTCTAATGCGTCTTAAAACGCGATATAGCACCTCATTCCTATGTTTCATGATAAGATATAATATTCAGTGCGAAGTGTCATGTATACCTCGATTTCACTTCACAAGAATGTAAATGCGACACTTCCTTGCTAGGAAATATTGTTTGCAGATGTCTACGTATCACAGCAATAGAGTACTAATGCTTCTTAAAACGAGATGTCGTATTTCATTTCTATGTTTCGTAATAAGATATAATACTCATTGTGTAATGTTATGTATACCTCGTATTCACTTCAGTGGAATGTAAGTGCCACATGTCCATGCTAGGAAATAGAGTTTGCAGATGTCTACGTATAATAGCAATAGAGTTCTAATGCTTCTCAATACGCGATATAGCACCTCATTCCTATGTTTCATGATAAGATATAATATTCATTAAGAAGTGTCATGTATATCTCGTATTCACTTCAAAAGAATGTAAATGCGACACTTCCATGCTAGGAAATAGCGTTTGCAGATGTCTGCGTATCGTAGCAATAGATTTCTAATGCTTCTTAAATCGAGATATCGCATCTCACTGCTATGTTTCATGAAGAGATATAATATTCATTATGGAGTGTTATGTATACATCGTACTCACTTCAAAAGAGTGTAAATGCGACCCTTCCATGCTAGGAAATAGAGTTTGCAGATGTCTACGTATCGTAGCAATAAAGTTCTAATGCTTCTTAGAACGCGATTACGCATCTCACTTCTATGTTTCATGATAAGATATAATATTCATTGCGAAGTGTCATGTATACCTCGTATTCACTTCAAAAGAATGTAAATAAGACACTTCCATGCTAGGTAATAGCGTTTGCAGATGTCTACGTATCGTAGCAATAGAGTTCTGATGCTTCTTAGAACGCGATATCGCATCTCCCTTTTATGTTTCATGATAAGATATAATATTCATTGCGAAGTGTCATGTATACCTCGTATTCACTTCAAAAGAATGTAAATAAGACACTTCCATCCTAGGAAATAGCGTTTGCAGATGTCTACGTATCGTAGCAATAGAGTTCTGATGCTTCTTAGAACCCGATATCGCATCTCACATCTATGTTTCATGATAAGATATAATATTCATTGCGAAGTGTCATGTATATCTCGTATTCACTTCAAAGGAATGTAAATGCGACACTTCCATGCTAGGAAATAGCCTTTGCAGATGTCTACGTATCGTAGCAATAGAGTTCTAATGCTTCTTAGAACGCGATATCGCATTTCACTTCTATGTTTCATGATAAGATATAATATTCATTGCGAAGTGTCATGTATACCTCGTATTCACTTCAAAGGAATGTAAATGCGACACTTCCATGCCAGGAAGTAGCGTTTGCAGATGTCTACGTATCGCAGCAATAGAGTTCTAATGCTTCCTAAAACGCGATATCGCATCTCTCTTCTATGTTTCATGATAAGGTATAATATTCATTGCGAAGTGTCATGTATACCTCGTATTCACTTCAAAAGAATGTAAATGCGACACTTCCTTGCTAGGAAATATTGTTTGCAGATGTCTACGTATCACAGCAATTGAGTACTAATGCTTCTTAAAACGAGATGTCGTATTTCACTTCTATGTTTCGTAATAAGATATAATATTCATTGTGTAATGTTATGTATACCTCGTATTCACTTCAGTGGAATGTAAGTGCGAAATTTCCTTGCTAGGAAATAGAGTTTGCAGATGTCTACGTATAATAGCAATAGAGTTCTAATGCTTCTCAAAACGCGATATAGCACCTCATTCCTATGTTTCATGATAAGCTATAATATTCATTGCGAAGTGTCATGTATATCTCGTATTCACTTCAAAGGAATGTAAATGCGACACTTCCATGCTAGGAAATAGCGTTTGCAGATGTCTACGTATCGTAGCAATAGAGTACTAATGCTTCTTAGAACGCGATATCGCATTTCACTTCTATGTTTCATGATAGGATATAATATTCATTGCGAAGTGTCATGTATACCTCGTATTCACTACAAAAGAATGAAAATGCGACACTTCCTTGCAAGGAAATCTTGTTTGCAGATGTCTACGTATCACAGCAATAGGGTACTAATGCTTCTTAAAACAAGATGTCGTATTTCACTTCTATGTTTCGTAATAAGATATAATATTCATTGTGTAATGCTATGTATACCTCGTATTCACTTCAGTGGAATGTAAGTGCGAAATTTCCTTGCTAGGAAATAGAGTTTGCAGATGTCTACGTATAATAGCAATAGAGTTCTAATGCTTCTCAAAACGCGATATAGCACCTCATTCCTATGTTTCATGATAAGCTGTAATATTCATTGCGAAGTGTCATGTATATCTCGTATTCACTTCAAAGGAATGTAAATGCGACACTTCCATGCTAGGAAATAGCGTTTGCAGATGTCTACGTATCGCAGCAATAGAGTTCTAATGCTTCTTAGAACCCGATATCGCTTCTCACATCTATGTTTCATGATAAGATATAATATTCATTGCGAAGTGTCATGTATATCTCGTATTCACTTCAAAGGAATGTAAATGCGACACTTCCATGCTAGGAAATAGCCTTTGCAGATGTCTACGTATCGTAGCAATAGAGTTCTAATGCTTCTTAGAACGCGATATCGCATTTCACTTCTATGTTTCATGATAAGATATAATATTCATTGCGAAGTGTCATGCATATCTTGTATTCACTTCAAAAGAATGTAAATGCGACACTTCCATGCTAGGAAATAGCGTTTGCAGATGTCTACGTATCGCAGCAATAGAGTTTTAATGCTTCCTAAAACGCGATATCGCACCTCTCTTCTATGTTTCATGATAAGGTATAATATTCATTGCGAAGTGTCATGTATACCTCGTATTCACTTCAAAAGAATATAAATGCGACACTTCCTTGCTAGGAAATATTGTTTGCAGATGTCTACGTATCACAACAATAGAGTACTAATGCTTCTTAAAACGAGATGTCGTATTTCGCTTCTATGTTTCGTAATAAGATATAATATTCATTGTGTAATGTTATGTATACCTCGTATTCACTTCAGTGGAATGTAAGTGCGAAATTTCCTTGCTAGGAAATAGAGTTTGCAGATGTCTACGTGTCGTAGCAATAGAGTTCTAATGCTTGTTAAAACGCGATATCGCTTCTCACTGCTATGTTTCATGATAAGATATAATATTCATTATGGAGTGTTATGTATACCTCGTACTCACTTCAAAAGAATGTAAATGCGACCCTTCCATGCTAGGAAATAGCCTTTGCAGATGTCTACGTATCGTAGCAATAGAGTACTAATGCTTCTTAAAACGAGATGTCGTATTTCACTTCTATGTTTCGTAGTAAGGTATAATATTCATTGTGTAATGTTATGTATACCTCGTATTCACTTCAGTGGAATGTAAGTGCGAAATTTCCTTCCTAGGATATAGAGTTTGCAGATGTCTACGTATAATAGCAATATAGTTCTAATGCGTCTTAAAACGCGATATAGCACCTCATTCCTATGTTTCATGATAAGCTATAATATTCATTGCGAAGTGTCATGTATATCTCGTATTCACTTCTAATGAATGTAAATGCGACCCTTCCATGCTAGGAAATAGCCTTTGCAGATGTCTACGTATCGTAGCAATAGAGTTCTAATGCTTCTTAGAACGCGATATCGCATTTCACTTCTATGTTTCATGATAAGATATAATATTCATTGCGAAGTGTCATGTATACCTCGTATTCACTACAAAAGAATGGAAATGCGACACTTCCATGCTAGGAAGTAGCGTTTGCAGATGTCTACGTATCGCAGCAATAGGGTTCTAATGCTTCTTAGAACGCGATATCGCATCTCACTTCTATGTTCCATGATAAGATATAATATTCATTGCGAAGTGTCATGTATACCTCGATTTCGCTTCACAAGAATGTAAATGCGACACTTCCTTGCTAGGAAATATTGTTTGGAGATGTCTACGTATCACAGCAATAGAGTACTAATGATTCTTGAAACGAGATGTCGTATTTCATTTCTATGTTTCGTAATAAGGTATAATATTCATTGTGTAATGTTATGTATACCTCGTATTCACTTCAAATGAATGTAAATGCGACACTTCCATGCTAGGAAATACCGTTTGCAGATGTCTACGTATCGTAGCAATAGATTTCTAATGCTTCTTAAAACGCGATATCGCATCCTACTGCTATGTTTCATGAAAAGATATAATATTAATTATGGAGTGTTATGTATACCTCGTACTCACTTCAAAAGAGTGTAAATGCGACCCTTCCATGCTAGGAAATAGCGTTTGCAGATGTCTACGTATCGTAGCAATAGAGTTCTAATGCTTCTTAGAACGCGATATCGTTTCTCACTTCTATGTTTCATGATAAGATATAATATTCATTGCGAAGTGTCATGTATACCTCGTATTCACTTCAAAAGAATGTAAATATGACACTTCCATGCTAGGAAATATCGTTTGCAGATGTCTACGTATCGTAGCAATAGAGTTCTAATGCGTCTTAAAACGAGATGCCGCATTTCATTTCTATGTTTTGTGATAAGATATAATATTCATTGTGGAGTGTTATGTATACCGCGTATTCACTTCAGTGGAATGTAAGTGGAATGTAAGTGTAATGCTAGGAAATTGAGTTTGCAGATATCAACGCATATTAGCAATAGAGTTATAATGCTTCCTAAAACGCGATATAGCACCTCATTCCTATGTTTCATGATAAAATATAATATTCATTATGGAGTGTTATGTATACCTCGTACTCACTTCAAAAGAGTGTAAATGCGACCCTTCCATGCTAGGAAATAGAGTTTGCAGATATCAACGCATATTAGCAATAGAGTTCTAATGCTTCCTAAAACGCGATATAGCACCTCATTCCTATGTTTCATGATAAGATATAATATTCATTAAGAAGTGTAATGTATATCTCGTATTCACTTCAAAAGAATGTAAATGCGACACTTCCATGCTAGGAAGTAGCGTTTGCAGATGTCTACGTATAGTAGCAATAGATTTCTAATGCTTCTTAAAACGCGATATCGCATCTCACTGCTATGTTTCATGAAAAGATATAATATTCATTATGGAGTGTTATGTATACATCGTACTCACTTCAAAAGAGTGTAAATGCGACCCTTCCATGCTAAGAAATAGAGTTTGCAGATGTCTACGTATCGTAGCAATAGAGTTCTAATGCTTCTTAGAACGCGATATCGCATCTCCCATTTGTGTTTCATGATAAGATATAATATTCATTGCGAAGTGTCATGTATACCTCGTATTCACTTCAAAAGAATGTAAATAAGACACTTCCATGCTAGGAAATAGCGTTTGCAGATGTCTACGTATCGTAGCAATAGAGTTCTAATGCTTCTTAAAACGCGATATCGCTTCTCACTGCTATGTTTCATGATAAGATATAATATTCATTATGGAGTGTTATGTATACCTCGTACTCACTACAAATGAATGTAAATGCGACCCTTCCATGCTAGGAAATAGCCTTTGCAGATGTCTACGTATCGTAGCAATAGAATTCTAATGCTTCGTAAAACGAGATGTCGTATTTCACTTCTATGTTTCGTAATAAGATATAATATTCATTGTGTAATGTTATGTATACCTCGTATTCACTTCAGTGGAATGTAAGTGCGAAATTTCCTTGCTAGGAAATAGAGTTTGCAGATGTCTACGTATAATAGCAATAGAGTTCTAATGCTTCTCAAAACGCGATATAGCACCTCATTCCTATGTTTCATGATAAGATATAATATTCATTGCGAAGTGTCATGTATATCTCATATTCACTTCAAAAGAATGTAAATGCGACACTTCCATGCTAGGAAATAGCATTTGCAGATGTCTACGTATCGTAGCAATAGAGTTCGAGTGCGTCTTAAAACAAGATGCCGCATTTCATTTCTATGTTTCGTAATAAGATATAATATTCATTGTGGAGTGTTATGTATACCTCGTATTCACTTCAGTGGAATGCCAGTGGAATGTAAGTGTAATGCTAGGAAATAGAGTTTGCAGATGTCTACGCATATTAGCAATAGAGTTCTAATGCTTCTCAAAACGCGATATAGCACCTCATTCCTATGTCTCATGATAAGATATAATATTCATTGCGAAGTGTCATGTATACCTCGTATTCACTTCAAAAGAATGTAAATGCGACACTTCCTTGCTAGGAAATATTGTTTGCAGATGTCTACGTATCACAGCAATAGAGTACTAATGATTCTTAAAACGAGATGTCGTATTTCACTTCTATGTTTCGTAATAAGATATAATATTCATTGTGTAATGTTATGTATACCTCGTATTCACTTCAGAGGAATGTAAGTGCGAAATTTCCTTGCTAGGAAATAGAGTTTGCAGATGTCTACGTATAATAGCAATATAGTTCTAATGCTTCTCAAAACGCGATATAGCACCTCATTCCTATGTCTCATGATAAGATATAATATTCATTGCGAAGTGTCATGTATACCTCGTATTCACTTCAAATGAATGTAAATGCGACACTTCCATGCTAGGAAATATCGTTTGCAGATGTCTACGCATCGTAGCAATAGAGTTCTAATGCGTCTTAAAACGAGATGCCGCATTTCATTTCTATGTTTCGTGATAAGGTATAATATTCATTGTGGAGTGTTATGTATACCTCGTATTCACTTCAGTGGAATGTAAGTGGAATGTAAGTGTAATGCTAGGAAATAGAGTTTGCAGATATCAACGCATATTAGCAATAGAGATCTAATGCTTCCTAAAACGCGATATAGCACCTCATTCCTATGTTTCATGATAAGCTATAATATTCATTGCGAAGTGTCATGTATATCTCGTATTCACTTCAAAGGAATGTAAATGCGACACTTCCATGCTAGGAAATAGCGTTTGCAGATGTCTACGTATCGTAGCAATAGAGTTCTAATGCTTCTTAAAACGCGATATCGCTTCTCACTGCTATGTTTCATGATAAGATATAATATTCATTATGGAGTGTTATGTATACCTCGTACTCACAACAAAAGAATGTAAATGCGACCCTTCCATGCTAGGAAATAGCCTTTGCAGGTGTCTACGTATCGTAGCAATAGAATTCTAATGCTTCGTAAAACGAGATTTCGTATTTCACTTCTATGTTTCGTAATAAGATATAATATTCATTGTGTAATGCTATGTATACCTCGTATTCACTTCAGTGGAATGTAAGTGCCACATTTCCTTGCTATGAAATAGAGTTTGCAGATGTCTACGTATAATAGCAATAGAGTTCTAATGCTTCTCAAAACGCGATATAGCACCTCATTCCTATGTTTCATGATAAGCTATAATATTCATTGCGAAGTGTCATGTATATCTCGTATTCACTTCAAAGGAATGTAAATGCGACACATCCATGCTAGGAAATAGCGTTTGCAGATGTCTACGTGTCGTAGCAATAGAGTCCTAATGCTTCTTAAAACGCGATATCGCATCTCACTGCTACGTTTCATGATAAGATATAATATTCATTATGGAGTGTCATGTATACCTCGTACTCACTTCAAAAGAATGTAAATGCGACCCTTCCATGCCAGGAAATAGCCTTTGCAGATGTCTACGTATCGTAGCAATAGAGTTCTAATGCTTCTTAGAACGCGATATCGCATCTCACTTCTATGTTTCATGATAAGATATAATATTCATTGCGAAGTGTCATGTATACCCGTATTCACTTCAAAAGAATGTAAATGCGACACTTCCATGCTAGGAAATAGCGTTTTCAGATGTCTACGTATCGCAGCAATAGAGTTCCAATGCTTCTTGGAACGCGATATCGCATCTCACTTCTATGTTCCATGATAAGGTATAATATTCATTGCGAAGTGTCATGTATACCTCGTATTCACTTCAAATGAATGTAAATGCGACACTTCCATGCTAGGAAATAGCGTTTGCAGATGTCTACGTATCGTAGCAATAGATTTCTAATGCTTCTTTAAACGCGATATCGCATCCTACTGCTATGTTTCATGAAAGGATATAATATTCATTATGGAGTGTTATGTATACCTCGTACTCACTTCAAATGAGTGTAAATGCGACCCTTCCATGCTAGGAAATAGCGTTTGCAGATGTCTACGTATCGTAGCAATGGAGTTCTAATGCTTCTTAGAACGCGATATCGTTTCTCCCTTCTATGTTTCATGATAAGATATAATATTCATTGCGAAGTGTCATGTATACCTCGTATTCACATCAAAAGAATGTAAATATGACACTTCCATGCTAGGAAATATCGTTTGCAGATGTCTACGTATCGTAGCAATAGAGTTCTAATGCGTCTTAAAACGAGATGCCTCATTTCATTTCTATGTTTCGTGATAAGATATAATATTCATTGTGGAGTGTTATGTATACCTCGTATTCACTTCAGTGGAATGTAAGTGGAATGTAAGTGTAATGCTAGGAAATAGAGTTTGCAGATATCAACGCATATTAGCAATAGAGTTCTAATGCTTCCTAAAACGCGATATAGCACCTCATTCCTACGTTTCATGATAAGATATAATATTCATTAAGAAGTATCATGTATATCTCGTATTCACTTCAAAAGAATGTAAATGCGACACTTCCATGCTAGGAAATAGCGTTTGCAGATGTCTACGTATCGTAGCAATAGATTTCTAATGGTTCCTAAAACGCGATATCGCATCTCTCTTCTATGTTTCATGATAATGTATAATATTCATTGCGAAGTGTCATGTATACCTCGTATTCACTTCAAAAGAATGTAAATGCGACACTTCCTTGCTAGGAAATATTGTTTGCAGATGTCTACGTATCACAGCAATAGAGTACTAATGCTTCTTAAAACGAGATGTCGTATTTCACATCTATGTTTCGTAATAAGATATAATATTCATTGTGTAATGTTATGTATACCTCGTATTCACTTCAGTGGAATGTAAGTGCGAAATTTCCTTGCTAGGAAATAGAGTTTGCAGATGTCTACGTATAATAGCAATATAGTTCTAATGCTTCTCAAAACGCGATATAGCACCTCATTCCTATGTTTCATGATAAGCTATAATATTCATTGCGAAGTTTCATGTATATCTCGTATTCACATCTAATGAATGTAAATGCGACCCTTCCATGCTAGGAAATAGCGTTTGCAGATGTCTACGTATCGTAGCAATAGAGTTCTAATGCTTCTTAAAACGCGATATCGCTTCTCACTGCTATGTTTCATGATAAGATATAATATTCATTATGGAGTGTTATGTATACCTCGTACTCACAACAAAAGAATGTAAATGCGACCCTTCCATGCTAGGAAATAGCCTTTGCAGATGTCTACGTATCGTAGCAATAGAATTCTAATGCTTCGTAAAACGAGATGTCGTATTTCACTTCTATGTTTCGTAATAAGATATAATATTCATTGTGTAATGCTATGTATACCTCGTATTCACTTCAGTGGAATGTAAGTGCCAAATTTCCTTGCTATGAAATAGAGTTTGCAGATGTCTACGTATAATAGCAATAGAGTTCTAATGCTTCTCAAAACGCGATATAGCACCTCATTCCTATGTTTCATGATAAGCTATAATATTCATTGCGAAGTGTCATGTATATCTCGTATTCACTTCAAAGGAATGTAAATGCGACACTTCCATGCTAGGAAATAGCGTTTGCAGATGTCTACGTATCGCAGCAATAGAGTTCTAATGCTTCCTAAATCGCGATATCGCATCTCTCTTCTATGTTTCATGATAAGGTATAATATTCATTGCGAAGTGTCATGTATACCTCGTATTCACTTCAAATGAATGTAAATGCGACACTTCCATGCTAGGAAATAGCGTTTGCAGATGTCTACGTATCGTAGCAATAGAGTTCTAATGCTTCTTAAAACGCGATATCGCTTCTCACTGCTATGTTTCATGATAAGATATAATATTCATTATGGAGTGTTATGTATACCTCGTACTCACTACAAAAGAATGTAAATGCGACCCTTCCATGCTAGGAAATAGCCTTTGCAGATGTCTACGTATCGTAGCAATAGAGTACTAATGCTTCTTAGAACGCGATATCGCATTTCACTTCTATGTTTCATGATAAGATATAATATTCATTGCGAAGTGTCATGTATACCTCGTATTCACTACAAGAGAATGTAAATGCGACACTTCCTTGCAAGGAAATCTTGTTTGCAGATGTCTACGTATCACAGCAATAGAGTACTAATGCTTCTTAAAACGAGATGTCGTATTTCACTTCTATGTTTCGTAATAAGATATAATATTCATTGTGTAATGCTATGTATACCTCGTATTCACTTCAGTGGAATGTAAGTGCGAAATTTCCTTGCTAGGAAATAGAGTTTGCAGATGCCTACGTATAATAGCAATAGAGTTCTAATGCTACTAAAAACGCGATATAGCACCTCATTCCTATGTTTCATGATAAGCTATAATATTCATTGCGAAGTGTCATGTATATCTCGTATTCACTTCAAAGGAATGTAAATGCGACACTTCCATGCTAGGAAATAGCGTTTGCAGATGTCTACGTATCGCAGCAATAGAGTTCTAATGCTTCCTAAAACGCGATATCGCATCTCTCTTCTATGTTTCATGATAAGGTATAATATTCATTGCGAAGTGTCATGTATATCTCATATTCACTTCAAAAGGATGTTAATGGGACACTTCCTTGCTAGGAAATAGCGTTTCCAGATGACTACGTATCGTAGCAATAGAGTTCTAATGCTTCTTAGAACGCGATATCGCATCTCACTTCTATGTTTCATGATAAGATATAATATTCATAGCGAAGTGTCATGTATACCTAGTATTCACTTCAAAAGAATGTAAATGCGACACTTCCATGCTAGGAAATAGCGTCTGCAGATGTCTACGTATCGTAGCAATAGAGTTCTAATGCTTCTCAAAACGCGATATAGCACCTCATTCCTATGTTTCATGAAAAGATATAATATTCTTTGCGAAGTGTCATGTATATCTCGCATTCACTTCAAAAGAATGTAAATCCGACACTTCCATGCGAGGAAATAGCGTTTGCAGATGTCTACGTATCGATGCAATAGAGTTCTAATGCTTCCTTAACCGCGATGTCGCACCTCAGTTCTATATTTCTTGATAAGATATGATATTCATTGCAAAGTGTTATGTATACGTCGTGCACACTTCAAAAGAATGTAAATTGCACACGTCCATCCTAGGAAATGCGTTTCCTGTTGTCCACGTATCGAAGCAATGGTGGAATACTTCCCAGCAAGGAAATGTGGCATTTACTTTCATTCAGAGTATAGACGAAGTATACATAATACTTCGCAATGAATGTTATATTTTATCATGAAACATCGAAGAAAGGTGCGATGTCGCGTTTTAAGAAGCATTAGAACTCCAACGCTTCGATACGTAGACATCTCGAACCGCTATTTCCCAGCAAGGAAGTGTAGCATTTACTTTCATTTGAAGTGAATACGAGGCATACATGACACTTCGCAATGAATATTATTTCTTATCATGAAACATAGAAGTGAGATGCGACATCTCGTTTTAAGAAGCATTAAAACACTATTGCTCCGATACGTAGACATCTGCAAACGCTATTCCCTAGCAAGGACTGTCACATTTACATAATTTTGAGGTGAATACCAGGTATACATGACACTTCGGAATGAATATTATTTTTTTTCATGAAACATAGAAGTGAGGTGCGACATCTCGTTTTAAGAAGCATTAAAACTCTATTGCTTCGATGCGTAGACATCTGAAAACGCTATTTCCTAGCAAGGAAGTGTCGCATTTACATTCATTTGAAGTGTATGCGAGATATAAGTGACACATCGCAATGAATATTATATCTTATCATGAAACATAGAAATGAAATGCGACATCGCGTTTTAAGAAGCATTAGAAATCTATTGCTTCGATACGGAGACGTCTGCAAACACTATTTCCTAGCAAGGAAGGACCGCATTTGCATTCATTTGAAGTGTATGCGAGGTATAATTGACACTGGGCAATGAATATTATACCTTATCACGGAACATAGAAGTGAAATGCGATATCGCGATTTAGAAAGCAGTTGAACCTTATTGCTTCGATACGTAGACATCTGCAAACGCTATTTCCTAGCGAGGAAGTGTCGCATTTACATACTTTTGAAGTGGTTACGAGGTATACATGACACTCCGCAATGAATATTATATCGTCTCATGAAACATAGAAATGATATGCGACATTTCGTTTTAAGAAGCGTTAGAACTCTATTGCTACGATACGTAGACATCTGGAAACGCTATTTCCTAGCAAGGAAGTGTCGCATTTACATTCATTTGAAGTGAATACGAGGTATACAGGACACTTCGTAATGAATATTATATCTTATCATGGAACATAGAATTGAGATGAGACATCGCGTTATAAGTAGCATTAGAACTCTATAGCTTCGATACGTAGACATCTGAAAACGCTATTTCCTAGCAAGGAAGTGTCGCATCTACATTCTTTTGTAGTGAATGTGAGGTATACATGTCACATCGCAATGAACATTATATCTTATCATGAAACATATAAATGAGATGTGATCTCGCGTTTCAAGAAGCGTTAGAAATCTATTGCTACGATACGTACCCATCTGCAAACGCTATTTCCTACCAAGGAAGTGTCGCCTTGATATTCATTTGTAGTGAATGCGAGGTATACATGACACTTCCCAATGAATAAAATATCTTACCATGAAACATAGAAATGAGATGCGATATCGCGTTCTAAGAAGCATTAGAACTCTATTGCTACGATACGTAGACATCTGGAAACGCTATCTTCTAGCAAGGATGTGTCGCATTTACATTCATTTGAAGTGAATACGAGGTATACATGACACATCGCAATGAACATTATATCTTATCATGAAAAAAAGAAATGAGATGCGATATCGCGTTTTAAGAAGCATTAGAACACTATTGCTTCGATACGTAGACATCTGCACTCGCTATTACCTAGCAAGGAAGTGTCGCATTTACATTCATTTGAAGTGTATACGAGGTATACATGACACTTCGCAATGAATATTATTTCTTATCATGAAACATAGAAATGAGATGCGATATCGCCTTTTAGGAAGAATTAGAACTCTATTGCTACGATACGTAGACATCTGCAGACGCTATTCCCTAGCAAGGACTGTCACATTTACATTCATTTGAAGTGAACACCAGGTATACATGACATTTCGCAATGAATATTATTTCTTATCATGAAACATAGGAGTGAGATGCGACATCTCGTTTTAAGAAGCATTAAAACACTATTGTTTCGATAAGTAGACATCTGCAAACGCTATTCCCTAGCAAGGACTGTCACAGTAACATAATTTTGAAGTGAATACCAGTTATACATGGCTCTTCGCAATGAATATTATTTTTTATCATGAAACATAGAAGTGAGATGCGACATCTCGTTTTAAGAAGTATTAGAACTCTATTCTTACCATACGTGGTCATCTGTCAACGCTATTTCCTAGCAAGGAAGTGTCGCATTTACATTCTTTTGAAGTGAATACGAGGTATACATGACACTTAGCAATGAATATTATATCTTATCACGAATCATAGAAGTGAGATGCGACATCTCGTTTTAAGAAGTATTAGAACTCTATTCTTACCATACGTGGTCATCTGTCAACGCTATTTCCTAGCGAGGAAGTGTCGCATTCACATTCATTTCAAGTGTAGACGAGGAATACATGACACTTCGCAAATCATATTATATCTTACCATGAAACATAGAAATGAGATGCGATATCGCGTTTTAAGAAGCATTAGAAAGCTGTTGCTACGAAACGTAGACATCTGCAAACGCTATTTCCTAGCGAGGAAGTATCGCATTCACATTCATTTGAAGTGTAGACGAGGAAAACATAACACTTCGCAAATTTTGTTATATCCTACCATGAAACATAGAAATGAGATGCGATATCGCGTTTTAAGAATCATATGAACTCTATTGCTACGATACGTAGACATCTGCAAACGCTATTTCCTATCGAGGAAGAGTCGCAGTCACATTCATTTCAAGTGTAGACGAGGAATACATGACACTTCGCAAATCATATTATATCTTACCATGAAACATAGAAATGAGATGCGATATCGCGTTTTAAGAATCATAAGAACTCTATTGCTACGATACGTAGACATCTGCAAACGCTATTTCCTTGCAAGGAAGTGTCGCATTTACATTCATTTGAATCGTAGACGAGGAATGCATAACACTTCGCAATGTATATTATATCTTATCATGAAACATAGATATGAGATTCAATATCTCGTTTTAAGAAGCATTTGAACTCTATTGCTTCGATACGTAGACATCTGCAATCGCTATTTCCTTTCAAGGAAGTGTTGCATTTACATTCATTTGAAGTGTAGACGAGGAATACATGACACTTCGCAAATCATATTATATCTTACCATGAAACAAAGAAATGAGATGCGATATCGCGTTTTAAGAATCATAAGAACTCTATTGCTACGATACGTAGACATCTGCAAACGCTATTTCCTTGCAAGGAAGTGTCGCATTTACATTCATGTGAATCGTAGACGAGGAATACATGACACTTCGCAAATCATATTATATCTTACCATGCAACATAGAAATGAGATGCGATATCGCGTTTTAAGAAGCATTAGAAAGCTATTGCTACGATACGTAGACATCTGCAAACGCTATTTCCTAGCGAGGAAGTGTCGCATTTACATTCATTTGAAGTGTAGACGAGGAATACATGACACTTCGCAAATCATATTATATCTTACCATGAAACATAGAAATGAGATGCGATATCGCGTTTTAAGAAACATATGAACTCTATTGCTACGATACGTAGACATCTTCAAACGCTATTTCCTAGCGAGGAAGTGTCGCATTTACATTCATTTGAAGTGTAGACGCGGAATACATGACACTTCGCAAATCATATTATATCTTACCATGAAACATAGAAATGAGATGCGATATCGCGTTTTAAGAATCATAAGAACTCTATTGCTACGATACGTAGACATTTGCAAACGCTATTTCCTTGCAAGGAAGTGTCGCATTTACATTCATTTGAATCGTAGACGAGGAATGCATAACACTTCGCAAATCATATTACATCTTACCATGAAACATAGAAATGAGATGCGATATCGCGTTTTAAGAAGCATTAGAACTCTATTGCTACGATACCTAGACATCTGCAGACGCTATTTCCTAGCAAGGAAGTGTCGCATTTACATTCATTTGAATCGTAGACGAGGAATACATGACACTTCGCAAATCATATTATATCTTACCATGAAACATAGATATGAGATGCAATATCTCGTTTTAAGAAGCATTTGAACTCTATTGCTTCGATACGTGGACATCTGCAATCGCTACTTCCTTGCAAGGAAGTGTCGCATTTACATTCATTTGAAGTGTAGACGAGGAATACATGACACTTCGCAAATCATATTATATCTTACCATGAAACATAGAAATGAGATGCGACATCGCGTTTTAAGAATCATATGAACTCTATTGCTACGATACGTAGACATGTGCAAACGCTATTTCCTTGCAAGGAAGTGTCGCATTTACATTCATTTGAATCGTAGACGAGGAATGCATAACACTTCGCAATGTATATTATATCTTATCATGAAACATAGATATGAGATGCAATATCTCGTTTTAAGAAGCATTTGAACTCTATTGCTTCGATACGTAGACATCTGCAATCGCTACTTCCTTGCAAGGAAGTGTCGCATTTACATTCATTTGAAGTGTAGGCGAGGAATACATAACACTTCGCAAATCATATTACATCTTACCATGAAACATAGAAATGAGATGCAATATCGCGTTTTAAAAAGCATTAGAACTCTATTGCCACGATACCTAGACATCTGCAGACGCTATTTCCAAGCAAGGAAGTGTCGCATTTACATTCATTTGAAGTGTAGACAAGGAATACATGACCCTTCGCAAATCATATTATATCGTACCATGAAACATAGAAATGAGATGCGATATCGCGTTTTAAGAATCATAAGAACTCTATTGCTACGATACGTAGACATCTGCAAACGCTATTTCCTTGCAAGGAAGTGTCGCATTTACATTCATTTGAATCGTAGACGAGGAATACATAACACTTCGCAAATCATATTATATCTTACCATGAAACATAGATAT
This sequence comes from Xylocopa sonorina, assembly GCF_050948175.1. Classification (NCBI taxonomy): domain Eukaryota; kingdom Metazoa; phylum Arthropoda; class Insecta; order Hymenoptera; family Apidae; genus Xylocopa; species Xylocopa sonorina. The sequence goes on from NW_027490152.1 coordinate 1,148,447, forward strand.
GAGATGCAATATCTCGTTTTAAGAAGCATTTGAACTCTATTGCTTCGATACGTAGACATCTGCAATCGCTACTTCCTTGCAAGGAAGTGTCGCATTTACATTCATTTGAGGTGTAGGCGAGGAATACATAACACTTCGCAATGTATATTATGTCTTACCATGAAACATAGAAATGAGATGCGATACCGCGTTTTAAGAAGCATTAGAACTCTATTGCTACGATACCTAGACATCTGCAGACGTTATTTCCTAGCGAGGAAGTGTCGCATTCACATTCATTTGAAGCGTAGACGAGGAATACATGACACTTCGCAAATCATATTATATCTTACCATGAAACATAGAAATGAGATGCGATATCGCGTTTTAAGAATCATAAGAACTCTATTGCTACGATACGTAGACATCTGCAAACGCTATTTCCTAACGAGGAATACATAACACTTCGCAAATCATATTACATCTTACCATGAAACATAGAAATGAGATGCGATATCGCGTTTTAAGAAGCATTAGAACTCTATTGCTACGATACCTAGACATCTGCAGACGCTATTTCCTAGCAAGGAAGTGTCGCATTTACATTCATTTGAAGTGTAGACGAGGAATACATGACACTTCGCAAATCATATTATAACTTACCATGAAACATAGAAATGAGATGCGATATCGCGTTTTAAGAATCATATGAACTCTATTGCTACGATACGTAGACATCTGCAAACGCTATTTCCTAGCGAGGAAGTGTCGCATTTACTTTCATTTGACGTGTAGACGAGGACTACATAACACTTCGCAAATCATATTACATCTTACCATGAAACATAGAAATGAGATGCGATATCGCGTTTTAAGAAGCATTAGAACTCTATTGCTACGATACCTAGACATCTGCAGACGCTATTTCCTAGCAAGGAAGTGTCGCATTTAAATTCATTTGAAGTGTAGACGAGGAATACATGACACTTCTCAAATCATATTATATCTTACCATGAAACATAGAAATGAGATGCGATATCGCGTTTTATGAATCATAAGAACTCTATTGCTACGATACGTAGACATCTGCAAACGCTATTTCCTTGCAAGGAAGTGTCGCATTTACATTCATTTGAATCGTAGACGAGGAATGCATAACACTTCGCAATGTATATTATATCTTATCATGAAACATAGATATGAGATGCAATATCTCGTTTTAAGAAGCATTTGAACTCTATTGCTTCGATACGTAGACATCTGCAATCGCTACTTCCTTGCAAGGAAGTGTCGCATTTACATTCATTTGAAGTGTAGGCGAGGAATACATAACACTTCGCAAATCATATTACATCTTACCATGAAACATAGAAGTGAGATGCGATATCGCGTTTTAAAAAGCATTAGAACTCTATTGCTACGATACCTAGACATCTGCAGACGCTATTTCCTAGCAAGGAAGTGTCGCATTTACATTCATTTGAAGTGTAGACAAGGAATACATGACCCTTCGCAAATCATATTATATCGTACCATGAAACATAGAAATGAGATGCGATATCGCGTTTTAAGAATCATAAGAACTCTATTGCTACGATACGTAGACATCTGCAAACGCTATATCCTTGCAAGGAAGTGTCGCATTTACATTCATTTGAATCGTAGACGAGGAATACATAACACTTCGCAAATCATATTATATCTTACCATGAAACATAGATATGAGATGCAATATCTCGTTTTAAGAAGCATTTGAACTCTATTGCTTCGATACGTAGACATCTGCAATCGCTACTTCCTTGCAAGGAAGTGTCGCATTTACATTCATTTGAAGTGTAGGCGAGGAATACATAACACATCGCAAATCATATTACATCTTACCATGAAACATAGAAGTGAGATGCGATATCGCGTTTTAAAAAGCATTGGAACTCTATTGCTACGATACCTAGACATCTGCAGACGCTATTTCCTAGCAAGGAAGTGTCGCATTTACATTCATTTGAAGTGTAGACGAGGAATACATGACACTTCGCAAATCATATTATATCTTACCATGAAACATAGAAATGAGATGCGATATCGCGTTTTAAGAAGCATTAGAAAGCTATTGCTGCGATACGTAGACACCTGCAAACGCTATTTAGTAGCGAGAAAGTATCGCATTCACATTCATTTGAAGTGTAGACGAGGAATACATAACACTTCGCAAATCATATTATATCTTACCATGAAACATAGAAATGAGATGCGATATCGCGTTTTAAGTATCATAAGAACTCTATTTGCTACGATACGTATACATCTGCAAACGCTATTTCCTAGCGAGGAAGTGTCGCATTTACATTCATTTGAATCGTAGACGAGGAATGCATAACACTTCGCAATGTATATTATATCTTATCATGAAACATAGATATGAGATGCAATATCTCGTTTTAAGAAGCATTTGAACTCTAATGCATCGATACATAGACATCTGCAATCGCTATTTCCTTTCAAGGAAGTGTCGCATTTACATTCATTTGATGTGTAGACGAGGAATACATGACACTTCGCAAATCATATTATATCTTACCATGAAACATAGAAATGAGATGCGATATCGCGTTTTAAGAATCATAAGAACTCTATTGCTACGATACGTAGACATCTGCAAACGCTATTTCCTAGCGAGGAAGTGTCGCATTCACATTCGTTTGAAGTGTAGACGGGGAATACATGACACTTCGCAAATCATATTATATCTTACCATGAAACATAGAAATGAGATGCGATATCGCGTTTTAAGAATCATAAGAACTCTATTGCTACGATACGTTGACATCTGCAAACGCTATTTCCTAGCGAGGAACTGTCGCATTCACATTCATTTGAAGTGTAGACGAGGAATACATGACACTTCGCAAATCATATTATATCTTACCATGAAACATAGAAATGAGATGCGATATCGCGTTTTAAGAAGCATTAGAAAGCTATTGCTGCGATACGTAGACACCTGCAAACGCTATTTAGTAGCGAGAAAGTATCGCATTCACATTCATTTGAAGTGTAGACGAGGAATACATAACACTTCGCAAATCATATTATATCTTACCATGAAACATAGAAATGAGATGCGATATCGCGTTTTAAGAATCATAAGAACTCTATTTGCTACGATACGTAGACATCTGCAAACGCTATTTCCTAGCGAGGAAGTTTCGCATTTACATTCATTTGAATCGTAGACGAGGAATGCATAACACTTCGCAATGTATATTATATCTTATCATGAAACATAGATATGAGATGCAATATCTCGTTTTAAGAAGCATTTGAACTCTAATGCATCGATACATAGTCATCTGCAATCGCTATTTCCTTTCAAGGAAGTGTCGCATTTACATTCATTTGATGTGTAGACGAGGAATACATGACACTTCGCAAATCATATTATATCTTACCATGAAACATGGAAATGAGATGCGATATCGCGTTTTAAGAATCATAAGAACTCTATTGCTACGATACGTAGACATCTGCAAACGCTATTTCCTAGCGAGGAAGTGTCGCATTCACATTCGTTTGAAGTGTAGACGAGGAATACATGACACTTCGCAAATCATATTATATCTTACCATGAAACATAGAAATGAGATGCGGTATCGCGTTTTAAGAATCATTAGAACTCTATTGCTACGATACGTAGACATCTGCAAACGCTATTTCCTAGCGAGGAACTGTCGCATTCACATTCATTTGAAGTGTAGACGAGGAATACATGACACTTCGCAAATCATATTATATCTTACCATGAAACATAGAAATGAGATGCGATATCGCGTTTTAAGAAGCATTAGAAAGCTATTGCTGCGATACGTAGACACCTGCAAACGCTATTTAGTAGCGAGAAAGTATCGCATTCACATTCATTTGAAGTGTAGACGAGGAATACATAACACTTCGCAAATCATATTATATCTTACCATGAAACATAGAAATGAGATGCGATATCGCGTTTTAAGAATCATAAGAACTCTATTTGCTACGATACGTAGACTTCTGCAAACGCTATTTCCTAGCGAGGAAGTGTCGCATTTACATTCATTTGAATCGTAGACGAGGAATGCATAACACTTCGCAATGTATATTATATCTTATCATGAAACATAGATATGAGATGCAATATCTCGTTTTAAGAAGCATTTGAACTCTAATGCATCGATACATAGACATCTGCAATCGCTATTTCCTTTCAAGGAAGTGTCGCATTTACATTCATTTGATGTGTAGACGAGGAATACATGACACTTCGCAAATCATATTATATCTTACCATGAAACATAGAAATGAGATGCGATATCGCGTTTTAAGAATCATAAGAACTCTATTGCTACGATACGTAGACATCTGCAAACGCTATTTCCTAGCGAGGAAGTGTCCGCATTCACATTCGTTTGAAGTGTAGACGAGGAATACATGACACTTCGCAAATCATATTATATCTTACCATGAAACATAGAAATGAGATGCGATATCGCGTTTTAAGAATCATAAGAACTCTATTGCTACGATACGTAGACATCTGCAAACGCTATTTCCTAGCGAGGAACTGTCGCATTCACATTCATTTGAAGTGTAGACGAGGAATACATGACACTTCGCAAATCATATTATATCTTACCATGAAACATAGAAATGAGATGCGATATCGCGTTTTAAGAAGCATTAGAAAGCTATTGCTGCGATACGTAGACATCTGCAAACGCTATTTAGTAGCGAGAAAGTATCGCATTCACATTCATTTGAAGTGTAGACGAGGAATACATAACACCTCGCAAATCATATTATATCTTACCATGAAAAATAGAAATGAGATGCGATATCGCGTTTTAAGAATCATAAGAACTCTATTTGCTACGATACGTAGACTTCTGCAAACGCTATTTCCTAGCGAGGAAGTGTCGCATTTACATTCATTTGAATCGTAGACGAGGAATGCATAACACTTCGCAATGTATATTATATCTTATCATGAAACATAGATATGAGATGCAATATCTCGTTTTAAGAAGCATTTGAACTCTAATGCATCGATACATAGACATCTGCAATCGCTATTTCCTTTCAAGGAGGTGTCGCATTTACATTCATTTGATGTGTAGACGAGGAATACATGACACTTCGCAAATCATATTATATCTTACCATGAAACATAGAAATGAGATGCGGTATCGCGTTTTAAGAATCATTAGAACTCTATTGCTACGATACGTAGACATCTGCAAACGCTATTTCCTAGCGAGGAACTGTCGCATTCACATTCATTTGAAGTGTAGACGAGGAATACATGACACTTCGCAAATCATATTATATCTTACCATGAAACATAGAAATGAGATGCGATATCGCGTTTTAAGAAGCATTAGAAAGCTATTGCTGCGATACGTAGACACCTGCAAACGCTATTTAGTAGCGAGAAAGTATCGCATTCACATTCATTTGAAGTGTAGACGAGGAATACATAGCACTTCGCAAATCATATTATATCTTACCATGAAACATAGAAATGAGATGCGATATCGCGTTTTAAGAATCATAAGAACTCTATTTGCTACGATACGTAGACTTCTGCAAACGCTATTTCCTAGCGAGGAAGTGTCGCATTTACATTCATTTGAATCGTAGACGAGGAATGCATAACACTTCGCAATGTATATTATATCTTATCATGAAACATAGATATGAGATGCAATATCTCGTTTTAAGAAGCATTTGAACTCTAATGCATCGATACATAGACATCTGCAATCGCTATTTCCTTTCAAGGAAGTGTCGCATTTACATTCATTTGATGTGTAGACGAGGAATACATGACACTTCGCAAATCATATTATATCTTACCATGAAACATAGAAATGAGATGCGATATCGCGTTTTAAGAATCATAAGAACTCTATTGCTACGATACGTAGACATCTGCAAACGCTATTTCCTAGCGAGGAAGTGTCGCATTCACATTCGTTTGAAGTGTAGACGAGGAATACATGACACTTCGCAAATCATATTATATCTTACCATGAAACATAGAAATGAGATGCGATATCGCGTTTTAAGAATCATAAGAACTCTATTGCTACGATACGTAGACATCTGCAAACGCTATTTCCTAGCGAGGAACTGTCGCATTCACATTCATTTGAAGTGTAGACGAGGAATACATGACACTTCGCAAATCATATTATATCTTACCATGAAACATAGAAATGAGATGCGATATCGCGTTTTAAGAAGCATTAGAAAGATATTGCTGCGATACGTAGACATCTGCAAACGCTATTTAGTAGCGAGAAAGTATCGCATTCACAGTCATTTGAAGTGTAGACGAGGAATACATAACACTTCGCAAATCATATTATATCTTACCATGAAAAATAGAAATGAGATGCGATATCGCGTTTTAAGAATCATAAGAACTCTATTTGCTACGATACGTAGACATCTGCAAACGCTATTTCCTAGCGAGGAAGTGTCGCATTCACATTCGTTTGAAGTGTAGACGAGGAATACATGACACTTCGCAATTCATATTATATCTTACCATGAAACATAGAAATGAGATGCGATATCGCGTTTTAAGAATCATAAGAACTCTATTTGCTACGATACGTAGACATCTGCAAACGCTATTTCCTAGCGAGGAAGTTTCGCATTTACATTCATTTGAATCGTAGACGAGGAATGCATAACATTTCGCAATGTATATTATATCGTATCATGAAACATAGATATGAGATGCAATATCTCGTTTTAAGAAGCATTTGAACTCTAATGCATCGATACATAGTCATCTGCAATCGCTATTTCCTTTCAAGGAAGTGTCGCATTTACATTCATTTGATGTGTAGACGAGGAATACATGACACTTCGCAAATCATATTATATCTTACCATGAAACATAGAAATGAGATGCGATATCGCGTTTTAAGTATCATAAGAACTCTATTGCTACGATACGTAGACATCTGCAAACGCTATTTCCTAGCGAGGAAGTGTCGCATTCACATTCGTTTGAAGTGTAGACGAGGAATACATGACACTTCGCAAATCATATTATATCTTACCATGAAACATAGAAATGAGATGCGGTATCGCGTTTTAAGAATCATAAGAACTCTATTGCTACGATACGTAGACATCTGCAAACGCTATTTCCTAGCGAGGAACTGTCGCATTCACATTCATTTGAAGTGTAGACGAGGAATACATAACACTTCGCAAATCATATTATATCATACCATGAAACATAGAAATGAGATGCGATATCGCGTTTTAAGAATCATAAGAACTCTATTTGCTACGATACGTAGACTTCTGCAAACGCTATTTCCTAGCGAGGAAGTGTCGCATTTACATTCATTTGAATCGTAGACGAGGAATGCATAACACTTCGCAATGTATATTATATCTTATCATGAAACATAGATATGAGATGCAATATCTCGTTTTAAGAAGCATTTGAACTCTAATGCATCGATACATAGACATCTGCAATCGCTATTTCCTTTCAAGGAAGTGTCGCATTTACATTCATTTGATGTGTAGACGAGGAATACATGACACTTCGCAAATCATATTATATCTTACCATGAAACATAGAAATGAGATGCGATATCGCGTTTTAAGAATCATAAGAACTCTATTGCTACGATACGTAGACATCTGCAAACGCTATTTCCTAGCGAGGAAGTGTCGCATTCACATTCGTTTGAAGTGTAGACGAGGAATACATGACACTTCGCAAATCATATTATATCTTACCATGAAACATAGAAATGAGATGCGATATCGCGTTTTAAGAATCATAAGAACTCTATTGCTACGATACGTAGACATCTGCAAACGCTATTTCCTAGCGAGGAACTGTCGCATTCACATTCATTTGAAGTGTAGACGAGGAATACATGACACTTCGCAAATCATATTATATCTTACCATGAAACATAGAAATGAGATGCGATATCGCGTTTTAAGAAGCATTAGAAAGCTATTGCTGCGATACGTAGACATCTGCAAACGCTATTTAGTAGCGAGAAAGTATCGCATTCACATTCATTTGAAGTGTAGACGAGGAATACATAACACCTCGCAAATCATATTATATCTTACCATGAAAAATAGAAATGAGATGCGATATCGCGTTTTAAGAATCATAAGAACTCTATTTGCTACGATACGTAGACTTCTGCAAACGCTATTTCCTAGCGAGGAAGTGTCGCATTTACATTCATTTGAATCGTAGACGAGGAATGCATAACACTTCGCAATGTATATTATATCTTATCATGAAACATAGATATGAGATGCAATATCTCGTTTTAAGAAGCATTTGAACTCTAATGCATCGATACATGGACATCTGCAATCGCTATTTCCTTTCAAGGAGGTGTCGCATTTACATTCATTTGATGTGTAGACGAGGAATACATGACACTTCGCAAATCATATTATATCTTACCATGAAACATAGAAATGAGATGCGGTATCGCGTTTTAAGAATCATTAGAACTCTATTGCTACGATACGTAGACATCTGCAAACGCTATTTCCTAGCGAGGAACTGTCGCATTCACATTCATTTGAAGTGTAGACGAGGAATACATGACACTTCGCAAATCATATTATATCTTACCATGAAACATGGAAATGAGATGCGATATCGCGTTTTAAGAAGCATTAGAAAGCTATTGCTGCGATACGTAGACACCTGCAAACGCTATTTAGTAGCGAGAAAGTATCGCATTCACATTCATTTGAAGTGTAGACGAGGAATACATAACACTTCGCAAATCATATTATATCTTACCATGAAACATAGAAATGAGATGCGATATCGCGTTTTAAGAATCATAAGAACTCTATTTGCTACGATACGTAGACTTCTGCAAACGCTATTTCCTAGCGAGGAAGTGTCGCATTTACATTCATTTGAATCGTAGACGAGGAATGCATAACACTTCGCAATGTATATTATATCTTATCATGAAACATAGATATGAGATGCAATATCTCGTTTTAAGAAGCATTTGAACTCTAATGCATCGATACATAGACATCTGCAATCGCTATTTCCTTTCAAGGAAGTGTCGCATTTACATTCATTTGATGTGTAGACGAGGAATACATGACACTTCGCAAATCATATTATATCTTACCATGAAACATAGAAATGAGATGCGATATCGCGTTTTAAGAATCATAAGAACTCTATTGCTACGATACGTAGACATCTGCAAACGCTATTTCCTAGCGAGGAAGTGTCGCATTCACATTCGTTTGAAGTGTAGACGAGGAATACATGACACTTCGCAAATCATATTATATCTTACCATGAAACATAGAAATGAGATGCGATATCGCGTTTTAAGAATCATAAGAACTCTATTGCTACGATACGTAGACATCTGCAAACGCTATTTCCTAGCGAGGAACTGTCGCATTCACATTCATTTGAAGTGTAGACGAGGAATACATGACACTTCGCAAATCATATTATATCTTACCATGAAACATAGAAATGAGATGCGATATCGCGTTTTAAGAAGCATTAGAAAGATATTGCTGCGATACGTAGACATCTGCAAACGCTATTTAGTAGCGAGAAAGTATCGCATTCACAGTCATTTGAAGTGTAGACGAGGAATACATAACACTTCGCAAATCATATTATATCTTACCATGAAAAATAGAAATGAGATGCGATATCGCGTTTTAAGAATCATAAGAACTCTATTTGCTACGATACGTAGACATCTGCAAACGCTATTTCCTAGCGAGGAAGTGTCGCATTCACATTCGTTTGAAGTGTAGACGAGGAATACATGACACTTCGCAATTCATATTATATCTTACCATGAAACATAGAAATGAGATGCGATATCGCGTTTTAAGAATCATAAGAACTCTATTTGCTACGATACGTAGACATCTGCAAACGCTATTTCCTAGCGAGGAAGTTTCGCATTTACATTCATTTGAATCGTAGACGAGGAATGCATAACACTTCGCAATGTATATTATATCGTATCATGAAACATAGATATGAGATGCAATATCTCGTTTTAAGAAGCATTTGAACTCTAATGCATCAATACATAGTCATCTGCAATCGCTATTTCCTTTCAAGGAAGTGTCGCATTTACATTCATTTGATGTGTAGACGAGGAATACATGACACTTCGCAAATCATATTATATCTTACCATGAAACATAGAAATGAGATGCGATATCGCGTTTTAAGTATCATAAGAACTCTATTGCTACGATACGTAGACATCTGCAAACGCTATTTCCTAGCGAGGAAGTGTCGCATTCACATTCGTTTGAAGTGTAGACGAGGAATACATGACACTTCGCAAATCATATTATATCTTACCATGAAACATAGAAATGAGATGCGGTATCGCCTTTTAAGAATCATAAGAACTCTATTGCTACGATACGTAGACATCTGCAAACGCTATTTCCTAGCGAGGAACTGTCGCATTCACATTCATTTGAAGTGTAGACGAGGAATACATAACACTTCGCAAATCATATTATATCATACCATGAAACATAGAAATGAGATGCGATATCGCGTTTTAAGAATCATAAGAACTCTATTTGCTACGATACGTAGACTTCTGCAAACGCTATTTCCTAGCGAGGAAGTGTCGCATTTACATTCATTTGAATCGTAGACGAGGAATGCATAACACTTCGCAATGTATATTATATCTTATCATGAAACATAGATATGAGATGCAATATCTCGTTTTAAGAAGCATTTGAACTCTAATGCATCGATACATAGACATCTGCAATCGCTATTTCCTTTCAAGGAAGTGTCGCATTTACATTCATTTGATGTGTAGACGAGGAATACATGACACTTCGCAAATCATATTATATCTTACCATGAAACATAGAAATGAGATGCGATATCGCGTTTTAAGAATCATAAGAACTCTATTGCTACGATACGTAGACATCTGCAAACGCTATTTCCTAGCGAGGAAGTGTCGCATTCACATTCGTTTGAAGTGTAGACGAGGAATACATGACACTTCGCAAATCATATTATATCTTACCATGAAACATAGAAATGAGATGCGATATCGCGTTTTAAGAATCATAAGAACTCTATTGCTACGATACGTAGACATCTGCAAACGCTATTTCCTAGCGAGGAACTGTCGCATTCACATTCATTTGAAGTGTAGACGAGGAATACATGACACTTCGCAAATCATATTATATCTTACCATGAAACATAGAAATGAGATGCGATATCGCGTTTTAAGAAGCATTAGAAAGCTATTGCTGCGATACGTAGACATCTGCAAACGCTATTTAGTAGCGAGAAAGTATCGCATTCACATTCATTTGAAGTGTAGACGAGGAATACATAACACCTCGCAAATCATATTATATCTTACCATGAAAAATAGAAATGAGATGCGATATCGCGTTTTAAGAATCATAAGAACTCTATTTGCTACGATACGTAGACTTCTGCAAACGCTATTTCCTAGCGAGGAAGTGTCGCATTTACATTCATTTGAATCGTAGACGAGGAATGCATAACACTTCGCAATGTATATTATATCTTATCATGAAACATAGATATGAGATGCAATATCTCGTTTTAAGAAGCATTTGAACTCTAATGCATCGATACATGGACATCTGCAATCGCTATTTCCTTTCAAGGAGGTGTCGCATTTACATTCATTTGATGTGTAGACGAGGAATACATGACACTTCGCAAATCATATTATATCTTACCATGAAACATAGAAATGAGATGCGGTATCGCGTTTTAAGAATCATTAGAACTCTATTGCTACGATACGTAGACATCTGCAAACGCTATTTCCTAGCGAGGAACTGTCGCATTCATATTCATTTGAAGTGTAGACGAGGAATACATGACACTTCGCAAATCATATTATATCTTACCATGAAACATGGAAATGAGATGCGATATCGCGTTTTAAGAAGCATTAGAAAGCTATTGCTGCGATACGTAGACACCTGCAAACGCTATTTAGTAGCGAGAAAGTATCGCATTCACATTCATTTGAAGTGTAGACGAGGAATACATAACACTTCGCAAATCATATTATATCTTACCATGAAACATAGAAATGAGATGCGATATCGCGTTTTAAGAATCATAAGAACTCTATTTGCTACGATACGTAGACTTCTGCAAACGCTATTTCCTAGCGAGGAAGTGTCGCATTTACATTCATTTGAATCGTAGACGAGGAATGCATAACACTTCGCAATGTATATTATATCTTATCATGAAACATAGATATGAGATGCAATATCTCGTTTTAAGAAGCATTTGAACTCTAATGCATCGATACATAGACATCTGCAATCGCTATTTCCTTTCAAGGAAGTGTCGCATTTACATTCATTTGATGTGTAGACGAGGAATACATGACACTTCGCAAATCATATTATATCTTACCATGAAACATAGAAATGAGATGCGATATCGCGTTTTAAGAATCATAAGAACTCTATTGCTACGATACGTAGACATCTGCAAACGCTATTTCCTAGCGAGGAAGTGTCGCATTCACATTCGTTTGAAGTGTAGACGAGGAATACATGACACTTCGCAAATCATATTATATCTTACCATGAAACATAGAAATGAGATGCGATATCGCGTTTTAAGAATCATAAGAACTCTATTGCTACGATACGTAGACATCTGCAAACGCTATTTCCTAGCGAGGAACTGTCGCATTCACATTCATTTGAAGTGTAGACGAGGAATACATGACACTTCGCAAATCATATTATATCTTACCATGAAACATAGAAATGAGATGCGATATCGCGTTTTAAGAAGCATTAGAAAGATATTGCTGCGATACGTAGACATCTGCAAACGCTATTTAGTAGCGAGAAAGTATCGCATTCACATTCATTTGAAGTGTAGACGAGGAATACATAACACTTCGCAAATCATATTATATCTTACCATGAAAAATAGAAATGAGATGCGATATCGCGTTTTAAGAATCATAAGAACTCTATTTGCTACGATACGTAGACATCTGCAAACGCTATTTCCTAGCGAGGAAGTGTCGCATTCACATTCGTTTGAAGTGTAGACGAGGAATACATGACACTTCGCAATTCATATTATATCTTACCATGAAACATAGAAATGAGATGCGATATCGCGTTTTAAGAATCATAAGAACTCTATTTGCTACGATACGTAGACATCTGCAAACGCTATTTCCTAGCGAGGAAGTTTCGCATTTACATTCATTTGAATCGTAGACGAGGAATGCATAACACTTCGCAATGTATATTATATCTTATCATGAAACATAGATATGAGATGCAATATCTCGTTTTAAGAAGCATTTGAACTCTAATGCATCGATACATAGTCATCTGCAATCGCTATTTCCTTTCAAGGAAGTGTCGCATTTACATTCATTTGATGTGTAGACGAGGAATACATGACACTTCGCAAATCATATTATATCTTACCATGAAACATAGAAATGAGATGCGATATCGCGTTTTAAGTATCATAAGAACTCTATTGCTACGATACGTAGACATCTGCAAACGCTATTTCCTAGCGAGGAAGTGTCGCATTCACATTCGTTTGAAGTGTAGACGAGGAATACATGACACTTCGCAAATCATATTATATCTTACCATGAAACATAGAAATGAGATGCGGTATCGCGTTTTAAGAATCATAAGAACTCTATTGCTACGATACGTAGACATCTGCAAACGCTATTTCCTAGCGAGGAACTGTCGCATTCACATTCATTTGAAGTGTAGACGAGGAATACATAACACTTCGCAAATCATATTATATCATACCATGAAACATAGAAATGAGATGCGATATCGCGTTTTAAGAATCATAAGAACTCTATTTGCTACGATACGTAGACATCTGCAAACGCTATTTCCTAGCGAGGAAGTGTCGCATTCACATTCGTTTGAAGTGTAGACGAGGAATACATGACACTTCGCAATTCATATTATATCTTACCATGAAACATAGAAATGAGATGCGATATCGCGTTTTAAGAATCATAAGAACTCTATTTGCTACGATACGTAGACATCTGCAAACGCTATTTCCTAGCGAGGAAGTTTCGCATTTACATTCATTTGAATCGTAGACGAGGAATGCATAACACTTCGCAATGTATATTATATCTTATCATGAAACATAGATATGAGATGCAATATCTCGGTTTAAGAAGCATTTGAACTCTAATGCATCGATACATAGTCATCTGCAATCGCTATTTCCTTTCAAGGAAGTGTCGCATTTACATTCATTTGATGTGTAGACGAGGAATACATGACACTTCGCAAATCATATTATATCTTACCATGAAACATAGAAATGAGATGCGATATCGCGTTTTAAGTATCATAAGAACTCTATTGCTACGATACGTAGACATCTGCAAACGCTATTTCCTAGCGAGGAAGTGTCGCATTCACATTCGTTTGAAGTGTAGACGAGGAATACATGACACTTCGCAAATCATATTATATCTTGCCATGAAACATAGAAATGAGATGCGGTATCGCGTTTTAAGAATCATAAGAACTCTATTGCTACGATACGTAGACATCTGCAAACGCTATTTCCTAGCGAGGAACTGTCGCATTCACATTCATTTGAAGTGTAGACGAGGAATACATAACACTTCGCAAATCATATTATATCATACCATGAAACATAGAAATGAGATGCGATATCGCGTTTTAAGAATCATAAGAACTCTATTTGCTACGATACGTAGACTTCTGCAAACGCTATTTCCTAGCGAGGAAGTGTCGCATTTACATTCATTTGAATCGTAGACGAGGAATGCATAATACTTCGCAATGTATATTATATCTTATCATGAAACATAGATATGAGATGCAATATCTCGTTTTAAGAAGCATTTGAACTCTAATGCATCGATACATAGACATCTGCAATCGCTATTTCCTTTCAAGGAAGTGTCGCATTTACATTCAGTTGATGTGTAGACGAGGAATACATGACACTTCGCAAATCATATTATATCTTACCATGAAACATAGAAATGAGATGCGATATCGCGTTTTAAGAATCATAAGAACTCTATTGCTACGATACGTAGACATCTGCAAACGCTATTTCCTAGCGAGGAACTGTCGCATTCACATTCATTTGAAGTGTAGACGAGGAATACATAACACTTCGCAAAACATATTATATCATACCATGAAACATAGAAATGAGATGCGATATCGCGTTTTAAGAATCATAAGAACTCTATTTGCTACGATACGTAGACTTCTGCAAACGCTATTTCCTAGCGAGGAAGTGTCGCATTTACATTCATTTGAATCGTAGACGAGGAATGCATAATACTTCGCAATGTATATTATATCTTATCATGAAACATAGATATGAGATGCAATATCTCGTTTTAAGAAGCATTTGAACTCTAATGCATCGATACATAGACATCTGCAATCGCTATTTCCTTTCAAGGAAGTGTCGCATTTACATTCAGTTGATGTGTAGACGAGGAATACATGACACTTCGCAAATCATATTATATCTTACCATGAAACATAGAAATGAGATGCGATATCGCGTTTTAAGAATCATAAGAACTCTATTGCTACGATACGTAGACATCTGCAAACGCTATTTCCTAGCGAGGAACTGTCGCATTCACATTCATTTGAAGTGTAGACGAGGAATACATGACACTTCGCAAATCATATTATATCTTACCATGAAACATAGAAATGAGATGCGATATCGCGTTTTAAGAAGCATTAGAAAGCTATTGCTGCGACACGTAGACATCTGCAAACGCTATTTAGTAGCGAGAAAGTATCGCATTCTCATTCATTTGAAGTGTAGACGAGGAATACATAACACTTCGCAAATCATATTATATCTTACCATGAAAAATAGAAATGAGATGCGATATCGCGTTTTAAGAATCATAAGAACTCTATTTGCTACGATACGTAGACATCTGCAAACGCTATTTCCTAGCGAGGAAGTGTCGCATTCACATTCGTTTGAAGTGTAGACGAGGAATACATGACACTTCGCAAATCATATTATATCTTACCATGAAACATAGAAATGAGATGCGATATCGCGTTTTAAGAATCATAAGAACTCTATTGCTACGATACGTAGACATCTGCAAACGCTATTTCCTAGCGAGGAACTGTCGCATTCACATTCATTTGAAGTGTAGACGAGGAATACATGACACTTCGCAAATCATATTATATCTTACCATGAAACATAGAAATGAGATGCGATATCGCGTTTTAAGAATCATAAGAACTCTATTGCTACGATACGTAGACATCTGCAAACGCTATTTCCTAGCGAGGAAGTGTCGCATTCACATTCGTATGAAGTGTACACGAGGAATACATAACACTTCGCAAATCATATTATATCTTACCATGAAACATAGAAATGAGATGCGATATCGCGTTTTAAGAATCATAAGAACTCTATTTGCTACGATACGTAGACATCTGCAAACGCTATTTCCTAGCGAGGAAGTGTCGCATTTACATTCATTTGAATCGTAGACGAGGAATGCATAACACTTCGCAATGTATATTATATCTTATCATGAAACATAGATATGAGATGCAATATCTCGTTTTAAGAAGCATTTGAACTCTAATGCATCGATACATAGACATCTGCAATCGCTATTTCCTTTCAAGGAAGTGTCGCATTTACATTCATTTGATGTGTAGACGAGGAATACATGACACTTCGCAAATCATATTATATCTTACCATGAAACATAGAAATGAGATGCGATATCGCGTTTTAAGAATCATAAGACCTCTATTGCTACGATACGTAGACATCTGCAAACGCTATTACCTAGCGAGGAAGTGTCGCATTCACATTCGTTTGAAGTGTAGACGAGGAATACATGACACTTCGCAAATCATATTATATCTTACCATGAAACATAGAAATGAGATGCGATATCGCGTTTTAAGAATCATAAGAACTCTATTGCTACGATACGTAGACATCTGCAAACGCTATTTCCTAGCGAGGAACTGTCGCATTCACATTCATTTGAATCGTAGACGAGGAATGCATAACACTTCGCAATGTATATTATATCTTATCATGAAACATAGATATGAGATGCAATATCTCGTTTTAAGAAGCATTTGAACTCTAATGCATCGATACATAGACATCTGCAATCGCTATTTCCTTTCAAGGAAGTGTCGCATTTACATTCATTTGATGTGTAGACGAGGAATACATGACACTTCGCAAATCATATTATATCTTACCATGAAACATAGAAATGAGATGCGATATCGCGTTTTAAGAATCATAAGAACTCTATTGCTACGATACGTAGACATCTGCAAACGCTATTACCTAGCGAGGAAGTGTCGCATTCACATTCGTTTGAAGTGTAGACGAGGAATACATGACACTTCGCAAATCATATTATATCTTA
The DNA here is from genome assembly GCF_050948175.1 of Xylocopa sonorina. Taxonomy (NCBI): domain Eukaryota; kingdom Metazoa; phylum Arthropoda; class Insecta; order Hymenoptera; family Apidae; genus Xylocopa; species Xylocopa sonorina. The sequence continues at coordinate 1,165,990 of NW_027490152.1, forward strand.
CCATGAAACATAGAAATGAGATGCGATATCGCGTTTTAAGAATCATAAGAACTCTATTGCTACGATACGTAGACATCTGCAAACGCTATTTCCTAGCGAGGAACTGTCGCATTCACATTCCTTTGAAGTGTAGACGAGGAATACATGACACTTCGCAAATCATATTATATCTTACCATGAAACATAGAAATGAGATGCGATATCGCGTTTTAAGAAGCATTAGAAAGCTATTGCTGCGATACGTAGACACCTGCAAACGCTATTTAGTAGCGAGAAAGTATCGCATTCACATTCATTTGAAGTGTAGACGAGGAATACATAACACTTCGCAAATCATATTATATCTTACCATGAAAAATAGAAATGAGATGCGATATCGCGTTTTAAGAATCATAAGAACTCTATTTGCTACGATACGTAGACATCTGCAAACGCTATTTCCTAGCGAGGAAGTGTCGCATTTACATTCATTTGAATCGTAGACGAGGAATGCATAACACTTCGCAATGTATATTATATCTTATCATGAAACATAGATATGAGATGCAATATCTCGTTTTAAGAAGCATTTGAACTCTAATGCATCGATACATAGACATCTGCAATCGCTATTTCCTTTCAAGGAAGTGTCGCATTTACATTCATTTGATGTGTAGACGAGGAATACATGACACTTCGCAAATCATATTATATCTTACCATGAAACATAGAAATGAGATGCGATATCGCGTTTTAAGAATCATAAGAACTCTATTGCTACGATACGTAGACATCTGCAAACGCTATTTCCTAGCGAGGAAGTGTCGCATCCACATTCGTTTGAAGTGTAGACGAGGAATACATGACACTTCGCAAATCATATTATATCTTACCATGAAACATAGAAATGAGATGCGATATCGCGTTTTAAGAATCATAAGAACTCTATTGCTACGATACGTAGACATCTGCAAACGCTATTTCCTAGCGAGGAACTGTCGCATTCACATTCATTTGAAGTGTAGACGAGGAATACATGACACTTCGCAAATCATATTATATCTTACCATGAAACATAGAAATGAGATGCGATATCGCGTTTTAAGAAGCATTAGAAAGCTATTGCTGCGATACGTAGACATCTGCAAACGCTATTTAGTAGCGAGAAAGTATCGCATTCACATTCATTTGAAGTGTAGACGAGGAATACATAACACTTCGCAAATCATATTATATCTTACCATGAAACATAGAAATGAGATGCGATATCGCGTTTTAAGAATCATAAGAACTCTATTTGCTACGATACGTAGACATCTGCAAACGCTATTTCCTAGCGAGGAAGTGTCGCATTTACATTCATTTGAATCGTAGACGAGGAATGCATAACACTTCGCAATGTATATTATATCTTATCATGAAACATAGATATGAGATGCAATATCTCGTTTTAAGAAGCATTTGAACTCTAATGCATCGATACATAGACATCTGCAATCGCTATATCCTTTCAAGGAAGTGTCGCATTTACATTCATTTGATGTGTAGACGAGGAATACATGACACTTCGCAAATCATATTATATCTTACCATGAAACATAGAAATGAGATGCGATATCGCGTTTTAAGAATCATAAGAACTCCATTGCTACGATACGTAGACATCTGCAAACGCTATTTCCTAGCGAGGAAGTGTCGCATTTACATTCATTTGAATCGTAGACGAGGAATGCATAACACTTCGCAATGTACATTATATCTTATCATGAAACATAGATATGAGATGCAATATCTCGTTTTAAGAAGCATTTGAACTCTAATGCATCGATACATAGACATCTGCAATCGCTATTTCCTTTCAAGGAAGTGTCGCATTTACATTCATTTGATGTGTAGACGAGGAATACATGACACTTCGCAAATCATATTATATCTTACCATGAAACATAGAAATGAGATGCGATATCGCGTTTTAAGAATCATAAGAACTCTATTGCTACGATACGTAGACATCTGCAAACGCTATTTCCTAGCGAGGAAGTGTCGCATTCACATTCGTTTGAAGTGTAGACGAGGAATACATGACACTTCGCAAATCATATTATATCTTACCATGAAACATAGAAATGAGATGCGATATCGCGTTTTAAGAAGCATTAGAAAGCTATTGCTGCGATACGTAGACACCTGCAAACGCTATTTAGTAGCGAGAAAGTATCGCATTCACATTCATTTGAAGTGTAGACGAGGAATACATAACACTTCGCAAATCATATTATATCTTACCATGAAACATAGAAATGAGATGCGATATCGCGTTTTAAGAATCATAAGAACTCTATTTGCTACGATACGTAGACATCTGCAAACGCTATTTCCTAGCGAGGAAGTGTCGCATTTACATTCATTTGAATCGTAGACGAGGAATGCATAACACTTCGCAATGTATATTATATCTTATCATGAAACATAGATATGAGATGCAATATCTCGTTTTAAGAAGCATTTGAACTCTAATGCATCGATACATAGACATCTGCAATCGCTATTTCCTTTCAAGGAAGTGTCGCATTTACATTCATTTGATGTGTAGACGAGGAATACATGACACTTCGCAAATCATATTATATCTTACCATGAAACATAGAAATGAGATGCGATATCGCGTTTTAAGAATCATAAGAACTCTATTGCTACGATACGTAGACATCTGCAAACGCTATTTCCTAGCGAGGAAGTGTCGCATCCACATTCGTTTGAAGTGTAGACGAGGAATACATGCCACTTCGCAAATCATATTATATCTTACCATGAAACATAGAAATGAGATGCGATATCGCGTTTTAAGAATCATAAGAACTCTATTGCTACGATACGTAGACATCTGCAAACGCTATTTCCTAGCGAGGAAGTGTCGCATTTACATTCATTTGAATCGTAGACGAGGAATGCATAACACTTCGCAATGTATATTATATGTTATCATGAAACATAGATATGAGATGCAATATCTCGTTTTAAGAAGCATTTGAACTCTAATGCATCGATACATAGACATCTGCAATCGCTATTTCCTATCAAGGAAGTGTCGCATTTACATTCATTTGATGTGTAGACGAGGAATACATGACACTTCGCAAATCATATTATATCTTACCATGAAACATAGAAATGAGATGCGATTTCGCGTTTTAAGAATCATAAGAACTCTATTTGCTACGATACGTAGACATCTGCAAACGCTATTTCCTAGCGAGGAAGTGTCGCATTTACATTCATTTGAATCGTAGACGAGGAATGCATAACACTTCGCAATGTATATTATATCTTATCATGAAACATAGATATGAGATGCAATATCTCGTTTTAAGAAGCATTTGAACTCTAATGCATCGATACATAGACACCTGCAATCGCTATTTCCTTTCAAGGAAGTGTCGCATTTACATTCATTTGATGTGTAGACGAGGAATACATGACACTTCGCAAATCATATTATATCTTACCATGAAACATAGAAATGAGATGCGATATCGCGTTTTAAGAATCATAAGAACTCTATTGCTACGATACGTAGACATCTGCAAACGCAATTTCCTTGCAAGGAAGTGTCGCATTTACATTCACTTGAATCGTAGACGAGGAATGCATAACACTTCGCAATGTATATTATATCTTATCATGAAACATAGATGTGAGATGCAATATCTCGTTTTAAGAAGCATTTGAACTCTATTGCTTCGATACGTAGACATCTGCAATCGCTATTTCCTTTCAAGGAAGTGTCGCATTTACATTCATTTGAAGTGTAGACGAGGAATACATGACACTTCGCAAATCATATTATATCTTACCATGAAACATAGAAATGAGATGCGATATCGCGTTTTAAGAATTATAAGAACTCTATTGCTACGATACGTAGACACTTGCAAACGCTATTTCCTTGCAAGGAAGTGTCACATTTACATTCATTTGAATCGTAGACGAGGAATGCATAACACTTCGCAATGTATATTATATCTTATCATGAAACATAGATATGAGATGCAATATCTCGTTTTAAGAAGCATTTGAACTCTATTGCTTCGATACGTAGACATCTGCAATCGCTACTTCCTTGCAAGGAAGTGTCGCATTTACATTCATTTGAAGTGTAGACGAGGAATAGATAACACTTCGCAAATCATATTACATCTTACCATGAAACATAGAAATGAGATGCGATATCGCGTGTTAAGAAGCATTAGAACTCTATTGCTACGATACCTAGACATCTGCAGACGCTATTTCCTAGCGAGGAACTGTCGCATTCACATTCATTTGAAGTGTAGACGAGGAATACATGACACTTCGCAAATCATATTATATCTTACCATGAAACATAGAAATGAGATGCGATATCGCGTTTTAAGAAGCATTAGAAAGCTATTGCTGCGATACGTAGACATCTGCAAACGCTATTTAGTAGCGAGAAAGTATCGCATTCACATTCATTTGAAGTGTAGACGAGGAATACATAACACTTCGCAAATCATATTATATCTTACCATGAAACATAGAAATGAGATGCGATATCGCGTTTTAAGAATCATAAGAACTCTATTGCTACGATACGTAGACATTTGCAAACGCTATTTGCCTGCAAGGAAGTGTCGGATTTACATTCATTTGAAGTGTAGACGAGGAATACATGACACTTCGGAAATCATATTATATCTTACCATGAAACATAGAAATGAGATGCGATATCGCGTTTTAAGAAGCATTAGAAATCTTTTGCTACGATACGTAGACATCTGCAAACGCTATTTCCTAGCGAGGAGGTGTCGCATTCACATTCCTTTGAAGTGTAGACGAGGAATACATAACACTTCGCAAATCATATTATATCTTACCATGAAACATATAAATGAGATGCGATATCGCGTTTTAAGAATCATATGAACTCTATTGCTACGATACGTAGACATCTGCAAACGCTATTTCCTTGCAAGGAAGTGTCGCATTTACATTCATTTGAATCGTAGACGAGGAATGCATAACACTTCGCAATGTATATTATATCTTATCATGAAACATAGATATGAGATGCAATATCTCGTTTTAAGAAGCATTTGAACTCTATTGCTTCGATACGTAGACATCAGCAATCTCTACTTCCTTGCAAGGAAGTGTCGCAATTACATTCATTTGAAGTGTAGACGAGGAATACATGACACTTCGCAAATCATATTATATCTTACCATGAAACATAGAAATGAGATGCGATATCGCGTCTTAAGAAGCATTAGAAAGCTATTGCTACGATACGTAGACATCTGCTAACGCTATTTCCTAGCGAGGAAGAATCGCATTCACATTCATTTGAAGTGTAGACGAGGAATACATAACACTTCGCAAATCATGTTATATCTTACCATGAAACATAGAAATGAGATGCTATATTGCGTTTTAAGAATCATCTGAACTCTATTGCTACGAAACGTAGACATCTGCAAACGCTATTTAGTAGCGAGGAAGTATCGCATTCACATTCATTTGAAGTGTAGACGAGGAATACATAACACTTCGCAAATCATGTTATATCTTACCAAGAAACATAGAAATGAGATGCGATATCGCGTTCTAAGAATCATATGAACTCTATTGCTACGATACGTAGACATCTGCAAACGCTATTTCCTAGCGAGGAAGTGTCGCATTCACCTTCATTTGAAGTGTAGACGAGGAATGCATAACACTTCGCAATGTATATTATATCTTATCATGAAACATAGATATGAGATGCAATATCTCGTTTTAAGAAGCACTTGAACTCTATTGCTTCGATACGTAGACATCTGCAATCGCTACTTCCTTGCAAGGAAGTGTCGCATTTACATTCATTTGAAGTGTAGACGAGGAATAGATAACACTTCGCAAATCATATTACATCTTACCATGAAACATAGAAATGAGATGCGATATCGCGTTTTAAGAAGCATTAGAACTCTATTGCTACGATACCTAGACATCTGCAGACGCTATTTCCTAGCAAGGAAGTGTCGCAATTACATTCATTTGAAGTGTAGACGAGGAATACATGACACTTCGCAAATCATATTATATCGTACCATGAAACATAGAAATGAGATGCGATATCGCGTTTTAAGAAGCATTAGAAAGCTATTGCTGCGATACGTAGACATCTGCAAACGCTACTTAGTAGCGAGGAAGTATCGCATTCACATTCATTGAAGTGTAGACGAGGAATACATAACACTTCGCAAATCATGTTACATCTTACCATGAAACATAGAAATGAGATGCGATATCGCGTTCTAAGAATCATATGAACTCTATTGCTACGATACGTAGACATCTGCAAACGCTATTTCCTAGCGAGGAAGTGTCGCATTCACATTCATTTGAAGTGTGGACGAGGATTACATGACACTTCGCAAGTCATATTATATCTTACCATGAAACATAGAAATGAGATGCGGTATCGCGTTTTAAGAATCATAAGAACTCTATTGCTACGATACGTAGACATCTGCAGACGCTATTTCCTAGCAAGGAAGTGTCGCATTTACATTCATTTGAAGTGTAGACAAGGAATACATGACACTTCGCAAATCATATTATATCTTACCATGAAACATAGAAATGAGATGCGATATCGCGTTTTAAGAATCATATGAACTCTATTGCTACGATACGTAGACATCTGCAAACGCTATTTCCTAGCGAGGAAGTGTCGCATTCACATTCATTTGAAGTGTAGACGAGGAATACATAACACTTCGCAAATCATACTACATCTTACCATGAAACATAGAAATGAGATGCGATATCGCGTTTTAAGAAGCATTAGAACTCTATTGCTACGATACCTAGACATCTGCAGACGCTATTTCCTAGCAAGGAAGTGTCGCATTTACATTCATTTGAAGTGTAGACGAGGAATACATGACACTTCGCAAATCATATTATATCTTACCATGAAACATAGAAATGAGATGCGATATCGCGTTTTAAGAATCATAAGAACTCTATTGCTACGATACGTAGACATCTGCAAACGCTATTTCCTAGCGAGGGACTGTCGCATTCACATTCATTTGAAGTGTAGACGAGGAATACATGACACTTCGCAAATCATATTATATCTTACCATGAAACATAGAAATGAGATGCGATATCGCGTTTTAAGAATCATAAGAACTCTATTGCTACGATACGTAGACATCTGCAAACGCTATTTCCTAGCGAGGAAGTGTCGCATTCACATTCGTATGAAGTGTACACGAGGAATACATAACACTTCGCAAATCATATTATATCTTACCATGAAACATAGAAATGAGATGCGATATCGCGTTTTAAGAATCATAAGAACTCTATTTGCTACGATACGTAGACATCTGCAAACGCTATTTCCTAGCGAGGAAGTGTCGCATTTACATTCATTTGAATCGTAGACGAGGAATGCATAACACTTCGCAATGTATATTATATCTTATCATGAAACATAGATATGAGATGCAATATCTCGTTTTAAGAAGCATTTGAACTCTAATGCATCGATACATAGACATCCGCAATCGCTGTTTCCTTTCAAGGAAGTGTCGCATTTACATTCATTTGATGTGTAGACGAGGAATACATGACACTTCGCAAATCATATTATATCTTACCATGAAACATAGAAATGAGATGCGATATCGCGTTTTAAGAATCATAAGAACTCTATTTGCTACGATACGTAGACATCTGCAAACGCTATTTCCTAGCGAGGAAGTGTCGCATTTACATTCATTTGAATCGTAGACGAGGAATGCATAACACTTCGCAATGTATATTATATCTTATCATGAAACATAGATATGAGATGCAATATCTCGTTTTAAGAAGCATTTGAACTCTAATGCATCGATACATAGACATCTGCAATCGCTATTTCCTTTCAAGGAAGTGTCGCATTTACATTCATTTGATGTGTAGACGAGGAATACATGAAACTTCGCAAATCATATTATATCTTACCATGAAACATAGAAATGAGATGCGATATCGCGTTTTAAGAATCATAAGAACTCTATTGCTACGATACGTAGACATCTGCAAACGCTATTTCCTAGCGAGGAAGTGTCGCATCCACATTCGATTGAAGTGTAGACGAGGAATACATGCCACTTCGCAAATCATATTATATCTTACCATGAAACATAGAAATGAGATGCGATATCGCGTTTTAAGAATCATAAGAACTCTATTGCTACGATACGTAGACATCTGCAAACGCTATTTCCTAGCGAGGAAGTGTCGCATTTACATTCATTTGAATCGTAGACGAGGAATGCATAACACTTCGCAATGTATATTATATGTTATCATGAAACATAGATATGAGATGCAATATCTCGTTTTAAGAAGCATTTGAACTCTAATACATCGATACATAGACATCTGCAATCGCTATTTCCTATCAAGGAAGTGTCGCATTTACATTCATTTGATGTGTAGACGAGGAATACATGACACTTCGCAAATCATATTATATCTTACCATGAAACATAGAAATGAGATGCGATTTCGCGTTTTAAGAATCATAAGAACTCTATTTGCTACGATACGTAGACATCTGCAAACGCTATTTCCTAGCGAGGAAGTGTCGCATTTACATTCATTTGAATCGTAGACGAGGAATGCATAACACTTCGCAATGTATATTATATCTTATCATGAAACATAGATATGAGATGCAATATCTCGTTTTAAGAAGCATTTGAACTCTAATGCATCGATACATAGACACCTGCAATCGCTATTTCCTTTCAAGGAAGTGTCGCATTTACATTCATTTGATGTGTAGACGAGGAATACATGACACTTCGCAAATCATATTATATCTTACCATGAAACATAGAAATGAGATGCGATATCGCGTTTTAAGAATCATAAGAACTCTATTGCTACGATACGTAGACATCTGCAAACGCAATTTCCTTGCAAGGAAGTGTCGCATTTACATTCACTTGAATCGTAGACGAGGAATGCATAACACTTCGCAATGTATATTATATCTTATCATGAAACATAGATGTGAGATGCAATATCTCGTTTTAAGAAGCATTTGAACTCTATTGCTTCGATACGTAGACATCTGCAATCGCTATTTCCTTTCAAGGAAGTGTCGCATTTACATTCATTTGAAGTGTAGACGAGGAATACATGACACTTCGCAAATCATATTATATCTTACCATGAAACATAGAAATGAGATGCGATATCGCGTTTTAAGAATTATAAGAACTCTATTGCTACGATACGTAGACACTTGCAAACGCTATTTCCTTGCAAGGAAGTGTCACATTTACATTCATTTGAATCGTAGACGAGGAATGCATAACACTTCGCAATGTATATTATATCTTATCATGAAACATAGATATGAGATGCAATATCTCGTTTTAAGAAGCATTTGAACTCTATTGCTTCGATACGTAGACATCTGCAATCGCTACTTCCTTGCAAGGAAGTGTCGCATTTACATTCATTTGAAGTGTAGACGAGGAATAGATAACACTTCGCAAATCATATTACATCTTACCATGAAACATAGAAATGAGATGCGATATCGCGTGTTAAGAAGCATTAGAACTCTATTGCTACGATACCTAGACATCTGCAGACGCTATTTCCTAGCGAGGAACTGTCGCATTCACATTCATTTGAAGTGTAGACGAGGAATACATGACACTTCGCAAATCATATTATATCTTACCATGAAACATAGAAATGAGATGCGATATCGCGTTTTAAGAAGCATTAGAAAGCTATTGCTGCGATACGTAGACATCTGCAAACGCTATTTAGTAGCGAGAAAGTATCGCATTCACATTCATTTGAAGTGTAGACGAGGAATACATAACACTTCGCAAATCATATTATATCTTACCATGAAACATAGAAATGAGATGCGATATCGCGTTTTAAGAATCATAAGAACTCTATTGCTACGATACGTAGACATTTGCAAACGCTATTTGCCTGCAAGGAAGTGTCGGATTTACATTCATTTGAAGTGTAGACGAGGAATACATGACACTTCGGAAATCATATTATATCTTACCATGAAACATAGAAATGAGATGCGATATCGCGTTTTAAGAAGCATTAGAAATCTTTTGCTACGATACGTAGACATCTGCAAACGCTATTTCCTAGCGAGGAGGTGTCGCATTCACATTCCTTTGAAGTGTAGACGAGGAATACATAACACTTCGCAAATCATATTATATCTTACCATGAAACATATAAATGAGATGCGATATCGCGTTTTAAGAATCATATGAACTCTATTGCTACGATACGTAGACATCTGCAAACGCTATTTCCTTGCAAGGAGGTGTCGCATTTACATTCATTTGAATCGTAGACGAGGAATGCATAACACTTCGCAATGTATATTATATCTTATCATGAAACATAGATATGAGATGCAATATCTCGTTTTAAGAAGCATTTGAACTCTATTGCTTCGATACGTAGACATCAGCAATCTCTACTTCCTTGCAAGGAAGTGTCGCAATTACATTCATTTGAAGTGTAGACGAGGAATACATGACACTTCGCAAATCATATTATATCTTACCATGAAACATAGAAATGAGATGCGATATCGCGTCTTAAGAAGCATTAGAAAGCTATTGCTACGATACGTAGACATCTGCAAACGCTATTTCCTAGCGAGGAAGAATCGCATTCACATTCATTTGAAGTGTAGACGAGGAATACATAACACTTCGCAAATCATGTTATATCTTACCATGAAACATAGAAATGAGATGCTATATTGCGTTTTAAGAATCATCTGAACTCTATTGCTACGAAACGTAGACATCTGCAAACGCTATTTAGTAGCGAGGAAGTATCGCATTCACATTCATTTGAAGTGTAGACGAGGAATACATAACACTTCGCAAATCATGTTATATCTTACCAAGAAACATAGAAATGAGATGCGATATCGCGTTCTAAGAATCATATGAACTCTATTGCTACGATACGTAGACATCTGCAAACGCTATTTCCTAGCGAGGAAGTGTCGCATTCACCTTCGTTTGAAGTGTAGACGAGGAATGCATAACACTTCGCAATGTATATTATATCTTATCATGAAACATAGATATGAGATGCAATATCTCGTTTTAAGAAGCACTTGAACTCTATTGCTTCGATACGTAGACATCTGCAATCGCTACTTCCTTGCAAGGAAGTGTCGCATTTACATTCATTTGAAGTGTAGACGAGGAATAGATAACACTTCGCAAATCATATTACATCTTACCATGAAACATAGAAATGAGATGCGATATCGCGTTTTAAGAAGCATTAGAACTCTATTGCTACGATACCTAGACATCTGCAGACGCTATTTCCTAGCAAGGAAGTGTCGCAATTACATTCATTTGAAGTGTAGACGAGGAATACATGACACTTCGCAAATCATATTATATCGTACCATGAAACATAGAAATGAGATGCGATATCGCGTTTTAAGAAGCATTAGAAAGCTATTGCTGCGATACGTAGACATCTGCAAACGCTACTTAGTAGCGAGGAAGTATCGCATTCACATTCATTTGAAGTGTAGACGAGGAATACATAACACTTCGCAAATCATGTTATATCTTACCATGAAACATAGAAATGAGATGCGATATCGCGTTCTAAGAATCATATGAACTCTATTGCTACGATACGTAGACATCTGCAAACGCTATTTCCTAGCGAGGAAGTGTCGCATTCACATTCATTTGAAGTGTGGACGAGGATTACATGACACTTCGCAAGTCATATTATATCTTACCATGAAACATAGAAATGAGATGCGATATCGCGTTTTAAGAATCATAAGAACTCTATTGCTACGATACGTAGACATCTGCAGACGCTATTTCCTAGCAAGGAAGTGTCGCATTTACATTCATTTGAAGTGTAGACAAGGAATACATGACACTTCGCAAATCATATTATATCTTACCATGAAACATAGAAATGAGATGCGATATCGCGTCTTAAGAATCATATGAACTCTATTGCTACGATACGTAGACATCTGCAAACGCTATTTCCTAGCGAGGAAGTGTCGCATTCACATTCATTTGAAGTGTAGACGAGGAATACATAACACTTCGCAAATCATACTACATCTTACCATGAAACATAGAAATGAGATGCGATATCGCGTTTTAAGAAGCATTAGAACTCTATTGCTACGATACCTAGACATCTGCAGACGCTATTTCCTAGCAAGGAAGTGTCGCATTTACATTCATTTGAAGTGTAGACGAGGAATACATGACACTTCGCAAATCATATTATATCTTACCATGAAACATAGAAATGAGATGCGATATCGCGTTTTAAGAATCATAAGAACTCTATTGCTACGATACGTAGACATCTGCAAACGCTATTTCCTAGCGAGGAACTGTCGCATTCACATTCATTTGAAGTGTAGACGAGGAATACATGACACTTCGCAAATCATATTATATCTTACCATGAAACATAGAAATGAGATGCGATATCGCGTTTTAAGAATCATAAGAACTCTATTGCTACGATACGTAGACATCTGCAAACGCTATTTCCTAGCGAGGAAGTGTCGCATTCACATTCGTATGAAGTGTACACGAGGAATACATAACACTTCGCAAATCATATTATATCTTACCATGAAACATAGAAATGAGATGCGATATCGCGTTTTAAGAATCATAAGAACTCTATTTGCTACGATACGTAGACATCTGCAAACGCTATTTCCTAGCGAGGAAGTGTCGCATTTACATTCATTTGAATCGTAGACGAGGAATGCATAACACTTCGCAATGTATATTATATCTTATCATGAAACATAGATATGAGATGCAATATCTCGTTTTAAGAAGCATTTGAACTCTAATGCATCGATACATAGACATCTGCAATCGCTATTTCCTTTCAAGGAAGTGTCGCATTTACATTCATTTGATGTGTAGACGAGGAATACATGACACTTCGCAAATCATATTATATCTTACCATGAAACATAGAAATGAGATGCGATATCGCGTTTTAAGAATCATAAGACCTCTATTGCTACGATACGTAGACATCTGCAAACGCTATTACCTAGCGAGGAAGTGTCGCATTCACATTCGTTTGAAGTGTAGACGAGGAATACATGACACTTCGCAAATCATATTATATCTTACCATGAAACATAGAAATGAGATGCGATATCGCGTTTTAAGAATCATAAGAACTCTATTGCTACGATACGTAGACATCTGCAAACGCTATTTCCTAGCGAGGAACTGTCGCATTCACATTCATTTGAATCGTAGACGAGGAATGCATAACACTTCGCAATGTATATTATATCTTATCATGAAACATAGATATGAGATGCAATATCTCGTTTTAAGAAGCATTTGAACTCTAATGCATCGATACATAGACATCTGCAATCGCTATTTCCTTTCAAGGAAGTGTCGCATTTACATTCATTTGATGTGTAGACGAGGAATACATGACACTTCGCAAATCATATTATATCTTACCATGAAACATAGAAATGAGATGCGATATCGCGTTTTAAGAATCATAAGAACTCTATTGCTACGATACGTAGACATCTGCAAACGCTATTACCTAGCGAGGAAGTGTCGCATTCACATTCGTTTGAAGTGTAGACGAGGAATACATGACACTTCGCAAATCATATTATATCTTACCATGAAACATAGAAATGAGATGCGATATCGCGTTTTAAGAATCATAAGAACTCTATTGCTACGATACGTAGACATCTGCAAACGCTATTTCCTAGCGAGGAACTGTCGCATTCACATTCCTTTGAAGTGTAGACGAGGAATACATGACACTTCGCAAATCATATTATATCTTACCATGAAACATAGAAATGAGATGCGATATCGCGTTTTAAGAAGCATTAGAAAGCTATTGCTGCGATACGTAGACACCTGCAAACGCTATTTAGTAGCGAGAAAGTATCGCATTCACATTCATTTGAAGTGTAGACGAGGAATACATAACACTTCGCAAATCATATTATATCTTACCATGAAAAATAGAAATGAGATGCGATATCGCGTTTTAAGAATCATAAGAACTCTATTTGCTACGATACGTAGACATCTGCAAACGCTATTTCCTAGCGAGGAAGTGTCGCATTTACATTCATTTGAATCGTAGACGAGGAATGCATAACACTTCGCAATGTATATTATATCTTATCATGAAACATAGATATGAGATGCAATATCTCGTTTTAAGAAGCATTTGAACTCTAATGCATCGATACATAGACATCTGCAATCGCTATTTCCTTTCAAGGAAGTGTCGCATTTACATTCATTTGATGTGTAGACGAGGAATACATGACACTTCGCAAATCATATTATATCTTACCATGAAACATAGAAATGAGATGCGATATCGCGTTTTAAGAATCATAAGAACTCTATTGCTACGATACGTAGACATCTGCAAACGCTATTTCCTAGCGAGGAAGTGTCGCATCCACATTCGTTTGAAGTGTAGACGAGGAATACATGACACTTCGCAAATCATATTATATCTTACCATGAAACATAGAAATGAGATGCGATATCGCGTTTTAAGAATCATAAGAACTCTATTGCTACGATACGTAGACATCTGCAAACGCTATTTCCTAGCGAGGAACTGTCGCATTCACATTCATTTGAAGTGTAGACGAGGAATACATGACACTTCGCAAATCATATTATATCTTACCATGAAACATAGAAATGAGATGCGATATCGCGTTTTAAGAAGCATTAGAAAGCTATTGCTGCGATACGTAGACATCTGCAAACGCTATTTAGTAGCGAGAAAGTATCGCATTCACATTCATTTGAAGTGTAGACGAGGAATACATAACACTTCGCAAATCATATTATATCTTACCATGAAACATAGAAATGAGATGCGATATCGCGTTTTAAGAATCATAAGAACTCTATTTGCTACGATACGTAGACATCTGCAAACGCTATTTCCTAGCGAGGAAGTGTCGCATTTACATTCATTTGAATCGTAGACGAGGAATGCATAACACTTCGCAATGTATATTATATCTTATCATGAAACATAGATATGAGATGCAATATCTCGTTTTAAGAAGCATTTGAACTCTAATGCATCGATACATAGACATCTGCAATCGCTATATCCTTTCAAGGAAGTGTCGCATTTACATTCATTTGATGTGTAGACGAGGAATACATGACACTTCGCAAATCATATTATATCTTACCATGAAACATAGAAATGAGATGCGATATCGCGTTTTAAGAATCATAAGAACTCCATTGCTACGATACGTAGACATCTGCAAACGCTATTTCCTAGCGAGGAAGTGTCGCATTTACATTCATTTGAATCGTAGACGAGGAATGCATAACACTTCGCAATGTACATTATATCTTATCATGAAACATAGATATGAGATGCAATATCTCGTTTTAAGAAGCATTTGAACTCTAATGCATCGATACATAGACATCTGCAATCGCTATTTCCTTTCAAGGAAGTGTCGCATTTACATTCATTTGATGTGTAGACGAGGAATACATGACACTTCGCAAATCATATTATATCTTACCATGAAACATAGAAATGAGATGCGATATCGCGTTTTAAGAAGCATTAGAAAGCTATTGCTGCGATACGTAGACATCTGCAAACGCTATTTAGTAGCGAGAAAGTATCGCATTCACATTCATTTGAAGTGTAGACGAGGAATACATAACACTTCGCAAATCATATTATATCTTACCATGAAACATAGAAATGAGATGCGATATCGCGTTTTAAGAATCATAAGAACTCTATTTGCTACGATACGTAGACATCTGCAAACGCTATTTCCTAGCGAGGAAGTGTCGCATTTACATTCATTTGAATCGTAGACGAGGAATGCATAACACTTCGCAATGTATATTATATCTTATCATGAAACATAGATATGAGATGCAATATCTCGTTTTAAGAAGCATTTGAACTCTAATGCATCGATACATAGACATCTGCAATCGCTATATCCTTTCAAGGAAGTGTCGCATTTACATTCATTTGATGTGTAGACGAGGAATACATGACACTTCGCAAATCATATTATATCTTACCATGAAACATAGAAATGAGATGCGATATCGCGTTTTAAGAATCATAAGAACTCCATTGCTACGATACGTAGACATCTGCAAACGCTATTTCCTAGCGAGGAAGTGTCGCATTTACATTCATTTGAATCGTAGACGAGGAATGCATAACACTTCGCAATGTACATTATATCTTATCATGAAACATAGATATGAGATGCAATATCTCGTTTTAAGAAGCATTTGAACTCTAATGCATCGATACATAGACATCTGCAATCGCTATTTCCTTTCAAGGAAGTGTCGCATTTACATTCATTTGATGTGTAGACGAGGAATACATGACACTTCGCAAATCATATTATATCTTACCATGAAACATAGAAATGAGATGCGATATCGCGTTTTAAGAATCATAAGAACTCTATTGCTACGATACGTAGACATCTGCAAACGCTATTTCCTAGCGAGGAAGTGTCGCATTCACATTCGTTTGAAGTGTAGACGAGGAATACATGACACTTCGCAAATCATATTATATCTTACCATGAAACATAGAAATGAGATGCGATATCGCGTTTTAAGAATCATAAGAACTCTATTGCTACGATACGTAGACATCTGCAAACGCTATTTCCTAGCGAGGAACTGTCGCATTCACATTCATTTGAAGTGTAGACGAGGAATACATGACACTTCGCAAATCATATTATATCTTACCATGAAACATAGAAATGAGATGCGATATCGCGTTTTAAGAAGCATTAGAAAGCTATTGCTGCGATACGTAGACACCTGCAAACGCTATTTAGTAGCGAGAAAGTATCGCATTCACATTCATTTGAAGTGTAGACGAGGAATACATAACACTTCGCAAATCATATTATATCTTACCATGAAACATAGAAATGAGATGCGATATCGCGTTTTAAGAATCATAAGAACTCTATTTGCTACGATACGTAGACATCTGCAAACGCTATTTCCTAGCGAGGAAGTGTCGCATTTACATTCATTTGAATCGTAGACGAGGAATGCATAACACTTCGCAATGTATATTATATGTTATCATGAAACATAGATATGAGATGCAATATCTCGTTTTAAGAAGCATTTGAACTCTAATGCATCGATACATAGACATCTGCAATCGCTATTTCCTATCAAGGAAGTGTCGCATTTACATTCATTTGATGTGTAGACGAGGAATACATGACACTTCGCAAATCATATTATATCTTACCATGAAACATAGAAATGAGATGCGATATCGCGTTTTAAGAATCATAAGAACTCTATTTGCTACGATACGTAGACATCTGCAAACGCTATTTCCTAGCGAGGAAGTGTCGCATTTACATTCATTTGAATCGTAGACGAGGAATGCATAACACTTCGCAATGTATATTATATCTTATCATGAAACATAGATATGAGATGCAATATCTCGTTTTAAGAAGCATTTGAACTCTAATGCATCGATACATAGACACCTGCAATCGCTATTTCCTTTCAAGGAAGTGTCGCATTTACATTCATTTGATGTGTAGACGAGGAATACATGACACTTCGCAAATCATATTATATCTTACCATGAAACATAGAAATGAGATGCGATATCGCGTTTTAAGAATCATAAGAACTCTATTGCTACGATACGTAGACATCTGCAAACGCAATTTCCTTGCAAGGAAGTGTCGCATTTACATTCACTTGAATCGTAGACGAGGAATGCATAACACTTCGCAATGTATATTATATCTTATCATGAAACATAGATGTGAGATGCAATATCTCGTTTTAAGAAGCATTTGAACTCTATTGCTTCGATACGTAGACATCTGCAATCGCTATTTCCTTTCAAGGAAGTGTCGCATTTACATTCATTTGAAGTGTAGACGAGGAATACATGACACTTCGCAAATCATATTATATCTTACCATGAAACATAGAAATGAGATGCGATATCGCGTTTTAAGAATTATAAGAACTCTATTGCTACGATACGTAGACACTTGCAAACGCTATTTCCTTGCAAGGAAGTGTCACATTTACATTCATTTGAATCGTAGACGAGGAATGCATTACACTTCGCAATGTATATTATATCTTATCATGAAACATAGATATGAGATGCAATATCTCGTTTTAAGAAGCATTTGAACTCTATTGGTTCGATACGTAGACATCTGCAATCGCTACTTCCTTGCAAGGAAGTGTCGCATTTACATTCATTTGAAGTGTAGACGAGGAATAGATAACACTTCGCAAATCATATTACATCTTACCATGAAACATAGAAATGAGATGCGATATCGCGTGTTAAGAAGCATTAGAACTCTATTGCTACGATACCTAGACATCTGCAGACGCTATTTCCTAGCAAGGAAGTGTCGCATTTACATTCATTTGAAGTGTACACGAGGAATACATGACACTTCGCAAATCATATTATATCTTACCATGAAACATAGAAATGAGATGCGATATCGCGTTTTAAGAATCATATGAACTCTATTGCTACGATACGTAGACATCTGCAAACGCTATTTCCTTGCAAGGAAGTGTCGCATTTACATTCATTTGAATCGTAGACGAGGAATGCATAACACTTCGCAATGTATATTATATCTTATCATGAAACATAGATATGAGATGCAATATCTCGTTTTAAGAAGCATTTGAACTCTATTGCTTCGATACGTAGACATCAGCAATCTCTACTTCCTTGCAAGGAAGTGTCGCAATTACATTCATTTGAAGTGTAGACGAGGAATACATGACACTTCGCAAATCATATTATATCTTACCATGAAACATAGAAATGAGATGCGATATCGCGTCTTAAGAAGCATTAGAAAGCTATTGCTACGATACGTAGACATCTGCAAACGCTATTTCCTAGCGAGGAAGAATCGCATTCACATTCATTTGAAGTGTAGACGAGGAATACATAACACTTCGCAAATCATGTTATATCTTACCATGAAACATAGAAATGAGATGCTATATTGCGTTTTAAGAATCATCTGAACTCTATTGCTACGAAACGTAGACATCTGCAAACGCTATTTAGTAGCGAGGAAGTATCGCATTCACATTCATTTGAAGTGTAGACGAGGAATACATAACACTTCGCAAATCATGTTATATCTTACCAAGAAACATAGAAATGAGATGCGATATCGCGTTCTAAGAATCATATGAACTCTATTGCTACGATACGTAGACATCTGCAAACGCTATTTCCTAGCGAGGAAGTGTCGCATTCACCTTCATTTGAAGTGTAGACGAGGAATGCATAACACTTCGCAATGTATATTATATCTTATCATGAAACATAGATATGAGATGCAATATCTCGTTTTAAGAAGCATTTGAACTCTATTGCTTCGATACGTAGACATCTGCAATCGCTACTTCCTTGCAAGGAAGTGTCGCATTTACATTCATTTGAAGTGTAGACGAGGAATAGATAACACTTCGCAAATCATATTACATCTTACCATGAAACATAGAAATGAGATGCGATATCGCGTTTTAAGAAGCATTAGAACTCTATTGCTACGATACCTAGACATCTGCAGACGCTATTTCCTAGCAAGGAAGTGTCGCAATTACATTCATTTGAAGTGTAGACAAGGAATACATGACACTTCGCAAATCATATTATATCTTACCATGAAACATAGAAATGAGATGCGATATCGCGTTTTAAGAATCATATGAACTCTATTGCTACGATACGTAGACATCTGCAAACGCTATTTCCTAGCGAGGAAGTGTCGCATTCACATTCATTTGAAGTGTAGACGAGGAATACATAACACTTCGCAAATCATACTACATCTTACCATGAAACATAGAAATGAGATGCGATATCGCGTTTTAAGAAGCATTAGAACTCTATTGCTACGATACCTAGACATCTGCAGACGCTATTTCCTAGCAAGGAAGTGTCGCATTTACATTCATTTGAAGTGTAGACGAGGAATACATGACACTTCGCAAATCATATTATATCTTACCAGGAAACATAGAAATGTGATGCGATGTCGCGTCTTAAGAAGCATTAGAAAGCTATTGCTACGATACGTAGACATCTGCAAACGCTATTTCCTAGCGAGGAAGTATCGCATTCACATTCATTTGAAGTGTAGACGAGGAATACATAACACTTCGCAAATCATGTTATATCTTATGATGAAACATAGAAATGAGATGCGATATCGCGTTCTAAGAATCATATGAACTCTATTGCTACGATACGTAGACATCTGCAAACGCTAATTCCCAGCGAGGAAGGGTCGCATTCACATTCATTTGAAGTGTAGATGAGGAATACATGACACTGCGCAAATCATATTATATCTTACCATGAAACATAGAAATGAGATGCGATATCGCGTTTTAAGAATCATAAGAACTCTATTGCTACGGTACGTAGACATCTGCAAACGCTATTTCCTAGCGAGGAAGTGTCGCATTCACATTCATTTGAAGTGTAGACGATGAATACATGACACTTCGCAAATCATATTATATCTTACCATGAAACATAGAAATGAGAAGCGATATCGCGTTTTAAGAATCATAAGAACTCTATTGCTACGATACGTAGACATCTGCAAACGCTATTTCCTTGCAAAGAAGTGCCGCATTTACATTCATTTGAATCGTAGACGAGGAATGCATAACACTTCGCAATGTATAATATATCTTATCATGAAACATAGATATGAGATGCAATATCTCGTCTTAAGAAGCATTTGAACTCTATTGCTTCGATACGTAGACATCTGCAGACGCTATTTCCTAGCAAGGAAGTATCGGATTTACATTCATTTGAAGTGTAGACGAGGAATACATAACACTTCGCAAATCATATTATATCTTACCATGAAACATAGATATGAGATGCGATATCGCGTTTTAAGAAGCATTAGAACTCTATTGCTGCGATACCTAGACATCTGCAGACGCTATTTCTTAGCAAGGAAGTGTCGCATTTACATTCATTTGAAGTGTAGACGAGGAATACATGACACTTCGCAAATCATATTATATCTTACCATGAAACAAAGAAATGAGATGCGATATCGCGTTTTAAGAATCATATGAACTCTATTGCTACGATACCTAGACATCTGCAGACGCTATTTCCTCGCGAGGAAGTGTCGCATTCACATTCATTTGAAGTGTAGACGAGGAATACATAACACTTCGCAAATCATATTACATCTTACCATGAAACATAGAAATGAGATGCGATATCGCGTTTTAAGAATCATAAGAACTCTATTGCTACGATACGTAGACATCTGCAAACGCTATTTCCTAGCGAGGAACTGTCGCATTCACATTCATTTGAAGTGTAGACGAGGAATACATAACACTTCGCAAATCATATTATATCTTACCATGAAACATAGAAATGAGATGCGATATCGCGTTTTAAGAAGCATTAGAAAGCTATTGCTGCGATACGTAGACATCTGCAAACGCTATTTAGTAGCGAGAAAGTATCGCATTCACATTCATTTGAAGTGTAGACGAGGAATACATAACACTTCGCAAATCATATTATATCTTACCATGAAACATAGAAATGAGATGCGATATCGCGTTTTAAGAAGCATTAGAAAGCTATTGCTACGATACGTAGAAATCTGCAAACGCTATTTCCAAGCGAGGAAGTATCGCATTCACATTCATTTGAAGTGTAGACGAGGAATACATAACACTTCGCAAATCATGTTATATCTTACCATGAAACATAGAAATGAGATGCGATATCGCGTTTTAAGAATCATCTGAACTCTATTGCTACGATACGTAGACATCTGCAAACGCTATTTCCTAGCGAGGAAGTGTCGCATTCACATTCATTTGAAGTGTAGACGAGGAATACATGACACTTCGCAAATCATATTATATCTTACCAGGAATCATAGAAATGAGATGCGATATCGCGTCTTAAGAAGCATTAGAAAGCTATTGCTACGATACGTAGACATCTGCAAACGCTATTTCCTAGCGAGGAAGTATCGCATTCACATTCATTTGAATTGTAGACGAGGAATACATAACACTTCGCAAATCATGTTATATCTTACCATGAAACATAGAAATGAGATGCGATATCGCGTTCTAAGAATCATATGAACTCTATTGCTACGATACGTAGACATCTGCAAACGCTATTTCCTTGCAAGGAAGTGTCGCATTTACATTCATTTGAATCATAGACGAGGAGTGCATAACACTTCGCAATGAATATTATATCTTATCATGAAACATAGATATGAGATGCAATATCTAGTTTTAAGAAGCGTTTGAACTCTATTGCTACGATACCTAGACATCTGCAGACGCTATTTCCTAGCAAGGAAGTGTCGGATTTACATTCATTTGAAGTGTAGACGAGGAATACATGACACTTCGGAAATCATATTATATCTTACCATGAAACATAGAAATGAGATGCGATATCGCGTTTTAAGAAGCATTAGAAATCAATTGCTACGATACGTAGACATCTGCAAACGCTATTTCCTAGCGAGGAAGTGTCGCATTCACATTCCTTTGAGGTGTAGACGAGGAATACATAACACTTCGCAAATCATATTATATCTTACCATGAAACATAGAAATGAGATGCGATATCGCGTTTTAAGAATCATATGAACTCTATTGCTACGGTACGTAGACATCTGCAAACGCTATTTCCTAGCGAGGAAGTGTCGCATTCACATTCATTTGAAGTGTAGACGAGAAATACATGACACTTCGCAAATCATATTACATCTTACCATGAAACATAGAAATGAGATGCGATATCGCGTTTTAAGAAGCATTAGAACTCTATTGCTACGATACCTAGACATCTGCAGACGCTATTTCTTAGCAAGGAAGTGTCGCATTTACATTCATTTGAAGTGTAGACGAGGAATACATGACACTTCGCAAATCATATTATATCTTACCATGAAACAAGGAAATGAGATGCGATATCGCGTTTTAAGAATCATATGAACTCTATTGCTACGATACCTAGACATCTGCAGACGCTATTTCCTAGCAAGGAAGTGTCGCATTTACATTCATTTGAAGTGTAGACAAGGAATACATGACACTTCGCAAATCATATTATATCTTACCATGAAACATAGAAATGAGATGCGATATCGCGTTTTAACAAGCATTAGAAAGCTATTGCTACGATACGTAGACATCCGCAAACGCTATTTCCTAGCGAGGAAGTATCGCATTCACATTCAGTTGAAGTGTAGACGAGGAATACATAACACTTCGCAAATCATGTTATATCTTACCATGAAACATAGAAATGAGATGCGATATCGCGTTTTGAGAATCATATCAACTCTATTGCTACGATACGTAGACATCTGCAAACGCTATTTCCTAGCGAGGAAGTGTCGCATGCACATTCATTTGAAGTCCAGACGAGGAATACATGACACTTCGCAAATCATATTATATCTTACCATGAAACATAGAAATGAGATGCGATATCGCGTTTTAAGAATCATAAGTACTCTATTGCTACGATACGTAGACATCTGCAAACGCTATTTCCTTAAATGGAAGTGTCGCATTTACATTCATTTGAATCGTAGACGAGGAATGCATAACACTTCCCAATGTATATTATATCTTATCATGAAACATAGATATGAGATGCAATATCTCGTTTTAAGAAGCATTTGAACACTATTGCTTCGAAACGTAGACATCTGCAATCGCTACTTCCTTGCAAGGAAGTATCGCATTCACATTCATTTGAAGTGCAGACGAGGAATACATGACACTGCGCAAATCATATTATATCTTACCATGAAGCATAGAAATGTGATGCGATATCGCGTTTTAAGAATCATAAGAACTCTATTGCTACGATACGTAGACATCTGCAAACGCTATTTCCTTGCAAGGAAGTGTCGCATTTACATTCATTTGAATCGTAGACGAGGAATGCATAACACTTCGCAATGAATATTATATCTTATCATGAAACATATATATGAGATGCAATATCTAGTTTTAAGAAGCGTTTGAACTCTTTTGCTACGATACCTAGACATCTGCAGACGCTATTTCCTAGCAAGGAAGTGTCGGATTTACATTCATTTGAAGTGTAGACGAGGAATACATGACACTTCGGGAATCATATTATATCTTACCATGAAACATAGAAATGCGATGCGATATCGCGTTTTAAGAAGCATTAGAAATCTATTGCTACGATACGTAGACATCTGCAAGCGCTATTTCCTTGCAAGGAAGTGTCGCATTTACATTCATTTGAATCGTATACGAGGAATGCATAACACTTCGCAATGAATATTATATCTTATCATGAAACATAGATATGAGATGCAATATCTGGTTTTAAGGTGCATTTGAACTCTATTGCTACGATACCTAGACATCTGCAGACGCTATTTCCTAGCAAGGAAGTGTCGTATTTACATTCATTTGAAGTGTAGACGAGGAATGCATGACACTTCGCAAATCATATTACATCTTACCATGAAACATAGAAATGAGATGCGATATCGCGTTTTAAGAATCATCTGAACTCTATTGCTACGATACGTAGACATCTGCAAACGCTATTTCCTAGCGAGGAAGTGTCGCATTCACATTCATTTGAATCGTAGACGAGGAATGCATAACACTTCGCAATGTATATTATATCTTATCATGAAACATAGATATGAGATGCAATATCTCGTTTTAAGAAGCATTTGAACTCTATTGCTTCGATACGTAGACATCTGCAATCACTACTTCCTTGCAAGGAAGTGTCGCATTTACATTCATTTGAAGTGTAGCGAGGAATACATAACACTTCGCAAATCATATTACATCTTACCATGAAACATAGAAATGAGATGCGATATCGCGTTTTAAGAAGCATTAGAACTCTATTGCTACGATACCTAGACATCTGCAGACACTATTTCCTAGCAAGGAAGTGTCGCATTTACATTCATTTGAAGTGTAGACGAGAAATACATGACACTTCGCAAATCATATTATATCTTACCATGAAACATAGAAATGAGATGCGATATCGCGTTTTAAGAAGCATTAGAAAGCTATTGCTACGATACGTAGGTATCTGCAAACGCTATTTAGTAGCGAGGAAGTATCGCATTCACATTCATTTGAAGTGTAGACGAGGAGTACATAACACTTCGCAAATCATGTTATATCTTACCATGAAACATAGAAATGAGATGCGATATCGCGTTTTAAGAAGCATTATTACTCTATTGCTACGATACCTAGACATCTGCAGACGCTATTTCCTAGCAAGGAAGTGTCGCATTTACATTCATTTGAAGTGTAGACGAAGAATACATGACACTTCGCAAATCATATTATATCCTACCATGAAACATAGAAATGAGATGCGATATCGCGTTTTAAGAAGCATTAGAAAGCTATTGCTACGATACGTAGACATCTGCAAACGCTATTTCCTAGCGAGGAAGTGTCGCATTCACATTCACTTGAAGTGTAGACGAGGAATACATGACACTTCGCAAATCATATTATATCTTACCATGAAACATAGAAATGAGATGCGATATCGCGTTCTAAGAATCGTATGAACTCTATTGCTACGATACGTAGACATCTGCAAACGCTATTTCCTTGCAAGGAAGTGTCGCATTTACATTCATTTGAATCGTATACGAGGAATGCATAACACTTCGCAATGAATATTATATCTTATCATGAAACATAGATATGAGATGCAATATCTGGTTTTATGAAGCATTTGAACTCTGTTGCTACGATTCCTAGACATCTGCAGACGCTATTTTCTAGCAAGGAAGTGTCGGATTTACATTCATTTGAAGTGTAGACGAGGAATGCATGACACTTCGGAAATCATATTATATCTTACCATGAAACATAGAAATGAGATGCGATATCGCGTTTTAAGAAGCATTAGAACTCTATTGCTACGATACCTAGACATCCGCAGACGCTATTTCCTAGCAAGGAAGTGTCGCATTTACATTCATTTGAATCGTAGACGAGGAATGCATAACACTTCGCAATGTATATTATATCTTATCATGAAACATAGATATGAGATGCAATATCTCGTTTTAAGAAGCATTTGAACTCTATTGCTTCGATACGTAGACATCTGCAATCACTACTTCCTTGCAAGGAAGTGTCGCATTTACATTCGTTTGAAGTGTAGACGAGGAATACGTAACACTTCGCAAATCATATTACATCTTACCATGAAACATAGAAATGAGATGCGATATCGCGTTTAAAGAAGCATTAGAACTCTATTGCTACGATACGTAGACATCTGCAAACGCTATTTCCTTGGAAGGAAGTGTCGCATTTACATTCACTTGAATCGTAGACGAGGAATGCATAACACTTCGCAATGTATATTATATCTTATCATGAAACATAGATATGAGATGCAATATCTCGTTTTAAGAAGCATTTGAACTCTATTGCTTCGATACGTAGACATCTGCAATCACTACTTCCTTGCAAGGAAGTGTCGCATTTACATTCATTTGAAGTGTAGACGAGGAATACATAACACTTCGCAAATCATATTACATCTTACCATGAAACATAGAAATGAGATGCGATATCGCGATTTAAGAAGCATTAGAACTCTATTGCTACGATACGTAGACATCTGCAAACGCTATTTCCTTGGAAGGAAGTGTCGCATTTACATTCACTTGAATCGTAGTCGAGGAATGCATAACACTTCGCAATGTATATTATATCTTATCATGAAACATAGATATGAGATGCAATATCTCGTTCTAAGAAGCATTTGAACTCTATTGCTTCGATACGTAGACATCTGCAATCGCTACCTCCTTTCAAGGAAGTGTCGCATTTACATTCATTTGAAGTGTAGACGAGGAATACATGACACTTCGCAAATCATATTATATCTTACCATGAAACATAGAAATGAGATGCGATATCGCGTTTTTAGAAGCATTAGAAAGCTATTGCTACGATACGTAGACATCTGCAAACGCTATTTAGTAGCAAGGAAGTATCGCATTCACATTCATTTGAAGTGTAGACGAAGAATACATGACACTTCGCAAATCATATTATATCTTACCATGAAACATAGAAATGTGATGCGATATCGCGTTTTAAGAATCATAAGAACTCTATTGCTACGATACGTAGACATCTGCAAACGCTATTTCCTTGCAAGGAAGTGTCGCATTTACATTCATTTGAATCGTAGACGAGGAATGCATAACACTTCGCAATGAATATTATATCTTATCATGAAACATATATATGAGATGCAATATCTAGTTTTAAGAAGCGTTTGAACTCTTTTGCTACGATACCTAGACATCTGCAGACGCTATTTCCTAGCAAGGAAGTGTCGGATTTACATTCATTTGAAGTGTAGACGAGGAATGCATGACACTTCGCAAATCATATTACATCTTACCATGAAACATAGAAATGAGATGCGATATCGCGTTTTAAGAATCATCTGAACTCTATTGCTACGATACGTAGACATCTGCAAACGCTATTTCCTAGCGAGGAAGTGTCGCATTCACATTCATTTGAATCGTAGACGAGGAATGCATAATACTTCGCAATGTATATTATATCTTATCATGAAACATAGATATGAGATGCAATATCTCGTTTTAAGAAGCATTTGAACTCTATTGCTTCGATACGTAGACATCTGCAATCACTACTTCCTTGCAAGGAAGTGTCGCATTTACATTCATTTGAAGTGTAGCGAGGAATACATAACACTTCGCAAATCATATTACATCTTACCATGAAACATAGAAATGAGATGCGATATCGCGTTTTAAGAAGCATTAGAACTCTATTGCTACGATACCTAGACATCTGCAGACGCTATTTCCTAGCAAGGAAGTGTCGCATTTACATTCATTTGAAGTGTAGACGAGAAATACATGACACTTCGCAAATCATATTATATCTTACCATGAAACATAGAAATGAGATGCGATATCGCGTTTTAAGAAGCATTAGAAAGCTATTGCTACGATACGTAGACATCTGCAAACGCTATTTAGTAGCGAGGAAGTATCGCATTCACATTCAATTGAAGTGTAGACGAGGAGTACATAACACTTCGCAAATCATGTTATATCTTACCATGAAACATAGAAATGAGATGCGATATCGCGTTTTAAGAAGCATTATTACTCTATTGCTACGATACCTAGACATCTGCAGACGCTATTTCCTAGCAAGGAAGTGTCGCATTTACATTCATTTGAAGTGTAGACGAAGAATACATGACACTTCGCAAATCATATTATATCTTACCATGAAACATAGAAATGAGATGCGATATCGCGTTTTAAGAAGCATTAGAAAGCTATTGCTACGATACGTAGACATCTGCAAACGCTATTTCCTAGCGAGGAAGTGTCGCATTCACATTCACTTGAATTGTAGACGAGGAATACATGACACTTCGCAAATCATATTATATCTTACCATGAAACATAGAAATGAGATGCGATATCGCGTTCTAAGAATCGTATGAACCCTATTGCTACGATACGTAGACATCTGCAAACGCTATTTCCTTGCAAGGAAGTGTCGCATTTACATTCATTTGAATCGTATACGAGGAATGCATAACACTTCGCAATGAATATTATATCTTATCATGAAACATAGATATGAGATGCAATATCTGGTTTTAAGAAGCATTTGAACTCTGTTGCTACGATTCCTAGACATCTGCAGACGCTATTTCCTAGCAAGGAAGTGTCGGATTTACATTCATTTGAAGTGTAGACGAGGAATGCATGACACTTCGGAAATCATATTATATCTTACCATGAAACATAGAAATGAGATGCGATAACGCGTTTTAAGAAGCATTAGAAATCTAATGCTACGATCCGTAGACATCTGCAAACGCTACTTCCTAGCGAGGAAGTGTCGCATTCACATTCCTCTGAAGTGTAGACGAGGAATACATACCACTTCGCAAATCATATTACATCTTACCATGAAACATAGAAATGAGATGCGATATCGCGTTTTAAGAAGCATTAGAACTCTATTGCTACGATACCTAGACATCTGCAGACGCTATTTCCTAGCAAGGAAGTGTCGCATTTACATTCATTTGAATCGTAGACGAGGAATGCATAACACTTCGCAATGTATATTATATCTTATCATGAAACATAGATATGAGATGCAATATCTCGTTCTAAGAAGCATTTGAACTCTATTGCTTCGATACGTAGACATCTGCAATCGCTACCTCCTTTCAAGGAAGTGTCGCATTTACATTCATTTGAAGTGTAGACGAGGAATACATGACACTTCGCAAATCATATTATATCTTACCATGAAACATAGAAATGAGATGCGATATCGCGTTTTAAGAAGCATTAGAAAGCTATTGCTACGATACGTAGACATCTGCAAACGCTATTTAGTAGCGAGGAAGTATCGCATTCACATTCATTTGAAGTGTAGACGAAGAATACATGACACTTCGCAAATCATATTATATCTTACCATGAAACATAGAAATGTGATGCGATATCGCGTTTTAAGAATCATAAGAACTCTATTGCTACGATACGTAGACATCTGCAAACGCTATTTCCTTGCAAGGAAGTGTCGCATTTACATTCACTTGAATCGTAGTCGAGGAATGCATAACACTTCGCAATGTATATTATATCTTATCATGAAACATAGATATGAGATGCAATATCTCGTTTTAAGAAGCATTTGAACTCTATTGCTTCGAAACGTAGACATCTGCAATCGCTACTTCCTTGCAAGGAAGTGTCGCATTTACATTCATTTGAAGTGTAGACGAGGAATACATAACACTTCGCAAATCATATTACATCTTACCATGAAACATAGAAATGAGATGCGATATCGCGTTTAAAGAAGCATTAGAACTCTATTGCTACGATGCGTAGACATCTGCAAACGCTATTTCCTTGGAAGGAAGTGTCGCATTTACATTCACTTGAATCGTAGTCGAGGAATGCATAACACTTCGCTATGTATATTATACCTTATCATGAAACATAGATATGAGATGCAATATCTCGTTCTAAGAAGCATTTGAACTCTATTGCTTCGATACGTAGACATCTGCAATCGCTACCTCCTTTCAAGGAAGTGTCGCATTTACATTCATTTGAAGTGTAGACGAGGAATACATGACACTTCGCAAATCATATTATATCTTACCATGAAACATAGAAATGAGATGCGATATCGCGTTTTAAGAAGCATTAGAAAGCTATTGCTACGATACGTAGACATCTGCAAACGCTATTTAGTAGCGAGGAAGTATCGCATTCACATTCATTTGAAGTGTAGACGAAGAATACATGACACTTCGCAAATCATATTATATCTTACCATGAAACATAGAAATGTGATGCGATATCGCGTTTTAAGAATCATAAGAACTCTATTGCTACGATACGTAGACATCTGCAAACGCTATTTCCTTGCAAGGAAGTGTCGCATTTACATTCACTTGAATCGTAGTCGAGGAATGCATAACACTTCGCAATGAATATTATATCTTATCATGAAACATAGATATGAGATGCAATTTCCGGTTTTTAAGAAGCATTTGAACTCTGTTGCTACGATTCCTAGACATCTGCAGACGCTATTTCCTAGCAAGGAAGTGTCGGATTTACATTCATTTGAAGTGTAGACGAGGAATGCATGACACTTCGGAAATCATATTATATCTTACCATGAAACATAGAAATGAGATGCGATATCGCGTTTTAAGAAGCATTAGAAATCTAATGCTACGATACGTAGACATCTGCAAACGCTATTTCCTTGCAAGGAAGTGTCGCATTCACATTCATTTGAAGTGTAGACGAGGAATACATGACACTTCGCAAATCATATTATATCTTACCATGAAACATAGAAATGAGATGCGATATCACGTTTTAAGAATCATAAGAACTCTATTGCTACGATACGTAGACATCTGCAAACGCTATTTCCTTGCAAGGAAGTGTCGCATTTACATTCACTTGAATCGTAGTCGAGGAATGCATAACACTTCGCAATGTATATTATATCTTATCATGAAACATATATATGACATGCAATATCTCGTTTTAAGAAGCATTTGAACTCTATTGCTTCGATACGTAGACATCTGCAATCGCTACTTCCTTGCAAGGAAGTGTCGCATTTACATTCATTTGAAATGTAGACGAGGAATACATAACACTTCGCAAATCATATTACATCTTACCATGAAACATAGAAATGAGATGCGATATCGCGTTTTAAGAATCATCTGAACTCTATTGCTACGATACGTAGACATCTGCAGACGCTATTTCCAAGAAAGGAAGTGTCGCATTTACATTCATTTGAAGTGTAGACGAGGAATACATGACACTTCGCAAATCGTATTATATCTTACCATGAAACATAGAAATGAGGTGCGATATCGCGTTTTAAGAAGCATCAGAACACTATTGCTACGATACCTAGACATCTGCAGACGCTATTTCCTAGCAAGGAAGTGTCGCATTTACATTCATTTGAAGTGTAGACGAGGAATACATGACACTTCGCAAATCATATTATATCTTACCATGAAACATAGAATTGAGATGCAATATCGCGTTTTAAGAAGCATTAGAAAGCTATTGCTACGATACGTAGACATCTGCAAACGCTATTTCCAAGCGAGGAAGTATCGCATTCACATTCATTTGAAGTGTAGACGAGGAATACATAACTCTTCGCAAATCATGTTATATCTTACCATGAAACATAGAAATGAGATGTGATATCGCGTTTTAAGAATCATAAGAACTCTATTGCTACGATACGTAGACATCTGCAAACGCTATTTCCTTACAAGGAAGTGTCTCATTTACATTCATTTGAAGTGTAGACGAGGAATACATGACACTTCGCAAATCATATTATATCTTACCATGAAACATAGAAATGAGATGTGATATCGCGTTTTAAGAATCATAAGAACTCTATTGCTACGATACGTAGACATCTGCAAACGCTATTTCCTTGCAAGGAAGTGTCGCCTTCACATTCATTTGAAGTGTAGACGAGGAATACATGACACTTCGCAAATCATATTATATCTTACCATGAAACATAGAAATGAGATGCGATATCGCGTTTTAAGAAGCATTAGAAAGCTATTGCTACGATACGTAGACATCTGCAAACGCTATTTAGTAGCGAGGAAGTATCGCATTCACATTCACTTGAAGTGTAGACGAGGAATACATGACACTTCGCAAATCATATTATATCTTACCATGAAACATAGAAATGAGATGCGATATCGCGTTTTAAGAATCATATGAACTCTATTGCTACGATACGTAGACATCTGCAAACGCTATTTCCTTGCAAGGAAGTGTCGCATTTACATTCATTTGAATCGTAGACGAGGAATGCATAACACTTCGCAATGTATATTATATCTTATCATGAAACATAGATATGAGATGCAATATCTCGTTTTAAGAAGCATTTGAACTATATTGCTTCGATACGTAGACATCTGCAATCGCTATTTCCTTTCAAGGAAGTGTCGCATTTACATTCATTTGAAGTGCAGACGAGGAATACATGACACTTCGCAAATCATATTATATCTTACCATGAAACATAGAAATGAGATGTGATATCGCGTTTTAAGAATCATAAGAACTCTATTGCTACGATACGTAGACATCTGCAAACGCTATTTCCTTGCAAGGAAGTGTCGCATTTACATTCACTTGAATCGTACTCGAGGAATGCATAACACTTCGCAATGTATATTATATCTTATCATGAAACATAGATATGAGATGCAATATCGCGTTTTAAGAAGCATTAGAAATCTATTGCTACGATACGTAGACATTTGCAAACGCTATTTCCTAGCGAGGAAGTGTCGCATTTACATTCATCTGAAGTGTAGACGAGGAATACATGACACTTCGCAATGTATATTATATCTTATCATGAAACATAGATATGAGATGCGATATCGCGTTTTAAGAAGCATTAGAACACTATTGCTACGATACCTAGACATCTGCAGACGCTATTTCCTAGCAAGGAAGTGTCGCATTTACATTCATTTGAAGTGTAGACGAGGAATACATGACACTTCGCAAATCGTATTATATCTTACCACGAAACATAGAAATGAGATGCGATATCGCGTTTTAAGAATCATATGAACTCTATTGCTACGATACCTAGACATTTGCAGACGCTATATCCTAGCAAGGAAGTGTCGCATTTACATTCATTTGAAGTGTAGACGAGTAATACATGACACTTCGCAAATCATATTATATCTTACCATGAAACATAGAAATGAGATGCGATATCGCGTTTTAAGAAGCATTAGAAAGCTATTGCTACGATACGTAGACATCTGCAGACGCTCTTTCCAAGCGAGGAAGTATCGCATTCACATTCATTTGAAGTGTAGACGAGGAATACATGACACTTCGCAAATCATATTACATCTTACCATGAAACATAGAAATGAGATGCGATATCGCGTTTAAAGAAGCATTAGAACTCTATTGCTATGATACGTAGACATCTGCAAACGCTATTTCCTTGGAAGGAAGTGTCGCATTTACATTCACTTGAATCGTAGTCGAGGAATGCATAACACTTCGCAATGTATATTATATCTTATCATGAAACATAGATATGAGATGCAATATCTCGTTCTAAGAAGCATTTGAACTCTATTGCTTCGATACGTAGACATCTGCAATCGCTACCTCCTTTCAAGGAAGTGTCGCATTTACATTCATTTGAAGTGTAGACGAGGAATACATGACACTTCGCAAATCATATAACATCTTACCATGAAACATAGAAATGAGATGCGATATCGCGTTTTAAGAAGCATTAGAACTCTATTGCTACGATACGTAGACATCTGCAAACGCTATTTCCTTGCAAGGAAGTGTCGCATTTACATTCATTTGAATCGTAGACGAGGAATACATGACACTTCGCAAATCATATTATATCTTACCAGGAATCATAGAAATGAGATGCGATATCGCGTCTTAAGAAGCATTAGAAAGGTATTGCTACGATACGTAGACATCTGCAAACGCTATTTCCTAGCGAGGAAGTATCGCATTCACATTCATTTGAAGTGTAGACGAGGAATACATAACACTTCGCAAATCATGTTATATCTTACCATGAAACATAGAAATGAGATGCGATATCGCGTTCTAAGAATCATATGAACTCTATTGCTACGATACGTAGACATCTGCAAACGCTATTTCCTAGCGAGGAAGTGTCGCATTTACATTCATTTGAAGTGTAGACGAGGAATACATGACACTTCGCAAATCATACTATATCTTACCATGAAACATAGAAATGAGATGCGATATCGCGTTTTAAGAAGCATTAGAAAGCTATTGCTACGATACGTAGACATCTGCAAACGCTATTTCCAAGCGAGGAAGTATCGCATTCACATTGATTTGAAGTGTAGACGAGGAATACATGACACTTCGCAAATCATATTATATCTTACCATGAAACATAGAAATGAGATGCGATATCGCGTTTTAAGAAGCATTAGAAAGCTATTGCTACGATACGTAGAAATCTGCGAACGCTATTTCCAAGCGAGGAAGTATCGCATTCACATTCATTTGAAGTGTAGACGAGGAATACATAACACTTCGCAAATCATGTTATATCTTACCATGAAACATAGAAATGAGATGGGATATCGCGTTCTAAGAATCATATGAACTCTATTGCTACGATACGTAGACATCTGCAAACGCTATTTCCTAGCGAGGAAGGGTCGCATTCACATTCATTTGAAGTGTAGACGAGGAATACATGACACTGCGCAAATCATATTATATCTTACCATGAAACATAGAAATGAGATGCGATATCGCGTTTTAAGAATCATAAGAACTCTATTGCTACGATACGTAGACATCTGCAAACGCTATTTCCGTGCAAGGAAGTGTCGCATTTACATTCATTTGAATCGTAGACGAGGAATGCATAACACTTCGCAATGTATATTATATCTTATCATGAAACATAGATATGAGATGCAATATCTCGTCTTAAGAAGCATTTGAACTCTATTGCTTCGATACGTAGACATCTGCAGACGCTATTTCCTAGCAAGGAAGTGTCGGATTTACATTCACTTGAATCGTAGTCGAGGAATGCATAACACTTCGCAATGAATATTATATCTTATCATGAAACATAGATATGAGATGCAATTTCCGGTTTTTAAGAAGCATTTGAACTCTGTTGCTACGATTCCTAGACATCTGCAAACGCTATTTAGTAGCGAGGAAGTATCGCATTCACATTCATTTGAAGTGTAGACGAAGAATACATGACACTTCGCAAATCATATTATATCTTACCATGAAACATAGAAATGTGATGCGATATCGCGTTTTAAGAATCATATGAACTCTATTGCTACGATACGTAGACATCTGCAAACGCTATTTCCTAGCGAGGAAGAGTCGCATTTACATTCATTTGAAGTGTAGACGAGGAATACATGACACTTCGCAAATCATACTATATCTTACCATGAAACATAGAAATGAGATGCGATATCGCGTTTTAAGAAGCATTAGAAAGCTATTGCTACGATACGTAGATATCTGCAAACGCTATTTCCAAGCGAGGAAGTATCGCATTCACATTGATTTGAAGTGTAGACGAGGAATACATGACACTTCGCAAATCATATTATATCTTACCATGAAACAAAGAAATGAGATGCGATATCGCGTTTTAAGAAGCATTAGAAAGCTATTGCTACGATACGTAGAAATCTGCAAACGCTATTTCCAAGCGAGGAAGTATCGCATTCACATTCATTTGAAGTGTAGACGAGGAATACATAACACTTCGCAAATCAAGTTATATCTTACCATGAAACATAGAAATGAGATGCGATATCGCGTTTTAAGAATCATCTGAACCCTATTGCTA
This sequence comes from Xylocopa sonorina, assembly GCF_050948175.1. Classification (NCBI taxonomy): domain Eukaryota; kingdom Metazoa; phylum Arthropoda; class Insecta; order Hymenoptera; family Apidae; genus Xylocopa; species Xylocopa sonorina. The sequence goes on from NW_027490152.1 coordinate 1,202,256, forward strand.
CGATACGTAGACATCTGCAAACGCTATTTCCTAGCGAGGAAGTGTCGCATTCACATTCATTTGAAGTGTAGACGAGGAATACATGACACTTCGCAAATCATATTATATCTTACCATGAAACATAGAAATGAGATGCGATATCGCGTTATAAGAATCATAAGAACTCTATTGCTACCATACGTAGACATCTGCAAACGCTATTTCCTTGCAAGGGAGTGTCGCATTTACATTCATTTGAATCGTAGACGAGGAATGTATAACACTTCGCAATGTATATTATATCTTACCATGAAACATAGATATGAGATGCAATATCTCGTTTTAAGAAGCATTTGATCCCTATTGCTACGACACGTAGACATCTGCAAACGCTATTTCCTAGCGAGGAGGTGTCGCATTCACATTCATTTGAAGTGTAGACGAGGAATACATAACACTTCGCAAATCATGTTATATCTTACCATGAAACATAGAAATGAGATGCGATATCGCGTTTTAAGAGTCATCTGAACTCTATTGCTACGAAACGTAGACATCTGCAAACGCTATTTCCTAGCGAGGAAGTGTCGCATTCACATTCATTTGAAGTGCAGACGAGGCATACATAACACTTCGCAAATCATATTACATCTTACCATGAAACATAGAAATGAGATGCGATATCGCGTTTTAAGAAGCATTAGAAAGCTATTGCTACGATACGTAGACATCTGCAAACGCTATTTCCTTTCAAGGAAGTGTCGCATTTACATTCATTTGAAGTGTAGACGAGGAATACATAACACTTCGTAAATCATATTACATCTTACCATGAAACATAGAAATGAGATGCGATATCGCGTTTTAAGAAGCATTAGAACTCTATTGCTACGATACCTAGACATCTGCAGACGCTATTTCTTAGCAAGGAAGTGTCGCATTTACATTCATTTGAAGTGTGGACGAGGAATACATAACACTTCGCAAATCATGTTATATCTTACCATGAAACATAGAAATGAGATGCGATATCGCGTTTTAAGAAGCATTAGAAAGCTATTGCTACGATACGTAGACATCTGCAAACGCTATTTCCTTGCAGGGAAGTGTCGCATTTACATTCATTTGAATCGTATACGAGGAATGCATAACACTTCGCAATGAATATTATATCTTATCATGAAACATAGATATGAGATGCAATATATGGTTTTAAGAAGCATTTGAACTCTGTTGCTACGATTCCTAGACATCTGCAGACGCTATTTCCTAGCAAGGAAGTGTCGGATTTACATTCATTTGAAGTGTAGACGAGGAATGCATGACACTTCGGAAATCATATTATATCTTACCATGAAACATAGAAATGAGATGCGATATCGCGTTTTAAGAAGCATTAGAAATCTAATGCTACGATCCGTAGACATCTGCGAACGCTACTTCCTAGCGAGGAAGTGTCGCATTCACATTCCTCTGAAGTGTAGACGAGGAATACATACCACTTCGCAAATCATATTACATCTTACCATGAAACATAGAAATGAGATGCGATATCGCGTTTTAAGAAGCATTAGAACTCTATTGCTACGATACCTAGACATCTGCAGACGCTATTTCCTAGCAAGGAAGTGTCGCATTTACATTCATTTGAATCGTAGACGAGGAATGCATAACACTTCGCAATGTATATTATATCTTACCATGAAACATGGATATGAGATGCAATATCTCGTTTTAAGAAGCATTTGAACTCTATTGCTTCGATACGTAGACATCTGCAATCACTACTTCCTTGCAAGGAAGTGTCGCATTTACATTCATTTGAAGTGTAGACGAGGAATACATAACACTTCGCAAATCATATTACATCTTACCATGAAACATAGAAATGAGATGCGATATCGCGTTTAAAGAAGCATTAGAACTCTATTGCTACGATACGTAGACATCTGCAAACGCTATTTCCTTGGAAGGAAGTGTCGCATTTACATTCACTTGAATCGTAGTCGAGGAATGCATAACACTTCGCAATGTATATTATATCTTATCATGAAACATAGATATGAGATGCAATATCTCGTTCTAAGAAGCATTTGAACTCTATTGCTTCGATACGTAAACATCTGCAATCGCTACCTCCTTTCAAGGAAGTGTCGCATTTACATTCATTTGAAGTGTAGACGAGGAATACATAACACTTCGCAAATCATATTACATCTTACCATGAAACACAGAAATGAGATGCGATATCGCGTTTTAAGAATCATCTGAACTCTATTGCTCCGATACGTAGACATCTGCAAACGCTATTTCCTAGCGAGGAAGTGTCGCATTCACATTCATTTGAAGTGTAGACGAGGAATACATGACACTTCGCAAATCATATTATATCTTACCATGAAACATAGAAATGAGATGCGATATCGCGTTTTAAGAAACATTAGAAAGCTATTGCTACGATACGTAGACATCTGCAAACGCTATTTAGTAGCGAGGAAGTATCGCATTCACATTCATTTGAAGTGTAGACGAGGAATACATAACACTTCGCAAATCATGTTATATCTTACCATGAAACATAGAAATGAGATGCGATATCGCGTTCTAGGAATCATATGAACTCTATTGCTACGATACGTAGACATCTGCAAACGCTATTTCCTAGCGAGGAAGTGTCGCATTCACATTCATTTGAAGTGTAGACGAGGAATACATGACACTTCGCAAATCATATTATATCTTACCATGAAACATAGAAATGAGATGCGATATCACGTTTTAAGTATCATAAGAACTCTATTGCTACGATACGTAGACATCTGCAAACGCTATTTCCTTGCAAGGAAGTGTCGCATTTACATTCACTTGAATCGTAGTCGAGGAATGCATAACACTTCGCAATGTATATTATATCTTATCATGAAACATAGATATGAGATGCAATATCTCGTTCTAAGAAGCATTTGAATTCTATTGCTTCGATACGTAGACATCTGCAATCGCTACCTCCTTTCAAGGAAGTGTCGCATTTACATTCATTTGAAGTGTAGACGAGGAATACAGAACACTTCGCAAACCATATTACATCTTACCATGAAACACAGAAATGAGATGCGATATCGCGTTTTAAGAATCATCTGAACTCTATTGCTACGATACGTAGACATCTGCAAACGCTATTTCCTTGCAAGGAAGTGTCGCATTTACATTCACTTGAATCGTAGTCGAGGAATGCATAACACTTCGCAATGTATATTATATCTTATCATGAAACATAGATATGAGATGCAATATATCGTTTTAAGAAGCATTTGAACTCTATTGCTTCGATACGTAGATATCTGCAATCGCTACTTCCTTGCAAGGAAGTGTCGCATTTACATTCATTTGAAATGTAGACGAGGAATACATAACACTTCGCAAATCATATTACATCTTACCATGAAACATAGAAATGAGATGCGATATCGCGTTTTAAGAATCATCTGAACTCTATTGCTACGATACGTAGGCATCTGCAATCGCTACTTCCTTGCAAGGAAGTGTCGCATTTACATTCATTAGAAATGTAGACGAGGAATACATAACACTTCGCAAATCATATTACATCTTACCATGAAACATAGAAATGAGATGCGATATCGCGTTTTAAGCAGCATTAGAAAGCTATTGCTATGATACGTAGACATCTGCAAACGCTATTTAGTAGCGAGGAAGTATCGCATTCACATTCACTTGAAGTGTAGACGAGGAATACATGACACTTCGCAAATCATATTATATCTTACCATGAAACATAGAAATGAGATGCGATATCGCGTTTTAAGAATCATATGAACTCTATTGCTACGATACGTAGACATCTGCAAACGCTATTTCCTAGCGAGGAAGTGTCGCATTCACATTCATTTGAAGTGTAGACGAGGAATACATGACACTTCGCAAATCATATTATATCTTACCATGAAACACAGAAATGAGATGCGATATCGCGTTTTAAGAATCATCTGAACTCTATTGCTACGATACGTAGACATCTGCAAACGCTATTTCCTTGCAAGGAAGTGTCGCATTTACATTCACTTGAATCGTAGTCGAGGAATGCATAACACTTCGCAATGTATATTATATCTTATCATGAAACATAGATATGAGATGCAATATCTCGTTTTAAGAAGCATTTGAACTCTATTGCTTCGATACGTAGACATCTGTAATCGCTACTTCCTTGCAAGGAAGTGTCGCATTTACATTCATTTGAAATGTAGACGAGGAATACATAACACTTCGCAAATCATATTACATCTTACCATGAAACATAGAAATGAGATGCGATATCGCGTTTTAAGAGTCATCTGAACTCTATTGCTACGATACGTAGACATCTGCAATCGCTATTTCCTAGCAAGGAAGTGTCGCATTCACATTCATTTGAAGTGTAGACGAGGAATACATAACACTTCGCAAATCATGTTATATCTTACCATGAAACATAGAAATGAGATGCGATATCGCGTTTTAAGAATCATCTGAACTCTATTGCTACGATACGTAGACATCTGCAAACGCTATTTCCTAGCGAGGAAGTGTCGCATTCACATTCATTTGAAGTGTAGACGAGGATTACATGACACTTCGCAAATCATATTATATCTTACCATGAAACATAGAAATGAGATGCGATATCGCGTTTTAAGAAGCACTAGAAAGCTATTGCTACGATACGTAGACATCTGCAAACGCTATTTCCAAGCGAGGAAGTATCGCATTCACATTCATTTGAAGTGTAGACGAGGAATACATAACACTTCGCAAATCATGTTATATCTTACCATGAAACATAGAAATGAGATGCGATATCGCGTTTTAAGAATCATCTGAACTCTATTGCTACGATACGTAGACATCTGCAAACGCTATTTCCTAGCGAGGAAGTGTCGCATTCACATTCATTTGAAGTGTAGACGAGGATTACATGACACTTCGCAAATCATGTTATATCTTACCATGAAACATAGAAATGAGATGCGATATCGCGTTTTGAGAATCATATCAACTCTATTGCTACGATACGTAGACATCTGCAAACGCTATTTCCTTGCAAGGAAGTGTCGCATTTACATTCATTTGAATCGTAGACGAGGAATGCATAACACTTCGCTATGTATATTATATCTTATCATGAAACATAGATATGAGATGCAATATCTCGTTTTAAGAAGCATTTGAACTATATTGCTTCGATACGTAGACATCTGCAATCGCTATTTCCTTACAAGGAAGTGTCGCATTTACATTCATTTGAAGTGTAGACGAGGAATACATAACACTTCGTAAATCATATTACATCTTACCATGAAACATAGAAATGAGATGCGATATCGCGTTTTAAGAAGCATTCGAACTCTATTGCTACGATACCTAGACATCTGCAGACGCTATTTCTTAGCAAGGAAGTGTCGCATTTACATTCATTTGAAGTCCAGACGAGGAATACATGACACTTCGCAAATCATATCATATCTTACCATGAAACAAAGAAATTTGATGCGATATCGCGTTTTAAGAATCATATGAACTCTATTGCTACGATACCTAGACATCTGCAGACGCTATTTCCTAGCAAGGAAGTGTCGCATTTACATTCATTTGAAGTGTAGACAAGGAATACATGACACTTCGCAAATCATATTATATCTTACCATGAAACATAGAAATGAGATGCGATATCGCGTTTTAACAAGCATTAGAAAGCTATTGCTACGATACGTAGACATCCGCAAACGCTATTTCTTAGCGAGGAAGTATCGCATTCACATTCATTTGAAGTGTGGACGAGGAATACATAACACTTCGCAAATCATGTTATATCTTACCATGAAACATAGAAATGAGATGCGATATCGCGTTTTGAGAATCATATCAACTCTATTGCTACGATACGTAGACATCTGCAAACGCTATTTCCTAGCGAGGAAGTGTCGCATGCACATTCATTTGAAGTCCAGACGAGGAATACATGACACTTCGCAAATCATATTATATCTTACCATGAAACATAGAAATGAGATGCGATATCGCGTTTTAAGAATCATAAGTACTCTATTGCTACGATACGTAGACATCTGCAAACGCTGTTTCCTTAAATGGAAGTGTCGCATTTACATTCATTTGAATCGTAGACGAGGAATGCATAACACTTCCCAATGTATATTATATCTTATCATGAAACATAGATATGAGATGCAATATCTCGTTTTAAGAAGCATTTGAACACTATTGCTTCGAAACGTAGACATCTGCAATCGCTACTTCCTTGCAAGGAAGTATCGCATTCATTTGAAGTGTAGACGAGGAATACATGACACTGCGCAAATCATATTATATCTTACCATGAAACATAGAAATGTGATGCGATATCGCGTTTTAAGAATCATAAGAACTCTATTGCTACGATACGTAGACATCTGCAAACGCTATTTCCTTGCAAGGAAGTGTCGGATTTACATTCATTTGAAGTGTAGACGAGGAATGCATGACACTTCGCAAATCATATTACATCTTACCATGAAACATAGAAATGAGATGCGATATCGCGTTTTAAGAATCATCTGAACTCTATTGCTACGATACGTAGACATCTGCAAACACTATTTCCTAGCGAGGAAGTGTCGCATTCACATTCATTTGAATCGTAGACTACAATGCATAACACTTCGCAATGTATATTATATCTTATCATGAAACATAGATATGAGATGCAATATCTCGTTTTAAGAAGCATTTGAACTCTATTGCTTCGATACGTAGACATCTGCAATCACTATTTCCTTGCAAGGAAGTGTCGCATTTACATTCATTTGAAGTGTAGCGAGGAATACATAACACTTCGCAAATCATATTACATCTTACCATGAAACATAGAAATGAGATGCGATATCGCGTTTTAAGAAGCATTAGAACTCTATTGCTACGATACCTAGACATCTGCAGACGCTATTTCCTAGCAAGGAAGTGTCGCATTTACATTCATTTGAAGTGTAGACGAGAAATACATGACACTTCGCAAATCATATTATATCTTACCATGAAACATAGAAATGAGATGCGATATCGCGTTTTAAGAAGCATTAGAAAGCTATTGCTACGATACGTAGACATCTGCAAACGCTATTTAGTAGCGAGGAAGTATCGCATTCACATTCATTTGAAGTGTAGACGAGGAGTACATAACACTTCGCAAATCATGTTATATCTTACCATGAAACATAGAAATGAGATGCGATATCGCGTATTAAGAAGCATTATTACTCTATTGCTACGATACCTAGACATCTGCAGACGCTATTTCCTAGCAAGGAAGTGTCGCATTTACATTCATTTGAAGTGTAGGCGAAGAATACATGACACTTCGCAAATCATATTATATCTTACCATGAAACATAGAAATGAGATGCGATATCGCGTTTTAAGAAGCACTAGAAAGCTATTGCTACGATACGTAGACATCTGCAAACGCTATTTCCTTGCAAGGAAGTGTCGCATTTACATTCATTTGAATCGTATACGAGGAATGCATAACACTTCGCAATGAATATTATATCTTATCATGAAACATAGATATGAGATGCAATATCTGGTTTTAAGAAGCATTTGAACTCTGTTGCTACGATTCCTAGACATCTGCAGACGCTATTTCCTAGCAAGGAAGTGTCGGATTTACATTCATTTGAAGTGTAGACGAGGAATTCATGACACTTCGGAAATCATATTATATCTTACCATGAAACATAGAAATGAGATGCGATATCGCGTTTTAAGAAGCATTAGAAATCTAATGCTACGGTCCGTAGACATCTGCAAACGCTACTTCCTAGCGAGGAAGTGTCGCATTCACATTCCTCTGAAGTGTAGACGAGGAATACATACCACTTCGCAAATCATATTACATCTTACCATGAAACATAGAAATGAGATGCGATATCGCGTTTTAAGAAGCATTAGAACTCTATTGCTACAGACGCATCTGCAGACGCTATTTCCTAGCAAGGAAGTGTCGCATTTACATTCATTTGAATCGTAGACGAGGAATACATAACACTTCGCAAATCATATTACATGTTACCATGAAACATAGAAATGAGATGCGATATCGCGTTTAAAGAAGCATTAGAACTCTATTGCTACGATACGTAGACATCTGCAAACGCTATTTCCTTGGAAGGAAGTGTCGCATTTACATTCACTTGAATCGTAGTCGAGGAATGCATAACACTTCGCAATGTATATTATATCTTATCATGAAACATAGATATGAGATGCAATATCTCGTTCTAAGAAGCATTTGAATTGCTTCGATACGTAGACATCTGCAATCGCTACCTCCTTTCAAGGAAGTGTCGCATTTACATTCATTTGAAGTGTAGACGAGGAATACATAACACTTCGCAAATCATATTACATCTTACCATGAAACACAGAAATGAGATGCGATATCGCGTTTTAAGAATCATCTGAACTCTATTGCTCCGATACGTAGACATCTGCAAACGCTATTTCCTAGCGAGGAAGTGTCGCATTCACATTCATTTGAAGTGTAGACGAGGAATACATGACACTTCGCAAATCATATTATATCTTACCATGAAACATAGAAATGAGATGCGATATCGCGTTTTAAGAAACATTAGAAAGCTATTGCTACGATACGTAGACATCTGCAAACGCTATTTAGTAGCGAGGAAGTATCGCATTCACATTCATTTGAAGTGTAGACGAGGAATACATAACACTTCGCAAATCATGTTATATCTTACCATGAAACATAGAAATGAGATGCGATATCGCGTTCTAGGAATCATATGAACTCTATTGCTACGATACGTAGACATCTGCAAACGCTATTTCCTAGCGAGGAAGTGTCGAATTTACATTCATTTGATGTGTAGACGAGGAATACATAACACTTCGCAAATCATATTATATCTTACCATGAAACATAGAAATGAGATGCGATATCGCGTTTTAAGAATCATTAGAACTCTATTGCTACGATACGTAGACATCTGCAAACGCTATTTCCTTGCAAGGAAGTGTCTCATTTACATTCATTTGAAGTGCAGACAAGGAATACATAACACTTCGCAAATCATATTATATCTTACCATGAAACATAGAAATGAGATGCGATATCGCGTTTTAAGAAGCATTAGAACTCTATTGCTTTGATAGGTAAACATCTGCAAACGCTATTTCCTTGCAAGGAAGTGTTGCATTTACATTCATTTGAAGTGTAGACGAGGAATACATGACACTTCGCAAATCATATTATATCTTACCAAGAAACATAGAAATGAGATGCGATATCGCGTTTTAAGAAGCATTAGAAATCTATTCCTACGATACGTAGACATCTGCAAACGCTATTTCCTAGCGAGGAAGTGTCGCATTTACATTCATTTGAAGTGTAGACGAGGAGTACATGACACTTCGCAAATCATATTATATCTTACCATGAAACATAGAAATGAGGTGCGATATCGCGTTTTAAGAAGCATTAGAACACTATTGCTACGATACCTAGACATCTGCAGTCGCTATTTCCTAGCAAGGAAGTGTCGCATTTACATTCATTTGAAGTGTAGACGAGGAATACACGACACTTCGCAAATCGTATTATATCTTACCATGAAACATAGAAATGGGATGCGATATCGCGTTTTAAGAATCATATGAACTCTGTTGCTACGATACCTAGACATTTGCAGACGATATTTCCTAGCAAGGAAGTGTCGCATTTACATTCATTTGAAGTGTAGACGAGGAATACATGACACTTCGCAAATCATATTATATCTTACCATGAAACATAGAAATGAGATGCGATATCGCGTTTTAAGAAGCATTAGAACTCTATTGCTTTGATAGATAAACATCTGCAAACGCTATTTCCTTGCAAGGAAGTGTTGCATTTACATTCATTTGAAGTGTAGACGAGGAATACATGACACTTCGCAAATCATATTATATCTTACCATGAAACATAGAAATGAGATGCGATATCGCGTTTTAAGAAGCATTAGAAATCTATTGCTACGATACGTAGACATCTGCAAACGCTATTTCCTAGCGAGGAAGTGTCGCATTTACATTCATTTGAAGTGTAGACGAGGAGTACATGACACTTCGCAAATCATATTATATCTTACCATGAAACATAGAAATGAGGTGCGATTTCGCGTTTTAAGAAGCATTAGAACACTATTGCTACGATACCTAGACATCTGCAGACGCTATTTCCTAGCAAGGATGTGTCGCATTTACATTCATTTGAAGTGTAGACGAAGAATACATGATACTTCGCAAATCGTATTATATCTTACCATGAAACATAGAAATGAGATGCGATATCACGTTTTAAGAATCATATGAACTCTATTGCTACGATACCTAGACATTTGCAGACGCTATTTCCTAGCAAGGAAGTGTCGCATTTACATTCATTTGAAGTGTAGACGAGGAATACATGACACTTCGCAAATCATATTATATCTTACCATGAAACATAGAAATGAGATGCGATATCGCGTTTTAAGAAGCACTAGAAAGCTATTGCTACGATACGTAGACATCTGCAAACGCTATTTCCAAGCGAGGAAGTATCGCATTCACATTCATTTGAAGTGTAGACGAGGAATACATAACACTTCATAAATCATGTTATATCTTACCATGAAACATAGAAATGAGATGCGATATCGCGTTTTAAGAATCATCTGAACTCTATTGCTACGATACGTAGACATCTGCAAACGCTATTTCCTTGCAAGGAAGTGTCGCATTTACATTCATTTGAATCGTAGACGAGGAATGCATAACACTTCGCAATGTATATTATATCTTATCATGAAACATAGATATGAGACGCAACATTTCGTTTTAAGAAGCATTTGAACTCTACTGCTTCGATACGTAGACATCTGCAATCGCTACTTCCTTGCGAGGAAGTGTCATATTTACATTCATTTGAAGTGTAGACGAGGAATACATAACACTTCGCAAATCATATTACATCTTACCATGAAACATAGAAATGAGATGCGATATCGCGTTTTAAGAAGCATTAGAACTCTATTGCTACGATACCTAGACATCTGCAAACGCTATTTCCAAGCGAGGAAGTATCGCATTCACATTCATTTGAAGTGTATACGAGGAATACATAACACTTCGCAAATCATGTTATATCTTACCATGAAACATAGAAATGAGATGCGGTATCGCGTTTTAAGAATCATCTAAACTCTATTGCTACGATACGTAGACATCTGCAAATGCTATTTCCTAGCGAGGAAGTGTCGCATTTACATTCATTTGAAGTGTAGACGAGGAGTACATGACACTTCGTAAATCATATTATATCTTACCATGAAACATAGAAATGAGATGCGATATCGCGTTTTAAGAAGCATTAGAAATCTGTTGCTACGATACGTAGACATCTGCAAACGCTATTTCCTAGCGAGGAAGTGTCGCATTTACATTCATTTGAAGTGTAGACGAGGAGTACATGACACTTCGCAAATCATATTATATCTTACCATGAAACATAGAAATGAGGTGCGATATCGCGTTTTAAGAAGCATTAGAACACTATTGCTACGATACCTAGACATCTGCAGACGCTATTTCCTAGCAAGGAAGTGTCGCATTTACATTCATTTGAAGTGTAGACGAGGAATACATGACACTTCGCAAATCGTATTATATCTTACCATGAAACATAGAAATGAGATGCGATATCGCGTTTTAAGAAGCATTAGAAAGCTATTGCTACGATACGTAGACATCTGCAAACGCTATTTCCAAGCGAGGAAGTATCGCATTCACATTCATTTGAAGTGTATACGAGGAATACATAACACTTCGCAAATCATGTTATATCTTACCATGAAACATAGAAATGAGATGCGGTATCGCGTTTTAAGAATCATCTAAACTCTATTGCTACGATACGTAGACATCTGCAAATGCTATTTCCTAGCGAGGAAGTGTCGCATTTACATTCATTTGAAGTGTAGACGAGGAGTACATGACACTTCGTAAATCATATTATATCTTACCATGAAACATAGAAATGAGATGCGATATCGCGTTTTAAGAAGCATTAGAAATCTGTTGCTACGATACGTAGACATCTGCAAACGCTATTTCCTAGCGAGGAAGTGTCGCATTTACATTCATTTGAAGTGTAGACGAGGAGTACATGACACTTCGCAAATCATATTATATCTTACCATGAAACATAGAAATGAGGTGCGATATCGCGTTTTAAGAAGCATTAGAACACTATTGCTACGATACCTAGACATCTGCAGACGCTATTTCCTAGCAAGGAAGTGTCGCATTTACATTCATTTGAAGTGTAGACGAGGAATACATGACACTTCGCAAATCGTATTATATCTTACCATGAAACATAGAAATGAGATGCGATATCGCGTTTTAAGAAGCATTAGAAAGCTATTGCTACGATACGTAGACATCTGCAAAGGCTATTTCCAAGCGAGGAAGTATCGCATTCACATTCATTTGAAGTGTAGACGAGGAATACATAACACTTCGCAAATCATGTTATATCTTACCATGAAACATAGAAATGAGATGCGATATCGCGTTTTAAGAATCATCTCAACTCTATTGCTACGATACGTAGACATCTGCAAACGCTATTTCCTAGCGAGGAAGTGTCGCATTTACATTCATTTGAAGTGTAGACGAGGAATACATGACACTTCGCAAATCATATTATATCTTACCATGAAACATAGAAATGAGGTGCGATATCGCGTTTTAAGAAGCATTAGAACACTATTGCTACGATACCTAGACATCTGCAGACGCTATATCCTAGCAAGGAAGTGTCGCAGTTACATTCATTTGAAGTGCAGACGAGGAATACATGACACTTCGCAAATCGTATTATATCTTACCATGAAACATAGAAATGAGATGCGATATCGCGTTTTAAGAATCATATGAACTGTATTGCTACGATAGGTAGACATCTGCAAACGCTATTTCCTTGCAAGGAAGTGTCGCATTTACATTCATTTGAAGTGTAGACGAGGAATACATAACACTTCGCAAATCATATTATATCTTACCATGAAACATAGAAATGAGATGCGATATCGCGTTTTAAGAAGCATTAGAACTATATCGCTACGATACCTAGACATCTGCAGACGCTATTTCCTAGCAAGGAAGTGTCGAATTTACATTCATTTGAAGTGTAGACGAGGAACACATAACACTTCGCAAATCATATTACATCTTACCATGAAACATAGAAATGAGATGCGATATCGCGTTTTAAGAGCATTAGAACTCTATAGCTACGATACGTAGATATTTGCAAACGCTATTTCCTTGCTAGGAAGTGACGCATTTACACTCATTTGAATAGTAGACGAGGAATACATGACACTTCGCAAATCATATTATATCTTACCATGAAACGTAGAAATGAGATGCGATATCGCGTTTTAAGAAGCATTACATATCTATTGCTACGATACGTAGACATTTGCAAACGCTATTTCTTTGCAAGGAAGTGTCGCATTTACATTCATTTGAAGTGTAGACGAGGAATACATAACACTTCGCAAATCATATTATATCTTACCATGAAACATAGAAATGAGATGCGATATCGCGTTTTAAGAAGCATTACATATCTATTGCTACGATACGTAGACATCTGCAAACGCTATTTCTTTGCAAGGAAGTGTCGCATTTACATTCATTTGAAGTGTAGACGAGGAATACATAACACTTCGCAAATCATATTATATCTTACCATGAAACATAGAAATGTGATGCGATATCGCGTTTTAAGAAGCATTAGAACTCTATTGCTTTGATAGGTAAACATCTGCAAACGCTATTTCCTTGCAAGGAAGTGTTGCATTTACATTCATTTGAAGTGTAGACGAGGAATACATGACACTTCGCAAATCATATTATATCTTACCATGAAACATAGAAATGAGATGCGATATCGCGTTTTAAGAAGCATTAGAACTCTATTCCTACGATACCTAGACATCTGCAGACGCTATTTCCTAGCAGGGAAGTGTCGCATTTACATTCATTTGAAGTATAGACGAGGAATACATGATACTTCGCAAATCGTATTATATCTTACCATGAAACATAGAAATGAGATGCGATATCGCGTTTTAAGAATCACATGAACTCTATTGCTACGATACCTAGACATCTGCAGACGCTATTTCCTAGCAAGGAAGTGTCGCATTTACATTCATTTGAAGTGTAGACGAGGAATACATAACACTTCGCAAATCATATTACATCTTACCATGAAACATAGAAATGAGATGCGATATCGCGTTTTAAGAAGCATTAGAACTCTATTGCTACGATACCTAGACATCTGCAGACGCTATTTCCTAGCAGGGAAGTGTCGCATTTACATTCATTTGAAGTGTAGACGAGGAATACATGACACTTCGCAAATCGTATTATATCTTACCATGAAACATAGAAATGAGATGCGATATCTCGTTTTAAGAATCATATGAACTCTATTGCTACGATACCTAGACATCTGCAGACGCTATTTCCTAGCAAGGAAGTGTCGCATTTACATTCTTTTGAAGTGTAGACGAGGAATACATGACACTTCGCAAATCATATTATATCTTACCATGATACATAGGAATGAGATGCGATATCGCGTTTTAAGAATCATATGAACTCTATTGCTACGATGCGTAGACATCTGCAAACGCTATTTCCTAGCGAGGAAGTGTCGCATTCACATTCATTTGAAGTGTAGACGAGGAATACATGACACTTCGCAAATCATATTATATCTTACCATGAAACATAGAAATGAGATGCGATATCGCGTTTTAAGAATCATAAGAACCCTATTGCTACGATACATAGACATCTGCAAACGCTATTTCCTTGCAAGGAAGTGTCGCATTTACATTCATTTGAATCGTAGACGAGGAATGCATAACACTTCGCAAATCATATTATATCTTACCATGAAATATAGAAATGAGATGCGATATCGCGTTTTAAGAAGCATTAGAAATCTATTGCTACGATACGTAGACATCTGCAAACGCTATTTCCTAGCGAGGAAGTGTCGCATTCACATTCATTTGAAGTGTAGACGAGGAATACATAACACATCGCAAATCATATTATATCTTATCATGAAACGTAGAAATGAGATGCGATATTGCGTTTTAAGAAGAATTAGAAAGCTATTGCTACGATACGTAGACATCTGCAAACGCTATTTCCTAGCGAGGAAGTATCGCATTCACATTCATTTGAAGTGTTGACGAGGAATACATAACACTTCGCAAATCATGTTATATCTTACCATGAAACATAGAAATGGGATGCGATATCGCGTTTTAAGAATCATATGAACTCTATTGCTACGATACGTAGACATCTGCAAACGCTATATCCTTGCAAGGAAGTGTCGCATTTACATTCATTTGAATCGTAGACGAGGAATGCATAACACTTCGCAAATCATATTATATCTTACCATGAAACATAGAAATGAGATACGATATTGCGTTTTAAGAATCATAAGAACTCTATTGCTACGATACGTAGACCTCTGCAAACGCTATTTCCTTGCAAGGAAGTGTCGCATTCACATTCATTTGAAGTGTAGACGAGGAATACATAACACTTCGCAAATCATATTACACCTTACCATGAAACATAGAAATGAGATGCGATATCGCGTTTTAAGAAGCATTAGAAAGCTATTGCTACGATACGTAGACATCTGCAAACGCTATTTTCTAGTGAGGAAGTATCGCATTCACATTCACTTGAAGTGTAGACGAGGAATACGTAACACTTCGCAAATCATGTTATATCTTACCATGAAACATAGAAATGAGATGCGATATCGCGTTTTAAGTATCATATGAACTCTATTGCTACGATACGTAGACATCTGCAAACGCTCTTTCCTAGCGAGGAAGTGTCGCATTCACATTCATTTGAAGTGTAGACGAGCAATACATGACACTTCGCAAACCATATTATATCTTACCATGAAACATAGAAATGAGATGCGATATCGCGTTTTAAGAATCATAAGAACTCTATTGCTTCGATACGTAGACATCTGCAATCGCTACTTCCTTGCAAGGAAGTGTCGCATTTACATTCATTTGAAGTGTAGACGAGGAATACATAACACTTCACAAATCATATTACATCTTACCATGAAACATAGAAATGAGATGCGATATCGCGTTATAAGAAGCATTAGAACTCTATTGCTACGATACCTAGACATCTGCAGACGCTATTTCCTAGCAAGGAAGTGTCGCATTTACATTCATTTGAAGTGTAGACGAGGAATACATGACACTTCGCAAATCATGTTATATCTTACCATGAAAATAGAAATGAGATGCGATATCGCGTTTTAAGAATCATATGAACTCTATTGCTACGATACGTAGACATATGCAAACGCTATTTCCTAGCGAGGAAGTGTCGCATTCACATTCAATTGAAGTGTAGACGAGGAATACATGACACTTCGCAAACCATATTATATCTTACCATGAAACATAGAAATGAGATGCGATATCGCGTTTTAAGAATCATAAGAACTCTATTGCTTCGATACGTAGACATCTGCAATCGCTACTTCCTTGCAAGGAAGCGTCGCATTTACATTCATTTGAAGTGTAGACGAGGAATACATAACACTTCGCAAATCATATTACATCTTACCATGAAACATAGATATGAGATGCGATATCGCGTTATAAGAAGCATTAGAACTCTATTGCTACGATACCTAGACATCTGCAGACGCTATTTCCTAGCAAGGAAGTGTCGCACTTACATTCATTTGAAGTGTAGACGAGGAATACATGACACTTCGCAAATCATGTTATATCTTACCATGAAAATAGAAATGAGATGCGATATCGCGTTTTAAGAATCATATGAACTCTATTGCTACGATACGTAGACATATGCAAACGCTATTTCCTAGCGAGGAAGTGTCGCATTCACATTCAATTGAAGTGTAGACGAGGAATACATGACACTTCGCAAACCATATTATATCTTACCATGAAACATAGAAATGAGATGCGATATCGCGTTTTAAGAATCATAAGAACTCTATTGCTTCGATACGTAGACATCTGCAATCGCTACTTCCTTGCAAGGAAGTGTCGCATTTACATTCATTTGAAGTGTAGACGAGGAATACATAACACTTCGCAAATCATATTACATCTTACCATGAAACATAGATATGAGATGCGATATCGCGTTATAAGAAGCATTAGAACTCTATTGCTACGATACCTAAACATCTGCAGACGCTATATCCTAGCAAGGAAGTGTCGCATTTACATTCATTTGAAGTGTAGACGAGGAATACATGACACTTCGCAAATCATATTATATCTTACCATGATACATAGGAATGAGATGCGGTATCGCGTTTTAAGAATCATATGAACTCTATTGCTACGATGCGTAGACATCTGCAAACGCTATTTCCTAGCGAGGAAGTGTCGCATTCACATTCATTTGAAGTGTAGACGAGAAATACATGACACTTCGCAAACCATATTATATCTTACCATGAAACATAGAAATGAGATGCGATATCGCGTTTTAAGAATCATAAGAACTCTATTGCTTCGATACGTAGACATCTGCAATCGCTACTTCCTTGCAAGGAAGTGTCGCATTTACATTCATTTGAAGTGTAGACGAGGAATACATAACACTTAGCAAATCATATTACATCTTTCCATGAAACATAGAAATGAGATGCGATATCGCGTTTCAAGAAGCATTAGAACTCTATTGCTACGATACCTAGACATCTGCAGACGCTATTTCCTAGAAAGGAAGTTTCGCATTTACATTCACTTGAAGTGTTGACGAGGAATACATCACACTTCGCAAATCATATTATATCTTACCATGAAACGTAGAAATGAGATGCGATATCGCGTTTTAAGAAGCATTAGAAAGCTATTGCTACGATACGTAGACATCTGCAAACGCTATTTCCTAGCGAGGAAGTATCGCATTCACATTCATTTGAAGTGTTGACGAGGAATACATAACACTTCGCAAATCATGTTATATCTTACCATGAAACATAGAAATGAGGTGCGATATCGCGTTTTAAGAATCATATGAACTCTATTGCTACGATACGTAGACATCTGCAAACGCTATTTCCTAGCGAGGAAGTGTCGCATTTACATTCATTTGAAGTGTAGACGAGGAATACATGACACTTCGCAAATCATGTTATATCTTACCATGAAACATAGAAATGAGATGCGATATCGCGTTTTAAGAATCATAAGAACTCTATTGCTTCGATACGTAGACATCAGCAATCGCTACTTCCTTGCAAGGAAGTGTCGCATTTACATTCATTTGAAGTGTAGACGAGGAATACATAACACTTCGCAAATGATATTACATCTTACCATGAAACATAGAAATGAGATGCGATATCGCGTTTTAAGAAGCATTAGAAATCTATAGCTACGATACGCAGACATCTGCAAACGCTATTTCCTTGCTAGGAAGTGTCGCATTTACACTCATTTGAATAGTAGACGAGGAATACATGACACTTCGCAAATCATATTATATCTTACCATGAAACGTAGAAATGAGATGCGATATCGCGTTTTAAGAAGCATTACATATCTATTGCTACTATACGTAGACATCTGCAAACGCTATTTCTTTGCAAGGAAGTGTCGCATTTACATTCATTTGAAGTGTAGGCGAGGAATACATAACTCTTCGCAAATCATATCATATCTTACCATGAAACATAGAAATGAGATGCGATATCGCGTTTTAAGAAGCATTTGAAATCTATGGCTACGATACGTAGACATCTGCAAACGCTATCTCCTTGCTAGGAAGTGTCGCATTTACACTCATTTGAATAGTAGACGGGGAATACATGACACTTCGCAAATCATATTATATCTTACCATGAAACGTAGAAATGAGATGCGATATCGCGTTTTAAGAAGCATTACATGTCTATTGCTACTACACGTAGACATCTGCAAGCGCTATTTCCTAGTGAGGAAGTATCGCATTCACATTCATTTGAAGTGTAGACGAGGAATACATAACACTTCGCATATCATGTTATATCTTACCATGAAACATAGAAATGAGATGCGATATCGCGTTTTAAGAATCATATGAACTCTATTGCTACGATACGTAGACATCTGCAAACGCTATTTCCTAGCGGGGAAGTGTCGCATTCACATTCATTTGAAGTGTAGACGAGAAATACATGACACTTCGCAAACCATATTATATCTTACCATGAAACATAGAAATGAGATGCGATATCGCGTTTTAAGAATCATAAGAACTCTATTGCTTCGATACGTAGACATCTGCAATCGCTACATCCTTGCAAGGAAGTGTCGCATTTACATTCATTTGAAGTGTAGACGAGGAATACATAACACTTCACAAATCATATTACATCTTACCATGAAACATAGAAATGAGATGCGATATCGCGTTATAAGAAGCATTAGAACTCTATTGCTACGATACCTAGACATCTGCAGACGCTATTTCCTAGCAAGGAAGTGTCGCATTTACATTCATTTGAAGTGTAGACGAGGAATACATGACACTTCGCAAATCATGTTATATCTTACCATGAAACATAGAAATGAGATGCGATATCGCGTTAAGTATCATATGAACTCTATTGCTACGATACGTAGACATCTGCAAACGCTATTTCCTAGCGAGGAAGTGTCGCATTCACATTCAATTGAAGTGTAGACGAGGAATACATGACACTTCGCAAACCATATTATATCTTACCATGAAACATAGAAATGAGATGCGATATCGCGTTTTAAGAATCATAAGAACTCTATTGTTTCGATACGTAGACATCTGCAATCGCTACTTCCTTGCAAGGAAGTGTCGCATTTACATTCATTTGAAGTGTAGACGAGGAATACATAACACTTCGCAAATCATATTACATCTTACCATGAAACATAGAAATGAGATGCGATATCGCGTTATACGAAGCATTAGAACTCTATTGCTACGATACCTAAACATCTGCAGACGCTATATCCTAGCAAGGAAGTGTCGCATTTACATTCATTTGAAGTGTAGACGAGGAATACATGACACTTCGCAAATCATGTTATATCTTACCATGAAACATAGAAATGAGATGCGATATCGCGTTTTAAGAATCATATGAACTCTATTGCTACGATACGTAGACATCTGCAAACGCTATTTCCTAGCGAGGAAGTGTCGCATTCACATTCATTTGAAGTGTAGACGAGGAATACATGACACTTCGCAAATCATATTATATCTTACCATGAAACACCGAAATGAGATGCGATATCGCGTTTTAAGAATCATAAGAACTCTATTGCTACGATACGTAGACATCTGCAAACGCTATTTCCTTGCAAGGAAGTGTCGCATTTACATTCATTTGAAGTGTAGACGAGGAATACATAACACTTAGCAAATCATATTACATCTTACCATGAAACATAGAAATGAGATGCGATATCGCGTTTCAAGAAGCATTAGAACTCTATTGCTACGATACCTAGACATCTGCAGACGCTATTTCCTAGCAAGGAAGTGTCGCATTTACATTCATTTGAAGTGTTGACGAGGAATACATCACACTTCGCAAATCATATTATATCTTACCATGAAACGTAGAAATGAGATGCGATATCGCGTTTTAAGAAGCATTAGAATGCTATTGCTACGATACGTAGACATCAGCAATCGCTACTTCCTTGCAAGGAAGTGTCGCATTTACATTCATTTGAAGTGTAGACGAGGAATACATAACACTTCGCAAATGATATTACATCTTACCATGAAACATAGAAATGAGATGCGATATCGCGTTTTAAGAAGCATTAGAAATCTATTGCTACTATACGTAGACATCTGCAAACGCTATTTCTTTGCAAGGAAGTGTCGCATTTACATTCATTTGAAGTGTAGGCGAGGAATACATAACTCTTCGCAAATCATATCATATCTTACCATGAAACATAGAAATGAGATGCGATATCGCGTTTTAAGAAGCATTTGAAATCTATGGCTACGATACGTAGACATCTGCAAACGCTATCTCCTTGCTAGGAAGTGTCGCATTTACACTCATTTGAATAGTAGACGGGGAATACATGACACTTCGCAAATCATATTACATCTTACCATGAAACATAGAAATGAGATGCGATATCGCGTTTTAAGAATCATAAGAACTCTATTGCTTCGATACGTAGACATCTGCAATCGCTACTTCCTTGCAAGGAAGTGTCGCATTTACATTCATTTGAAGTGTAGACGAGGAATACATAACACTTCGCAAATCATGTTATATCTTACCATGAAACATAGAAATGAGATGCGATATCGCGTTATAAGAAGCATTAGAACTCTATTGCTACGATACCTAGACATCTGCAGACGCTATTTCCTAGCAAGGAAGTGTCGCATTTACATTCATTTGAAGTGTAGACGAGGAATACATGACACTTCGCAAATCATGTTATATCTTACCATGAAACATTGAAATGAGATGTGATATCGCGTTTTAAGAATCATAAGAACTCTATTGCTTCGATACGTAGACATCTGCAGACGCTATTTCCTAGCAAGGAAGTGTCGCATTTACATTCATTTGAAGTGTAGACGAGGAATACATGACACTTCGCAAATCATGTTATATCTTACCATGAAACATTGAAATGAGATGTGATATCGCGTTTTAAGAATCATAAGAACTCTATTGCTTCGATACGTAGACATCTGCAATCGCTACTTCCTTGCAAGGAAGTGTCGCATTTACATTCATTTGAAGTGTAGACGAGGAATACATAACACTTCGCAAATGATATTACATCTTACCATGAAACATAGAAATGAGATGCGATATCGCGTTTTAAGAAGCATTAGAAATCTATAGCTACGATACGTAGACATCTGCAAACGCTATTTCCTTGCTAAGAAGTGTCGCATTTACACTCATTTGAATAGTAGACGAGGAATACATGACACTTCGCAAATCATATTATATCTTACCATGAAACGTAGAAATGAGAAGCGATATCGCGTTTTAAGAAGCATTACATATCTATTGCTACTATACGTAGACATCTGCAAACGCTATTTCTTTGCAAGGAAGTGTCGCATTTACATTCATTTGAAGTGTAGGCGAGGAATACATAACTCTTCGCAAATCATATTATATCTTACCATGAAACATAGGAATGAGATGCGATATCGCGTTTTAAGAAGCATTTGAAATCTATGGCTACGATACGTAGACATCTGCAAACGCTATCTCCTTGCTAGGAAGTGTCGCATTTACACTCATTTGTATAGTAGACGGGGAATACATGACACTTCACAAATCATATTATATCTTACCATGAAACGTAGAAATGAGATGCGATATCGCGTTTTAAGAAGCATTACATGTCTATTGCTACTACAGGTAGACATCTGCAAGCGCTATTTCCTAGTGAGGAAGTATCGCATTCACATTCATTTGAAGTGTAGACGAGGAATACATAACACTTCGCAAATCATGTTATATCTTACCATGAAACATAGAAATGGGATGCGATATCGCGTTTTAAGAATCATATGAACTCTATTGCTACGATACGTAGACATCTGCAAACGCTATTTCCTAGCGAGGAAGTGTCGCATTCACATTCATTTGAAGTGTAGACGAGGAATACATGACACTTCGCAAACCATATTATATCATACCATGAAACATAGAAATGAGATGCGATATCGCGTTTTAAGAATCATAAGAACTCTATTGCTTCGATACGTAGACATCTGCAATCGCTACTTCCTTGCAAGGAATTGTCGCATTTACATTCATTTGAAGTGTAGACGAGGAATACATAACACTTCGCAAATCATATTACATCTTACCATGAAACATAGAAATGAGATGCGATATCGCGTTATAAGAAGCATTAGAACTCTATTGCTACGATACATAGACATCTGCAATCGCTACTACCTTGCAAGGAAGTGTCGCATTTACATTCATTTGAAGTGTAGACGAGGAATACATGACACTTCGCAAATCATGTTATATCTTACCATGAAACATAGAAATGAGATGCGATATCGCGTTTTAAGAATCATATGAACTCTATTGCTACGATACGTAGACATCTGCAAACGCTATTTCCTAGCGAGGAAGTGTCGCATTCACATTCATTTGAAGTGTAGACGAGGAATACATGACACTTCGCAAAGCATATTATATCTTAACATGAAACATAGAAATGAGATGCGATATCGCGTTTTAAGAATCATAAGAACTATATTGCTTCGATACGTAGACATCTGCAATCGCTACTTCCTTGCAAGGAAGTGTCGCATTTACATTCATTTGAAGTGTAGACGAGGAATACATAACACTTCGCAAATCATATTACATCTTACCATGAAACGTAGAAATGAGATGCGATATCGCGTTATGAGAAGCATTAGAACTCTATTGCTACGATACCTAGACATCTGCAGACGCTATTTCCTAGCAAGGAAGTGTCGCATTTACATTCATTTGAAGTGTAGACGAGGAATACATGACACTTCGCAAATCATGTTATATCTTACCATGAAACATAGAAATGAGATGCGATATCGCGTTTTAAGAATCATATGAACTCTATTGCTACGATACGTAGACATCTACAAACGCTGTTTCCTAGCGAGGAAGTGTCGCATTCACATTCATTTGAAGTGTAGACGAGGAATACATGACACTTCGCAAATCATATTATATCTTACCATGAAACATAGAAATGAGATGCGATATCGCGTTTTAAGAAGCATTAGAAATCTATAGCTACGATACGTAGACATCTGCAAACGCTATTTCCTTGCTAGGAAGTGTCGCATTTACACTCATTTGAATAGTAGACGAGGAATACATTACACTTCGCAAATCATATTATATCTTACCATGAAACGTAGAAATGAGATGCGATATCGCGTTTTAAGAAGCATTACATATCTATTGCTACTATACGTAGACATCTGCAAACGCTATTTCTTTGCAAGGAAGTGTCGCATTTACATTCATTTGAAGTGTAGGCGAGGAATACATAACACTTCGCAAATCATGTTATATCTTACCATGAAACATAGAAATGAGATGCGATATCGCGTTTTAAGAATCATATGAACTCTATTGCTACGATACGTAGACATCTGCAAACGCTATTTCCTAGCGAGGAAGTGTCGCATTCACATTCATTTGAAGTGTAGACGAGGAATACATGACACTTCGCAAATCATATTATATCTTACCATGAAACATAGAAATGAGAAGCGATATCGCGTTTTAATAATCATAAGAATCCTATTGCTTCGATACGTAGACATCTGCAATCGCTACTTCCTTGCAAGGAAGTGTCGCATTTACATTCATTTGAAGTGTAGACGAGGAATACATAACACTTTGCAAATCATATTACATCTTACCATGAAACATAGAAATGAGATGCGATATCGCGTTTTAAGAATCATAAGAACTCTATTGCTACGATACGTAGACATCTGCAAACGCTATTTCCTTGCAAGGAAGTGTCGCATTTACATTCATTTGAATCGCAGACGAGGAATGCATAACACTTCGCAAATCATATTATATCTTTCCAAGAAACATAGAAATGTGATGCGATATCGCGTTTTAAGAAGCATTAGAAAGCTATTGCTACGATACGTAGACATCTGCAAACGCTATTTTCTAGTGAGGAAGTATCGCATTCACATTCATTTGAAGTGTAGACGAGGAATACATAACACTTCGCAAATCATGTTATATCTTACCATGAAACATAGAAATGAGATGCGATATCGCGTTTTAAGAATCATATGAACTCTATTGCTACGATACGTAGACATCTGCAAACGCTATTTCCTAGCGAGGAAGTGTCGCATTCACATTCATTTGAAGTGTTGACGAGGAATACATGACACTTCGCAAATCATATTATATCTTACCATGAAACGTAGAAATGAGATGCGATATCGCGTTTTAAGAAGCATTACATATCTATTGCTACTATACGTAGACATCTGTAAACGCTATTTCTTTGCAAGGAAGTGTCGCATTTACATTCATTTGAAGTGTAGGCGAGGAATACATAACACTTCGCAAATCATGTTATATCTTACCATGAAACATAGAAATGAGATGCGATATCGCGTTTTAAGAAGCATTTGAAATCTATGGCTACGATACGTAGACATCTGCAAACGCTATCTCCTTGCTAGGAAGTGTCGCATTTACACTCATTTGAATAGTAGACGAGGAATACATGACACTTCGCAAATCATATTATATCTTACCATGAAACGTAGAAATGAGATGCGATATCGCGTTTTATGAAGCATTACATACCTATTGCTACGATACGTAGATATCTGCAAACGCTATTTCTTTGCAAGGAAGTGTCGCATTTAGATTCATTTGAAGTGTAGACGAGGAATACGTAGCACTTCGCAAATCATATTATATCTTACCATGAAACATAGAAATGAGATGCGATATCGCGTTTTAAGAAGCATTAGAAAGCTATTGCTACGATACGTAGACATCTGCATACGCTATTTCCTAGCGAGGAAGTATCGCATTCACATTCATTTGAGGTGTAGACGAGGAATACATAACACTTCGCAAATCATGTTATATCTTACCATGAAACATAGAAATGAGATGCGATATCGCGTTTTAAGAATCATATGAACTCTATTGCTACGATACGTAGACATCTGCAAACGCTATTTCCTAGCGAGGAAGTGTCGCATTCACATTCATTTGAAGTGTAGACGAGGAATACATGACACTTCGCAAATCATATTATATCTTACCATGAAACATAGAAATGAGATGCGATATCGCGTTTTAATAATCATAAGAATCCTAGTGCTTCGATACGTAGACATCTGCAATCGCTACTTCCTTGCAAGGAAGTGTCGCATTTACATTCATTTGAAGTGTAGACGAGGAATACATAGCACTTCGCAAATCATATTACATCTTACCATGAAACATAGAAATGAGATGCGATATCGCGTTATAAGAAGCATTAGAACACTATTGCTACGATACCTAGAAATCTGCAGACGCTATTTCCTAGCAAGGAAGTGTCGCATTTACATTCATATGAATTGTAGACGAGGAATACATGACACTTCGCAAATCATATTATATCTTACCATGAAACATAGAAATGAGATGCGATATCGCGTTTTAAGAAGCATTACATATCTATTGCTACGATACGTAGACATCTGCAAACGCTATTTCGTTGCAAGGAAGTGTCGCATTTACATTCATTTGAAGTGTTGACGAGGAATACATAACACTTCGCAAATCATGTTATATCTTACCATGAAACATAGAAATGAGATGCGATATCGCGTTTTAAGAATCATAAGAACTCTATTGCTTCGATACGTAGACATCTGCAATCTCTACTTCCTTGCAAGGAAGTGTCGCATTCACATTCATTTGAAGTGTAGACGAGGAATACATGACACTTCGCAAATCATATTATATCTTACCATGAAACATAGAAATGAGATGCGATATCGCGTTTTAAGAATCATAAGAACTCTATTGCTTCGATACGTAGACATCTGCAATCGCTACTTCCTTGCAAGGAAGTGTCGCATTTACATCCATTTGAAGTGTAGACGTGGAATACATAACACTTCGCAAATCATATTACACCTTACCAAGAAACATGGAAATGAGATGCGATATCGCGTTATAAGAAGCATTAGAACTGTATTGCTACGATACCTAGACATCTGCAGACGCTATTTCCTAGCAAGGAAGTGTCGCATTTACATTCATTTGAAGTGTAGACGAGGAATACATGACACTTCGCAAATCATATTATATCTTACCATGAAACATAGAAATGAGATGCGTTATCGCGTTTTAAGAAGCATTACATATCTATTGCTACGATACGTAGACATCTGCAAACGCTATTTCTTTGCAAGGAAGTGTCGCATTTACATTCATTTGAAGTGTAGACGAGGAATACATAACACTTCACAAATCATATTATATCTTACCATGAAACATAGAAATGAGATGCGATATCGCGTTTTAATAATCATAAGAATCCTAGTGCTTCGATACGTAGACATCTGCAATCGCTACTTCCTTGCAAGGAAGTGTCGCATTTACATTCATTTGAAGTGTAGACGATGAATACATAGCACTTCGCAAATCATATTACATCTTACCATGAAACATAGAAATGAGATGCGATATCGCGTTATAAGAAGCATTAGAACTCTATTGCTACGATACCTAGACATCTGCAGACGCTATTTCCTAGCAAGGAAGTGTCGCATTTACATTCATTTGAAGTGTAGACGAGGAATACATGACACTTCGCAAATCATATTATATCTTACCATGAAACATAGAAATGAGATGCGATATCGCGTTTTAAGAAGCATTACATATCTATTGCTACGATACGTAGACATCTGCAAACGCTATTTCTTTGCAAGGAAGTGTCGCATTTACATTCATTTGAAGTGTTGACGAGGAATACATAACACTTCGCAAATCATATTATATCTTACCATGAAACATAGAAATGAGATGCGATATCGCGCTTTAAGAAGCATTAGAACTCTATTGCTACGATAGGTAGACATCTGCAAACGCTATTTCCTTGCAAGGAAGTGTCGCATTTACATTCATTTGAAGTGTAGACGAGGAATACATAACACTTCGCAAATCATATTATATCTTACCATGAAACATAGAAATGTGATGCGATATCGCGTTTCAAGAAGCATTAGAAAGCTATTGCTACGATACGTAGACATCTGCATACGCTATTTCCTAGCGAGGAAGTATCGCATTCACATTCATTTGAAGTGTAGACGAGGAATACATAACACTTCGCAAATCATGTTATATCTTACCATGAAACATAGAAATGAGATGCGATATCGCGTTTTAAGTATCATATGAACTTTATTGCTACGATACGTAGACATCTGCAAACGCTATTTCCTAGCGAGGAAGTGTCGCATTTACATCCATTTGAAGTGTAGACGTGGAATACATAACACTTCGCAAATCATATTACACCTTACCAAGAAACATAGAAATGAGATGCGATATCGCGTTATAAGAAGCATTAGAACTGTATTGCTACGATACCTAGACATCTGCAGACGCTATTTCCTAGCAAGGAAGTGTCGCATTTACATTCATTTGAAGTGTAGACGAGGAATACATGACACTTCGCAAATCATATTATATCTTACCATGAAACATAGAAATGAGATGCGTTATCGCGTTTTAAGAAGCATTACATATCTATTGCTACGATACGTAGACATCTGCAAACGCTATTTCTTTGCAAGGAAGTGTCGCATTTACATTCATTTGAAGTGTAGACGAGGAATATATAACACTTCGCAAATCATATTATATCTTACCATGAAACATAGAAATGAGATGCGATATCGCGTTTTAAGAAGCATTACATATCTATTGCTATGATACCTAGACATCTGCAAACGCTATTTCCTTGCAAGGAAGTGTCGCATTTACATTCATTTGAAGTGTAGACGAGGAATACATAACACTTCACAAATCATATTATATCTTACCATGAAACATAGAAATGAGATGCGATATCGCGTTTTAATAATCATAAGAATCCTAGTGCTTCGATACGTAGACATCTGCAATCGCTACTTCCTTGCAAGGAAGTGTCGCATTTACAGTCATTTGAAGTGTAGACGAGGAATACATAGCACTTCGCAAATCATATTACTTCTTACCATGAAACATAGAAATGAGATGCGATATCGCGTTATAAGAAGCATTAGAACTCTATTGCTACGATACCTAGACATCTGCAGACGCTATTTCCTAGCAAGGAAGTGTCGCATTTACATTCATTTGAAGTGTAGACGAGGAATACATGACACTTCGCAAATCATATTATATCTTACCATGAAACATAGAAATGAGATGCGATATCGCGTTTTAAGAAGCATTACATGTCTATTGCTACGATACGTAGACATCTGCAAACGCTATTTCTTTGCAAGGAAGTGTCGCATTTACATTCATTTGAAGTGTTGACGAGGAATACATAACACTTCGCAAATTATATTATATCTTACCATGAAACATAGAAATGAGATGCGATATCGCGCTTTAAGAAGCATTAGAACTCTATTGCTACGATAGGTAGACATCTGCAAACGCTATTTCCTTGCAAGGAAGTGTCGCATTCACATTCATCTGAAGTGTAGACGAGGAATACATGACACTTCGCAAATCATGTTATATCTTACCATGAAACATAGAAATGAGATGCGATATCGCGTTTTAAGAATCATATGAACTCTATTGCTACGATACGTAGACATCTACAAACGCTATTTCCTAGCGAGGAAGTGTCGCGTTCACATTCATTTGAAGTGTAGACGAGGAATACATGACACTTCGCAAATCATATTATATCTTACCATGAAACATAGAAATGAGATGCGATATCGCGTTTTAAGAAGCATTAGAAATCTATAGCTACGATACGTAGACATCTGCAAACGCTATTTCCTTGCTAGGAAGTGTCGCATTTACACTCAGTTGAATAGTAGACGAGGAATACATGACATTTCGCAAATCATATTATATCTTACCATGAAACGTAGAAATGAGTTGCGATATCGCGTTTTAAGAAGCATTACATTTTTTTTGCTACTATACGTAGACATCTGCAAACGCTATTTCTTTGCAAGGAAGTGTCGCATTTACATTCATTTGAAGTGTAGACGAGGAATACATAACACTTCGCAAATCATATTATATCTTACCATGAAACATAGAAATGAGATGCGATATCGCGTTTTAAGAAGCATTAGAAATCTATTGCTACGATACGTAGACATCTGCAAACACTATTTCTTTGCAAGGAAGTGTCGCATTTACATTCATTTGAAGTGTAGACGAGGAATACATAACACTTCGCAAATCATATTATGTCTTACCAAGAAACATAGAAATGAGGTGCGATATCGCGTTTTAAGAAGCATTAGAACTCTATCGCTACGATACCTAGACATCTGCAGACGCTATTTCCTAGCAAGGAAGTGTCGCATTTACATTCATTTGAAGTGTAGACGAGGAATACATGACACTTCGCAAATCATATTATATCTTACCATGAAACATAGAAATGAGATGCGATATCGCGTTTTAAGAATCATAAGAACTCTATTGCTACGATACGTAGACATCTGCAAACGCTATTTCCTTGCAAGGAAGTGTCGCATTCACATTCATTTGAAGTGTAGACAAGGAATACATAACACTTCGCAAATCATGTTATATCTTACCATGAAACATAGAAATGAGATGCGATGTCGCGTTTTAAGTATCATATGAACTTTATTGCTACGATACGTAGACATCTGCAAACGCTATTTCCTAGCGAGGAAGTGTCGCATTCACATTCATTTGAAGTGTAGACGAGGAATACATGACACTTCGCAAATCATATTATATTTTACCATGAAACATAGAAATGAGATGCGATATCGCGTTTTAAGAATCATAAGAACTCTATTGCTTCGATACGTAGACATCTGCAATCGCTACTTCCTTGCAAGGAAGTGTCGCATTTACATCCATTTGAAGTGTAGACGTGGAATACATAACACTTCGCAAATCATATTACACCTTACCAAGAAACATAGAAATGAGATGCGATATCGCGTTATAAGAAGCATTAGAACTGTATTGCTACGATACCTAGACATCTGCAGACGCTATTTCCTAGCAAGGAGGTGTCGCATTTACATTCGTTTGAAGTGTAGACGAGGAATACATGACACTTCTCAAATCATATTATATCTTACCATGAAACATAGAAATGAGATGCGTTATCGCGTTTTAAGAAGCATTACATATCTATTGCTACGATACGTAGACATCTGCAAACGCTATTTCTTTGCAAGGAAGTGTCGCATTTACATTCATTTGAAGTGTAGACGAGGAATACATAACACTTCGCAAATCATATTATATCTTACCATGAAACATAGAAATGAGATGCGATATCGCGTTTTAAGAATCATAAGAACTCTATTGCTACGATACGTAGACAACTGCAAACGCTATTTCCTTGCAAGGAAGTGTTGCATTTACATTCATTTGAATCGCATACGAGGAATGCATAAGACTTCAAAAATGAATATTATATCTTATCATGAAACATAGATATGAGATGCAATATCTCGTTTTAAGAAGCATTTGAACTCTATTGCTTCGATACGTAGACATCAGCAAACGCTATTTCCTTGCAAGGAAGTGTCGCATTTACATTCATTTGATGTGTAGACGAGGAATACATAACACTTCGCAAATCATATTATATCTTACCATGAAACATAGAAATGAGGTGCGATATCTCGTTTTAAGAAGCACTAGAACACTATTGCTACGATAGGTAGACAACTGCAAACGCTATTTCCTTGCAAGGAAGTGTCGCATTTACATTCATTTGAAGTGTAGACGAGGAATACATAACACTTCGCAAATCATACTATATCTTACCATGAAACATAGAAATGTGATGCGATATCGCGTTTTAAGAAGCATTAGAAAGCTATTGCTACGATACGTAGACATCTGCATACGCTATTTCCTAGCGAGGAAGTATCGCATTCACATTCATTTGAAGTGTAGACGAGGAATACATAACACTTCGCAAATCATGTTATATCTTACCATGAAACATTGAAATGAGATGCGATATCGCGTTTTAAGGATCATATGAACTGTATTGCTACGATACGTAGACATCTGCAAACGCTATTGCCTAGCGTGGAAGTGTCGCATTCACATTCATTTGAAGTGTAGACGAGGAATACATGACACTTCGCAAATCATATTATATCTTACCATGAAACATAGAAATGAGATGCGATATCGCGTTTTAAGAATCATAAGAACTCTATTGCTTCTATACGTAGACATCTGCAATCGCTACTTCCTTGCAAGGAAGTGTCGCATTTACATCCATTTGAAGTGTAGACGTGGAATACGTAACACTTCGCAAATCATATTACACCTTACCATGAAACATAGAAATGAGATGCGATATCGCGTTATAAGAAGCATTAGAACTGTATTACTACGATACCTAGACATCTGCAGACGCTATTTCCTAGCAAGGAAGTGTCGCATTTACATTCATTTGAAGTGTAGACGAGGAATACATGACACTTCGCAAATCATGTTATATCTTACCATGAAACATAGAAATGAGATGCGATATCGCGTTTTAAGAATCATAAGAACTCTATTGCTACGATACGTAGACATCTGCAAACGCTATTTCCTTGCAAGGAAGTGTCGCATTTACATTCATTTGAATCGTAGACGAGGAATGCATAACACTTCGCAAATCATATTATATCTTTCCATGAAACATAGAAATGTGATGCGATATCGCGTTTTAAGAAGCATTAGAATGCTATTGCTACGATACGTAGACAACTGCAAACGCTATTTTCTGGTGAGGAAGTATCGCATTCACATTCATTTGAAGTGTAGACGAGGAATACATAACACTTCGCAAATCATGTTATATCTTACCATGAAACATAGAAATGAGATGCGATATCGCGTTTTAAGAATCATATGAACTCTATTGCTACGATACGTAGACATCTGCAAACGCTATTTCCTAGCGAGGAAGTGTCGCATTCACATTCATTTGAAGTGTAGACGAGGAATACATGAAACTTCGCAAACCATATTATATCTTACCATGAAACATAGAAATGGGATGCGATATCGCGTTTTAAGAATCACAAGAACTCTATTGCTTCGATACGTAGACATCTGCAATCGCTACTTCCTTGCAAGGAAGTGTCGCATTTACATTCATTAGAAGTGTAGACGAGGAATACATGACACTTCGCAAATCATGTTATATCTTACCATGAAGCATAGAAATGAGATGCCATATCGCGTTTTAAAAATCATATGAACTCTATTGCTACGATACGTAGACATCTACAAACGCTATTTCCTAGCGAGGAAGTGTCGCATTCACATTCATTTGAAGTGTAGACGAGGAATACATGACACTTCGCAAATCATATTATATCTTACCATGAAACATAGAAATGAGATGCGATATCGCGTTTTAAGAAGCATTAGAAATCTATAGCTACGATACGTAGACATCTGCAAACGCTATTTCCTTGCTAGGAAGTGTCGCATTTACACTCATTTGAATAGTAGACGAGGAATACATGACACTTCACAAATCATATTATATCTTACCATGAAACATAGAAATGAGATGCGATATCGCGTTTTAAGAAGCATTACATATCTATTGCTACGACACGTAGACATCTGCAAACGCTATTTCCTTGCTAGGAAGTGTCGCATTCACATTCATTTGAAGTGTAGACGAGGAATACATAACACTTCGCAATTCATGTTATATCTTACCATGAAACATAGAAATGAGATGCGATATCGCGTTATAAGAAGCATTAGAACTGTATTGCTACGATACCTAGACATCTGCAGACGCTATTTCCTAGCAAGGAAGTGTCGCATTTACATTCATTTGAAGTGTAGACGAGGAATACATGACACTTCGCAAATCATATTATATCTTACCATGAAACATAGAAATGAGATGCGTTATCGCGTTTTAAGAAGCATTACATATCTATTGCTACGATACGTAGACATCTGCAAACGCTATTTCTTTGCAAGGAAGTGTCGCATTTACATTCATTTGAAGTGTAGACGAGGAATACATAACACTTCGCAAATCATATTATATCTTACCATGAAACATAGAAATGAGATGCGATATCGCGTTTTAAGAAGCATTACATATCTATTGCTACGATACGTAGACATCTGCAAACGCTATTTCCTTGCAAGGAAGTGTCGCATTTACATTCATTTGAAGTGTAGACGAGGAATACACAACACTTCACAAATCATATTATATCTTACCATGAAACATAGAAATGAGATGCTATATCGCGTTTTAAGAATCATAAGAACTCTATTGCTACGATAAGTAGACAACTGCAAACGCTATTTCCTTGCAAGGAAGTGTTGCATTTACATTCATTTGAATCGCATACGAGGAATGCACAAGACTTCAAAAATGAATATTATATCTTATCATGAAACATAGATATGAGATGCAATATCTCGTTTTAAGAAGCATTTGAACTCTATTGCTTCGATACGTAGACATCAGCAAACGCTATTTCCTTGCAAGGAAGTGTCGCATTTACATTCATTTGATGTGTAGACGAGGAATACATAACACTTCGCAAATCATATTATATCTTACCATGAAACATAGAAATGAGATGCGATATCTCGTTTTAAGAAGCATTAGAACACTATTGCTACGATAGGTAGACAACTGCAAACGCTATTTCCTTGCAAGGAAGTGTCGCATTTACATTCATTTGAAGTGTAGACGAGGAATACATAACACTTCGCAAATCATACTATATCTTACCATGAAACATAGAAATGTGATGCGATATCGCGTTTTAAGAAGCATTAGAAAGCTATTGCTACGATACGTAGACATCTGCATACGCTATTTCCTAGCGAGGAAGTATCGCATTCACATTCATTTGAAGTGTAGACGAGGAATACATAACACTTCGCAAATCATGTTATATCTTACCATGAAACATTGAAATGAGATGCGATATCGCGTCTTAAGAATCATATGAACTCTATTGCTACGATACGTAGACATCTGCAAACGCTATTTCCTTGCAAGGAAGTGTCGCATTTACATTCATTTGAATCGTAGACGAGGAATGCATAACACTTCGCAAATCATATTATATCTTTCCATGAAACATAGAAATGTGATGCGATATCGCGTTTTAAGAAGCATTAGAATGCTATTGCTACGATACGTAGACAACTGCAAACGCTATTTTCTGGTGAGGAAGTATCGCATTCACATTCATTTGAAGTGTAGACGAGGAATACATAACACTTCGCAAATCATGTTATATCTTACCATGAAACATAGAAATGAGATGCGATATCGCGTTTTAAGAATCATATGAACTCTATTGCTACGATACGTAGACATCTGCAAACGCTATTTCCTAGCGAGGAAGTGTCGCATTCACATTCATTTGAAGTGTAGACGAGGAATACATGAAACTTCGCAAACCATATTATATCTTACCATGAAACATAGAAATGAGATGCGATATCGCGTTTTAAGAATCACAAGAACTCTATTGCTTCGATACGTAGACATCTGCAATCGCTACTTCCTTGCAAGGAAGTGTCGCATTTACATTCATTAGAAGTGTAGACGAGGAATACATGACACTTCGCAAATCATGTTATATCTTACCATGAAACATAGAAATGAGATGCGATATCGCGTTTTAAAAATCATATGAACTCTATTGCTACGATACGTAGACATCTACAAACGCTATTTCCTAGCGAGGAAGTGTCGCATTCACATTCATTTGAAGTGTAGACGAGGAATACATGACACTTCGCAAATCATATTATATCTTACCATGAAACATAGAAATGAGATGCGATATCGCGTTTTAAGAAGCATTAGAAATCTATAGCTACGATACGTAGACATCTGCAAACGCTATTTCCTTGCTAGGAAGTGTCGCATTTACACTCATTTGAATAGTAGACGAGGAATACATGACACTTCACAAATCATATTATATCTTACCATGAAACATAGAAATGAGATGCGATATCGCGTTTTAAGAAGCATTACATATCTATTGCTACGACACGTAGACATCTGCAAACGCTATTTCCTTGCTACGAAGTGTCGCATTCACATTCATTTGAAGTGTAGACGAGGAATACATAACACTTCGCAATTCATGTTATATCTTACCATGAAACATAGAAATGAGATGCGATATCGCGTTATAAGAAGCATTAGAACTGTATTGCTACGATACCTAGACATCTGCAGACGCTATTTCCTAGCAAGGAAGTGTCGCATTTACATTCATTTGAAGTGTAGACGAGGAATACATGACACTTCGCAAATCATATTATATCTTACCATGAAACATAGAAATGAGATGCGTTATCGCGTTTTAAGAAGCATTACATATCTATTGCTACGATACGTAGACATCTGCAAACGCTATTTCCTTGCAAGGAAGTGTCGCATTTACATTCATTTGAAGTGTAGACGAGGAATACATAACACTTCGCAAATCATATTATATCTTACCATGAAACATAGAAATGTGATGCGATATCGCGTTTCAAGAAGCATTAGAAAGCTATTGCTACGATACGTAGACATCTGCATACGCTATTTCCTAGCGAGGAAGTATCGCATTCACATTCATTTGAAGTGTAGACGAGGAATACATAACACTTCGCAAATCATGTTATATCTTACCATGAAACATAGAAATGAGATGCGATATCGCGTTTTAAGTATCATATGAACTTTATTGCTACGATACGTAGACATCTGCAAACGCTATTTCCTAGCGAGGAAGTGTCGCATTCACATTCATTTGAAGTGTAGACGAGGAATACATGACACTTCGCAAATCATATTATATCTTACCATGAAACATAGAAATGAGATGCGATATCGCGTTTTAAGAATCATAAGAACTCTATTGCTTCGATACGTAGACATCTGCAATCGCTACTTCCTTGCAAGGAAGTGTCGCATTTACATCCATTTGAAGTGTAGACGTGGAATACATAACACTTCGCAAATCATATTACACCTTACCAAGAAACATAGAAATGAGATGCGATATCGCGTTATAAGAAGCATTAGAACTGTATTGCTACGATACATAGACATCTGCAGACACTATTTCCTAGCAAGGAAGTGTCGCATTTACATTCATTTGAAGTGTAGACGAGGAATACATGACACTTCGCAAATCATATTATATCTTACCATGAAACATAGAAATGAGATGCGTTATCGCGTTTTAAGAAGCATTACATATCTATTGCTACGATACGTAGACATCTGCAAACGCTATTTCTTTGCAAGGAAGTGTCGCATTTACATTCATTTGAAGTGTAGACGAGGAATATATAACACTTCGCAAATCATATTATATCTTACCATGAAACATAGAAATGAGATGCGATATCGCGTTTTAAGAAGCATTACATATCTATTGCTATGATACCTAGACATCTGCAAACGCTATTTCCTTGCAAGGAAGTGTCGCATTTACATTCATTTGAAGTGTAGACGAGGAATACATAACACTTCACAAATCATATTATATCTTACCATGAAACATAGAAATGAGATGCGATATCGAGTTTTAATAATCATAAGAATCCTAGTGCTTCGATACGTAGACATCTGCAATCGCTACTTCCTTGCAAGGAAGTGTCGCATTTACAGTCATTTGAAGTGTAGACGAGGAATACATAGCACTTCGCAAATCATATTACTTCTTACCATGAAACATAGAAATGAGATGCGATATCGCGTTATAAGAAGCATTAGAACTCTATTGCTACGATACCTAGACATCTGCAGACGCTATTTCCTAGCAAGGAAGTGTCGCATTTACATTCATTTGAAGTGTAGACGAGGAATACATGACACTTCGCAAATTATATTATATCTTACCATGAAACATAGAAATGAGATGCGATATCGCGCTTTAAGAAGCATTAGAACTCTATTGCTACGATAGGTAGACATCTGCAAACGCTATTTCCTTGCAAGGAAGTGTCGCATTTACATTCATTTGAAGTGTAGACGAGGAATACATAACACTTCGCAAATCATATTATATCTTACCATGAAACATAGAAATGTGATGCGATATCGCGTTTCAAGAAGCACTAGAAAGCTATTGCTACGATACGTAGACATCTGCAAACGCTATTTCCTAGCGAGGAAGTGTCGCATTCACATTCATCTGAAGTGTAGACGAGGAATACATGACACTTCGCAAATCATGTTATATCTTACCATGAAACATAGAAATGAGATGCGATATCGCGTTTTAGGAATCATATGAACTCTATTGCTACGATACGTAGACATCTACAAACGCTATTTCCTAGCGAGGAAGTGTCGCATTCACATTCATTTGAAGTGTAGACGAGGAATACATGACACTTCGCAAATCATATTATGTCTTACCAAGAAACATAGAAATGAGTTGCGATATCGCGTTTTAAGAAGCATTAGAACTCTATCGCTACGATACCTAGACATCTGCAGACGCTATTTCCTAGCAAGGAAGTGTCGCATTTACATTCATTTGAAGTGTAGACGAGGAATACATGACACTTCTCAAATCATATTATATCTTACCATGAAACATAGAAATGTGATGCGTTATCGCGTTTTAAGAAGCATTACATATCTATTGCTACGATACGTAGACATCTGCAAACGCTATTTCTTTGCAAGGAAGTGTCGCATTTACATTCATTTGAAGTGTAGACGAGGAACACATAACACTTCGCAAATCATATTATATCTTACCATGAAACATAGAAATGAGATGCGATATCGCGTTTTAAGAATCATAAGAACTCTATTGCTACGATACGTAGACAACTGCAAACGCTATTTCCTTGCAAGGAAGTGTTGCATTTACATTCATTTGAATCGCATACGAGGAATGCATAAGACTTCAAAAATGAATATTATATCTTATCATGAAACATAGATATGAGATGCAATATCTCGTTTTAAGAAGCATTTGAACTCTATTGCTTCGATACGTAGACATCAGCAAACGCTATTTCCTTGCAAGGAAGTGTCGCATTTACATTCATTTGATGTGTAGACGAGGAATACATAACACTTCGCAAATCATATTATATCTTACCATGAAACATAGAAATGAGGTGCGATATCTCGTTTTAAGAAGCACTAGAACACTATTGCTACGATAGGTAGACAACTGCAAACGCTATTTCCTTGCAAGGAAGTGTCGCATTTACATTCATTTGAAGTGTAGACGAGGAATACATAACACTTCGCAAATCATACTATATCTTACCATGAAACATAGAAATGTGATGCGATATCGCGTTTTAAGAAGCATTAGAAAGCTATTGCTACGATACGTAGACATCTGCATACGCTATTTCCTAGCGAGGAAGTATCGCATTCACATTCATTTGAAGTGTAGACGAGGAATACATAACACTTCGCAAATCATGTTATATCTTACCATGAAACATTGAAATGAGATGCGATATCGCGTTTTAAGGATCATATGAACTCTATTGCTACGATACGTAGACATCTGCAAACGCTATTGCCTAGCGTGGAAGTGTCGCATTCACATTCATTTGAAGTGTAGACGAGGAATACATGACACTTCGCAAATCATATTATATCTTACCATGAAACATAGAAATGAGATGCGATATCGCGTTTTAAGAATCATAAGAACTCTATTGCTTCGATACGTAGACATCTGCAATCGCTACTTCCTTGCAAGGAAGTGTCGCATTTACATCCATTTGAAGTGTAGACGTGGAATACGTAACACTTCGCAAATCATATTACACCTTACCATGAAACATAGAAATGAGATGCGATATCGCGTTATAAGAAGCATTAGAACTGTATTACTACGATACCTAGACATCTGCAGACGCTATTTCCTAGCAAGGAAGTGTCGCATTTACATTCATTTGAAGTGTAGACGAGGAATACATGACACTTCGCAAATCATGTTATATCTTACCATGAAACATAGAAATGAGATGCGATATCGCGTTTTAAGAATCATAAGAACTCTACTGCTACGATACGTAGACATCTGCAAACGCTATTTCCTTGCAATGAAGAGTCGCATTTACATTCATTTGTAGTGCAGACAAGGAATACATAACACCTCGCAAATCATATTATATCTTACCATGAAACATAGACATGAGATGCGATATCGCGTTTTAAGAATCATATGAACTCTTTTGCTACGATACGTAGACATCTGCAAACGCTATTTCCTAGCGAGGAAGTGTCGCATTCACATTCATTTGAAGTGTAGACGAGGAATACATGACACTTCGCAAATCATATTATATCTTACCATGAAACATAGAAATGAGATGCGATATCGCGTTTTAAGAATCATAAGAACTCTATTGCTACGATACGTAGACATCTGCAAACGCTATTTCCTTGCAAGGAAGTGTCGCATTTACATTCATTTGAATCGTAGACGAGGAATGCATAACACTTCGCAAATCATATTATATCTTTCCATGAAACATAGAAATGTGATGCGATATCGCGTTTTAAGAAGCATTAGAATGCTATTGCTACGATACGTAGACAACTGCAAACGCTATTTTCTGGTGAGGAAGTATCGCATTCACATTCATTTGAAGTGTAGACGAGGAATACATAACACTTCGCAAATCATGTTATATCTTACCATGAAACATAGAAATGAGATGCGATATCGCGTTTTAAGAATCATATGAACTCTATTGCTACGATACGTAGACATCTGCAAACGCTATTTCCTAGCGAGGAAGTGTCGCATTCACATTCATTTGAAGTGTAGACGAGGAATACATGAAACTTCGCAAACCATATTATATCTTACCATGAAACATAGAAATGGGATGCGATATCGCGTTTTAAGAATCACAAGAACTCTATTGCTTCGATACGTAGACATCTGCAATCGCTACTTCCTTGCAAGGAAGTGTCGCATTTACATTCATTAGAAGTGTAGACGAGGAATACATGACACTTCGCAAATCATGTTATATCTTACCATGAAACATAGAAATGAGATGCGATATCGCGTTTTAAAAATCATATGAACTCTATTGCTACGATACGTAGACATCTACAAACGCTATTTCCTAGCGAGGAAGTGTCGCATTCACATTCATTTGAAGTGTAGACGAGGAATACATGACACTTCGCAAATCATATTATATCTTACCATGAAACATAGAAATGAGATGCGATATCGCGTTTTAAGAAGCATTACATATCTATTGCTACGACACGTAGACATCTGCAAACGCTATTTCCTTGCTAGGAAGTGTCGCATTCACATTCATTTGAAGTGTAGACGAGGAATACATAACACTTCGCAATTCATGTTATATCTTACCATGAAACATAGAAATGAGATGCGATATCGCGTTATAAGAAGCATTAGAACTGTATTGCTACGATACCTAGACATCTGCAGACGCTATTTCCTAGCAAGGAAGTGTCGCATTTACATTCATTTGAAGTGTAGACGAGGAATACATGACACTTCGCAAATCATATTATATCTTACCATGAAACATAGAAATGAGATGCGTTATCGCGTTTTAAGAAGCATTACATATCTATTGCTACGATACGTAGACATCTGCAAACGCTATTTCCTAGCAAGGAAGTGTCGCATTTACATTCATTTGAAGTGTAGACGAGGAATACATGACACTTCGCAAATCATATTATATCTTACCATGAAACATAGAAATGAGATGCGTTATCGCGTTTTAAGAAGCATTACATATCTATTGCTACGATACGTAGACATCTGCAAACGCTATTTCCTTGCAAGGAAGTGTCGCATTTACATTCATTTGAAGTGTAGACGAGGAATACACAACACTTCACAAATCATATTATATCTTACCATGAAACATAGAAATGAGGTGCGATATCGCGTTTTAAGAATCATAAGAACTCTATTGCTACGATAAGTAGACAACTGCAAACGCTATTTCCTTGCAAGGAAGTGTTGCATTTACATTCATTTGAATCGCATACGAGGAATGCACAAGACTTCAAAAATGAATACTATATCTTATCATGAAACATAGATATGAGATGCAATATCTCGTTTTAAGAAGCATTTGAACTCTATTGCTTCGATACGTAGACATCAGCAAACGCTATTTCCTTGCAAGGAAGTGTCGCATTTACATTCATTTGATGTGTAGACGAGGAATACATAACACTTCGCAAATCATATTATATCTTACCATGAAACATAGAAATGAGATGCGATATCTCGTTTTAAGAAGCATTAGAACACTATTGCTACGATAGGTAGACAACTGCAAACGCTATTTCCTTGCAAGGAAGTGTCGCATTTACATTCATTTGAAGTGTAGACGAGGAATACATAACACTTCGCAAATCATACTATATCTTACCATGAAACATAGAAATGTGATGCGATATCGCGTTTTAAGAAGCATTAGAAAGCTATTGCTACGATACGTAGACATCTGCATACGCTATTTCCTAGCGAGGAAGTATCGCATTCACATTCATTTGAAGTGTAGACGAGGAATACATAACACTTCGCAAATCATGTTATATCTTACCATGAAACATTGAAATGAGATGCGATATCGCGTCTTAAGAATCATATGAACTCTATTGCTACGATACGTAGACATCTGCAAACGCTATTTCCTAGCGAGGAAGTGTCGCATTCACATTCATTTGAAGTGTAGACGTGGAATACATAACACTTCGCAAATCATATTACACCTTACCATGAAACATAGAAATGAGATGCGATATCGCGTTTTAAGAATCATATGAACTCTATTGCTACGATACGTAGACATCTACAAACGCTATTTCCTAGCGAGGAAGTGTCGCATTCACATTCATTTGAAGTGTAGACGAGGAATACATGACACTTCGCAAATCATATTATATCTTACCATGAAACATAGAAATGAGATGCGATATCGCGTTTTAAGAAGAATTAGAAATCTATAGCTACGATACGTAGACATCTGCAAACGCTATTTCCTTGCTAGGAAGTGTCGCATTTACACTCATTTGAATAGTAGACGAGGAATACATGACACTTCGCAAATCATATTATATCTTACCATGAAACGTAGAAATGAGATGCGATATCGCGTTTTAAGAA
Organism: Xylocopa sonorina; assembly: GCF_050948175.1. Classification (NCBI taxonomy): domain Eukaryota; kingdom Metazoa; phylum Arthropoda; class Insecta; order Hymenoptera; family Apidae; genus Xylocopa; species Xylocopa sonorina. The sequence goes on from NW_027490152.1 coordinate 1,245,369, forward strand.
GCATTACATATCTATTGCTACTATACGTAGACATCTGCAAAAGCTATTTCTTTGCAAGGAAGTGTCGCATTTACATTCATTTGAAGTGTAGGCGAGGAATACATAACACTTCGCAAATCATGTTATATCTTACAATGAAACATAGAAATGAGATGCGATATCGCGTTTTAAGAAGCATTTGAAATCTATGGCTACGATACGTAGACATCTGCAAACGCTATCTCATTGCTAGGAAGTGTCGCATTTACACTCATTTGAATAGTAGACGAGGAATACATGACACTTCGCAAATCATATTATATCTTACCATGAAACGTAGAAATGAGATGCGATATCGCGTTTTATGAAGCATTACATATTTATTGCTACTATACGTAGACATCTGCAAACGCTATTTCTTTGCAAGGAAGTGTCGCATTTACATTCATTTGAAGTGTAGACGAGGAATACATAACACTTCACAAATCATATTATATCTTACCATGAAACATAGAAATGAGATGCGATATCGCGTTATGAGAAGCATTAGAACACTATTGCTACGATACCTAGACATCTGCAGACGCTATTTCCTAGCAAGGAAGTGTCGCATTTACATTCATTTGAAGTGTAGACGAGGAATACATGACACTTCGCAAATCATATTATATCTTACCATGAAACATAGAAATGAGATGCGATATCGCGTTTTAAGAAGCATTAGAAATCTATTACTACGATACGTAGACATCTGCAAACACTATTTCTTTGCAAGGAAGTGTCGCATTTACATTCATTTGAAGTGTAGACGAGGAATACATAACACTTCGCAAATCATATTATGTCTTACCAAGAAACATAGAAATGAAGTGCGATATCGCGTTTTAAGAAGCATTAGAACTCTATCGCTACTATACCTAGACATCTGCAGACTCTATTTCCTAGCAAGGAAGTGTCGCATTTACATTCATTTGAAGTGTAGACGAGGAATACATGACACTTCGCAAATCATATTATATCTTACCATGAAACATAGAAATGAGATGCGATATCGCGTTTTAAGAAGCATTACATATCTATTGCTACGATACGTAGACATCTGCAAACGCTATTTCTTTGCAAGGAAGTGTCGCATTTACATTCATTTGAAGTGTTGACGAGGAATACATAACACTTCGCAAATCATATTATATCTTACCATGAAACATAGAAATGAGATGCGATATCGCGTTTTAAGAAGCATTAGAACTCTATTGCTACGATAGGTAGACATCTGCAAACGCTATTTCCTTGCAAGGAAGTGTCGCATTTACATTCATTTGAAGTGTAGACGAGGAATACATAACACTTCGCAAATCATATTATATCTTACCATGAAACATAGAAATGTGATGCGATATCGCGTTTTAAGAAGCATTAGAAAGCTATTGCTACGATACGTAGACATCTGCATACGCTATTTCCTAGCGAGGAAGTATCGCATTCACATTCATTTGAAGTGTAGACGAGGAATACATAACACTTCGCAAATCATGTTATATCTTACCATGAAACATACAAATGAGATGCGATATCGCGTTTTAAGTATCATATGAACTTTATTGCTACGATACGTAGACATCTGCAAACGCTATTTCCTAGCATGGAAGTGTCGCATTTACATTCATTTGAAGTGTAGACGAGGAATACATGACATTTCTCAAATCATATTATACCTTACCATGAAACATAGAAATGAGATGCGATATCGCGTTTTAAGAATCATTAGAACTCAATTGCTACGATAGGCAGACATCTGCAAACGCTATTTCCTTGCAAAGAAGTGTCGCATTTACATTCATTTGAAGTGTAGACGAGGAATACATAACACTTCGCAAATCATATTATATCTTACCATGAAACATAGAAATGAGATGCGATTTCGCGTTTTAAGAATCATAAGAACTCTATTGCTACGATACGTAGACAACTGCAAACGCTATTTCCTTGGAAGGAAGTGTCGCATTTACATTCATTTGAATCGTATACGAGGAATGCATAACACTTCGCAATGAATATTATATCTTACCATGAAACATGGAAATGAGATGCGATATCGCGTATAAAGAAGCATTAGAACTCTATCGCTACGATACCTAGACATCTGCAGACGCTATTTCCTAGCAAGGAAGTGTCGCATTTACATTCATTTGAAGTGTAGACGAGGAATACATATCACTTCGCAAATCATGTTATATCTTACCATGAAACATAGAAATGAGATGCGATATCGCGTTTTAAGAATCATATGAACACTATTGCTACGATACGTAGACATCTGCAAACGCTATTTCCTTGCAAGGAAGTGTCGCATTTACATTCATTTGAATCGCATACGAGGAATGCATAACACTTCGCAATGAATATTATATCTTATCATGAAACATAGATATGAGATGCAATATCTCGTTTTAAGAAGCATTTGAACTCTATTGCTTCGATACTTAGACATCTGCAGACGCTATTTCCTAGCAAGGAAGTGTCGCATTTACATTCATTTGAAGTGTAGACGAGGAATACATATCACTTCGCAAATCATGTTATATCTTACCATGAAACATAGAAATGAGATGCGATATCGCGTTTTAAGAATCATATGAACACTATTGCTACGATACGAAGACATCTGCAAACGCTATTTCCTTGCAAGGAAGTGTCGCATTTACATTCATTTGAATCGCATACGAGGAATGCATAACACTTCGCAATGAATATTATATCTTATCATGAAACATAGATATGAGATGCAATATCTCGTTTTAAGAAGCATTTGAACTCTATTGCTTCGATACTTAGACATCTGCAGACGCTATTTCCTAGCACGGAAGTGTCACGATTACATTGATTTGAAGTGTAGACGAGGAATACATAACACTTCGCAAATCATATTATATCTTATCATGAAACATAGATATGAGATGCAATATCTCGTTTTAAGAAGCATTTGAACTCTATTGCTTCGATACTTAGACATCTGCAATCGCTACTTCCTAGCAAGGAAGTGTCGCATTTACATTCATTTGAAGTGTAGACGAGGAATACATGACATTTCTCAAATCATATTATACCTTACCATGAAACATAGAAATGAGATGCGATATCGCGTTTTAAGAAGCATTAGTAATCTATTGCTACGATACCTAGACATCTGCAAACGCTATTTCTTTGCAAGGAAGTGTCGCATTTACATTCATTTGAAGTGTAGACGAGGAATACATAACACTTCGCAAATCATATTATATCTTACCATGAAACATAGAAATGAGATGCGATATCGCGTTTTAAGAAGCATTAGAACTCTATCGCTACGATACCTAGACATCTGCAGACGCTATTTCCTAGCAAGGAAGTGTCGCATTTACATTCATTTGAAGTGTAGACGAGGAACACATAACACTTCGCAAATCATATTATATCTTACAATGAAACAGAAATGAGATGCGATATCGCGTTTTAAGAAGCATTAGAAATCTATAGCTACGATACGTAGACATCTGCAAACGCTATTTCCTTGCTAGGAAGTGTCGCATTTACACTCATTTGAATAGTAGACGAGGAATACATGACACTTCGTAAATCATATTATATCTTACCATGAAAGATAGAAATGAGATGCGATATCGCGTTTTAAGAATCATAAGAACTCTATTGCTACGATACGTAGACAACTGAAAACGCTCTTTCCTTGCAAGGAAGTGTCGCATTTACATTCATTTGAATCGCATACGAGGAATGCATAACACTTCGCAATGAATATTATATCTTATCATGAAACATAGAAATGAGACGCGATATCTCGTTTTAAGAAGCATTTGAACTCTATTGCTTCGATACGTAGACATCTGCAAACGCTATTTCCTTGCAAGGAAGTGTCGCATTTACATTCATTCGAATCGTATACGAGGAATGCATAACACTTCGCAATGAATATTATATCTTATCATGAAACATAGATATGAGATGCAATATCTCGTTTTCAGAAGCATTTGAACTCTATTGCTACGATACCTAGACATCTGCAGACGCTATTTCCTAGCAAGGAAGTGTCGCATTTACATTCATTTGAAGTGTAGACGAAGAATACATAACACTTCGCAAATCATATTATATCTTACCATGAAACATAGGGATGAGATGCGATATCTCGGTTTAAGAAGCATTAGAACACTATTGCTACGATAGGTAAACAACTGCAAACGCTATTTCCTTGCAAGGAAGTGTCGCATTTACATTCATTTGAAGTGTAGAGGAGGAATACATAACACTTCGCAAATCATATTATATCTTAAAATGAAACATAGAAATGAGATGCGATATCGCGTTTTAAGAAGCATTAGAACACTATCGCTACGATACCTAGACATCTGCAGACGCTATTTTCTAGCAAGGAAGTGTCGCATTTACATTCATTTGAAGTGTAGACGAGGAATACATAACACTACGCAAATCATATTATATCTTGCCATGAAACATAGAAATGAGACGCGATATCTCGTTATAAGAAGCATTTGAACTCTATTGCTTCGATACGTAGACATCTGCAAACGCTATTTCCTTGCAAGGAAGTGTCGCATTTACATTCATTTGAATCGTATACGAGGAATGCATAACACTTCGCAATGAATATTATATCTTATCATGAAACATAGATATGAGATGCAATATCTCGTTTTCAGAAGCATTTGAACTCTATTGCTACGATACCTAGACATCTGCAGACGCTATTTCCTAGCAAGGAAGTGTCGCATTTACATTCATTTGAAGTGTAGACGAGGAATACATGACACTTCGCAAATCATATTATACCTTACCATGAAACATAGAAATGAGATGCGATATCGCGTTTTAAGTATCATATGAACTCTATTGCTACGATACGTAGACATCTGCAAACGCTATTTCCTTGCAAGGAAGTGTCGCATTTACATTCATTTGAATCGTATACGAGGAATGCATAACACTTCGCAATGAATATTATATCTTATCATGAAACATAGATATGAGATGCAATAACTCGTTTTAAGAAGCATTTGAACTCTATTGCTACGATACCTAGATATCTGCAGACACTATTTCCTAGCATGGAAGTGTCGCATTTACATTCATTTGAAGTGTAGACGAGGAATACATGACATTTCTCAAATCATATTATACCTTACCATGAAACATAGAAATGGGATGCGATATCGCGTTTTAAGAATCATTAGAACTCAATTGCTACGATCGGTAGACATCTGCAAACGCTATTTCCTTGCAAAGAAGTGTCGCATTTACATTCATTTGAAGTGTAGACGAGGAATACATAACACTTCGCAAATCATATTATATCATACCATGAAACATAGAAATGAGATGCGATTTCGCGTTTTAAGAATCATAAGAACTCTATTGCTACGATACGTAGACAACTGCAAACGCTATTTCCTTGCAAGGAAGTGTCGCATTTACATTCATTTGAATTGTATACGAGGAATGCATAACACTTCGCAATGAATATTATATCTTACCATGAAACATGGAAATGAGATGCGATATCGCGTTTAAAGAAGCATTAGAACTCTATCGCTACGATACCTAGACATCTGCAGACGCTATTTCCTAGCAAGGAAGTGTCGCATTTACATTCATTTGGTGTGTAGACGAGGAATACATAACACTTCGCAAATCATACTATATCTTACCATGAAACATAGAAATGTGATGCGATATCGCGTTTTAAGAAGCATTAGAAAGCTATTGCTACGATACGTAGACATCTGCATACGCTATTTCCTAGCGAGGAAGTATCGCATTCACATTCATTTGAAGTGTAGACGAGGAATACATAACACTTCGCAAATCATGTTATATCTTACCATGAAACATTGAAATGAGATGCGATATCGCGTCTTAAGAATCATATGAACTCTATTGCTACGATACGTAGACATCTGCAAACGCTATTTCCTAGCGAGGAAGTGTCGCATTCACATTCATTTGAAGTGTAGACGTGGAATACATAACACTTCGCAAATCATATTACACCTTACCATGAAACATAGAAATGAGATGCGATATCGCGTTTTAAGAATCATATGAACTCTATTGCTACGATACGTAGACATCTACAAACGCTATTTCCTAGCGAGGAAGTGTCGCATTCACATTCATTTGAAGTGTAGACGAGGAATACATGACACTTCGCAAATCATATTATATCTTACCATGAAACATAGAAATGAGATGCGATATCGCGTTTTAAGAAGAATTAGAAATCTATAGCTACGATACGTAGACATCTGCAAACGCTATTTCCTTGCTAGGAAGTGTCGCATTTACACTCATTTGAATAGTAGACGAGGAATACATGACACTTCGCAAATCATATTATATCTTACCATGAAACGTAGAAATGAGATGCGATATCGCGTTTTAAGAAGCATTACATATCTATTGCTACTATACGTAGACATCTGCAAAAGCTATTTCTTTGCAAGGAAGTGTCGCATTTACATTCATTTGAAGTGTAGGCGAGGAATACATAACACTTCGCAAATCATGTTATATCTTACAATGAAACATAGAAATGAGATGCGATATCGCGTTTTAAGAAGCATTTGAAATCTATGGCTACGATACGTAGACATCTGCAAACGCTATCTCATTGCTAGGAAGTGTCGCATTTACACTCATTTGAATAGTAGACGAGGAATACATGACACTTCGCAAATCATATTATATCTTACCATGAAACGTAGAAATGAGATGCGATATCGCGTTTTATGAAGCATTACATATTTATTGCTACTATACGTAGACATCTGCAAACGCTATTTCTTTGCAAGGAAGTGTCGCATTTACATTCATTTGAAGTGTAGACGAGGAATACATAACACTTCACAAATCATATTATATCTTACCATGAAACATAGAAATGAGATGCGATATCGCGTTATGAGAAGCATTAGAACACTATTGCTACGATACCTAGACATCTGCAGACGCTATTTCCTAGCAAGGAAGTGTCGCATTTACATTCATTTGAAGTGTAGACGAGGAATACATGACACTTCGCAAATCATATTATATCTTACCATGAAACATAGAAATGAGATGCGATATCGCGTTTTAAGAAGCATTAGAAATCTATTACTACGATACGTAGACATCTGCAAACACTATTTCTTTGCAAGGAAGTGTCGCATTTACATTCATTTGAAGTGTAGACGAGGAATACATAACACTTCGCAAATCATATTATGTCTTACCAAGAAACATAGAAATGAAGTGCGATATCGCGTTTTAAGAAGCATTAGAACTCTATCGCTACTATACCTAGACATCTGCAGACTCTATTTCCTAGCAAGGAAGTGTCGCATTTACATTCATTTGAAGTGTAGACGAGGAATACATGACACTTCGCAAATCATATTATATCTTACCATGAAACATAGAAATGAGATGCGATATCGCGTTTTAAGAAGCATTACATATCTATTGCTACGATACGTAGACATCTGCAAACGCTATTTCTTTGCAAGGAAGTGTCGCATTTACATTCATTTGAAGTGTTGACGAGGAATACATAACACTTCGCAAATCATATTATATCTTACCATGAAACATAGAAATGAGATGCGATATCGCGTTTTAAGAAGCATTAGAACTCTATTGCTACGATAGGTAGACATCTGCAAACGCTATTTCCTTGCAAGGAAGTGTCGCATTTACATTCATTTGAAGTGTAGACGAGGAATACATAACACTTCGCAAATCATATTATATCTTACCATGAAACATAGAAATGTGATGCGATATCGCGTTTTAAGAAGCATTAGAAAGCTATTGCTACGATACGTAGACATCTGCATACGCTATTTCCTAGCGAGGAAGTATCGCATTCACATTCATTTGAAGTGTAGACGAGGAATACATAACACTTCGCAAATCATGTTATATCTTACCATGAAACATACAAATGAGATGCGATATCGCGTTTTAAGTATCATATGAACTTTATTGCTACGATACGTAGACATCTGCAAACGCTATTTCCTAGCATGGAAGTGTCGCATTTACATTCATTTGAAGTGTAGACGAGGAATACATGACATTTCTCAAATCATATTATACCTTACCATGAAACATAGAAATGAGATGCGATATCGCGTTTTAAGAATCATTAGAACTCAATTGCTACGATAGGCAGACATCTGCAAACGCTATTTCCTTGCAAAGAAGTGTCGCATTTACATTCATTTGAAGTGTAGACGAGGAATACATAACACTTCGCAAATCATATTATATCTTACCATGAAACATAGAAATGAGATGCGATTTCGCGTTTTAAGAATCATAAGAACTCTATTGCTACGATACGTAGACAACTGCAAACGCTATTTCCTTGGAAGGAAGTGTCGCATTTACATTCATTTGAATCGTATACGAGGAATGCATAACACTTCGCAATGAATATTATATCTTACCATGAAACATGGAAATGAGATGCGATATCGCGTATAAAGAAGCATTAGAACTCTATCGCTACGATACCTAGACATCTGCAGACGCTATTTCCTAGCAAGGAAGTGTCGCATTTACATTCATTTGAAGTGTAGACGAGGAATACATATCACTTCGCAAATCATGTTATATCTTACCATGAAACATAGAAATGAGATGCGATATCGCGTTTTAAGAATCATATGAACACTATTGCTACGATACGTAGACATCTGCAAACGCTATTTCCTTGCAAGGAAGTGTCGCATTTACATTCATTTGAATCGCATACGAGGAATGCATAACACTTCGCAATGAATATTATATCTTATCATGAAACATAGATATGAGATGCAATATCTCGTTTTAAGAAGCATTTGAACTCTATTGCTTCGATACTTAGACATCTGCAGACGCTATTTCCTAGCAAGGAAGTGTCGCATTTACATTCATTTGAAGTGTAGACGAGGAATACATATCACTTCGCAAATCATGTTATATCTTACCATGAAACATAGAAATGAGATGCGATATCGCGTTTTAAGAATCATATGAACACTATTGCTACGATACGAAGACATCTGCAAACGCTATTTCCTTGCAAGGAAGTGTCGCATTTACATTCATTTGAATCGCATACGAGGAATGCATAACACTTCGCAATGAATATTATATCTTATCATGAAACATAGATATGAGATGCAATATCTCGTTTTAAGAAGCATTTGAACTCTATTGCTTCGATACTTAGACATCTGCAGACGCTATTTCCTAGCACGGAAGTGTCACGATTACATTGATTTGAAGTGTAGACGAGGAATACATAACACTTCGCAAATCATATTATATCTTATCATGAAACATAGATATGAGATGCAATATCTCGTTTTAAGAAGCATTTGAACTCTATTGCTTCGATACTTAGACATCTGCAATCGCTACTTCCTAGCAAGGAAGTGTCGCATTTACATTCATTTGAAGTGTAGACGAGGAATACATGACATTTCTCAAATCATATTATACCTTACCATGAAACATAGAAATGAGATGCGATATCGCGTTTTAAGAAGCATTAGTAATCTATTGCTACGATACCTAGACATCTGCAAACGCTATTTCTTTGCAAGGAAGTGTCGCATTTACATTCATTTGAAGTGTAGACGAGGAATACATAACACTTCGCAAATCATATTATATCTTACCATGAAACATAGAAATGAGATGCGATATCGCGTTTTAAGAAGCATTAGAACTCTATCGCTACGATACCTAGACATCTGCAGACGCTATTTCCTAGCAAGGAAGTGTCGCATTTACATTCATTTGAAGTGTAGACGAGGAATACATAACACTTCGCAAATCATATTATATCTTACAATGAAACAGAAATGAGATGCGATATCGCGTTTTAAGAAGCATTAGAAATCTATAGCTACGATACGTAGACATCTGCAAACGCTATTTCCTTGCTAGGAAGTGTCGCATTTACACTCATTTGAATAGTAGACGAGGAATACATGACACTTCGTAAATCATATTATATCTTACCATGAAAGATAGAAATGAGATGCGATATCGCGTTTTAAGAATCATAAGAACTCTATTGCTACGATACGTAGACAACTGAAAACGCTCTTTCCTTGCAAGGAAGTGTCGCATTTACATTCATTTGAATCGCATACGAGGAATGCATAACACTTCGCAATGAATATTATATCTTATCATGAAACATAGAAATGAGACGCGATATCTCGTTTTAAGAAGCATTTGAACTCTATTGCTTCGATACGTAGACATCTGCAAACGCTATTTCCTTGCAAGGAAGTGTCGCATTTACATTCATTCGAATCGTATACGAGGAATGCATAACACTTCGCAATGAATATTATATCTTATCATGAAACATAGATATGAGATGCAATATCTCGTTTTCAGAAGCATTTGAACTCTATTGCTACGATACCTAGACATCTGCAGACGCTATTTCCTAGCAAGGAAGTGTCGCATTTACATTCATTTGAAGTGTAGACGAAGAATACATAACACTTCGCAAATCATATTATATCTTACCATGAAACATAGGGATGAGATGCGATATCTCGGTTTAAGAAGCATTAGAACACTATTGCTACGATAGGTAAACAACTGCAAACGCTATTTCCTTGCAAGGAAGTGTCGCATTTACATTCATTTGAAGTGTAGAGGAGGAATACATAACACTTCGCAAATCATATTATATCTTAAAATGAAACATAGAAATGAGATGCGATATCGCGTTTTAAGAAGCATTAGAACACTATCGCTACGATACCTAGACATCTGCAGACGCTATTTTCTAGCAAGGAAGTGTCGCATTTACATTCATTTGAAGTGTAGACGAGGAATACATAACACTACGCAAATCATATTATATCTTGCCATGAAACATAGAAATGAGACGCGATATCTCGTTATAAGAAGCATTTGAACTCTATTGCTTCGATACGTAGACATCTGCAAACGCTATTTCCTTGCAAGGAAGTGTCGCATTTACATTCATTTGAATCGTATACGAGGAATGCATAACACTTCGCAATGAATATTATATCTTATCATGAAACATAGATATGAGATGCAATATCTCGTTTTCAGAAGCATTTGAACTCTATTGCTACGATACCTAGACATCTGCAGACGCTATTTCCTAGCAAGGAAGTGTCGCATTTACATTCATTTGAAGTGTAGACGAGGAATACATGACACTTCGCAAATCATATTATACCTTACCATGAAACATAGAAATGAGATGCGATATCGCGTTTTAAGTATCATATGAACTCTATTGCTACGATACGTAGACATCTGCAAACGCTATTTCCTTGCAAGGAAGTGTCGCATTTACATTCATTTGAATCGTATACGAGGAATGCATAACACTTCGCAATGAATATTATATCTTATCATGAAACATAGATATGAGATGCAATAACTCGTTTTAAGAAGCATTTGAACTCTATTGCTACGATACCTAGATATCTGCAGACACTATTTCCTAGCATGGAAGTGTCGCATTTACATTCATTTGAAGTGTAGACGAGGAATACATGACATTTCTCAAATCATATTATACCTTACCATGAAACATAGAAATGGGATGCGATATCGCGTTTTAAGAATCATTAGAACTCAATTGCTACGATCGGTAGACATCTGCAAACGCTATTTCCTTGCAAAGAAGTGTCGCATTTACATTCATTTGAAGTGTAGACGAGGAATACATAACACTTCGCAAATCATATTATATCATACCATGAAACATAGAAATGAGATGCGATTTCGCGTTTTAAGAATCATAAGAACTCTATTGCTACGATACGTAGACAACTGCAAACGCTATTTCCTTGCAAGGAAGTGTCGCATTTACATTCATTTGAATTGTATACGAGGAATGCATAACACTTCGCAATGAATATTATATCTTACCATGAAACATGGAAATGAGATGCGATATCGCGTTTAAAGAAGCATTAGAACTCTATCGCTACGATACCTAGACATCTGCAGACGCTATTTCCTAGCAAGGAAGTGTCGCATTTACATTCATTTGGTGTGTAGACGAGGAATACATAACACTTCGCAAATCATGTTATATCTTACCACGAAACATAGAAATGAGATGCGATATCGCGTTTTAAGAATCATTACATATCTATTGCTACGATACGTAGACATCTGCAAACGCCATTTCTTTGCAAGGAAGTGTCGCATTTACATTCATTTGAAATGTAGACGAGGAATACATAACACTTCGCAAATCATATTATATCTTACCATGAAACATAGAAATGAGATGCGATATCGCGTTTTAAGAAGCATTAGAAATCTATTGCTACGATACGTAGACATCTGCAAACGCTATTTCCTAGCGGGGAAGTGTCGCATTCACATTCATTTGAAGTGTAGACGAGGAATACACAACACTTAGCAAATCATATTATATCTTACCATGATACATAGAAATGAGATGCGATATCGCGTTTTAAGAAGCATTAGAACACTATCGCTACGATACCTAGACATCTGCAGACGCTATTTCCTACCACGGAAGTGTCGCATTTACATTCATTTGAAGTGTAGACGAGGAATACATAACACTTCGCAAATCATATTATATCTTGCCATGAAACATAGAAATGAGATGCGATATCGCGTTTTAAGAAGCATTAGAAATCTATTGCTACGATACGTAGACATCTGCAAACGCTATTTCCTAGCGAGGAAGTGTCGCATTCACATTCATTTGAAGTGTAGACGAGGAATACATAACACTTCGCAAATCATATTATATCTTACCATGAAAGATAGATATGAGATGCGATATCGCGTTTTAAGAGTCATAAGAACTCTATTGCTACGATACGTAGACAACTGCAAACGCTATTTCCTTGCAATGAAGTGTCGCATTTACATTCATTTGAATCGCATACGAGGAATGCATAACACTTCGCAATGAATATTATATCTTATCACGAAATATAGATATGAGATGCAATATCTTGTTTTAAGAAGCATTTGAACTCTATTGCTTCGATACTTAGACATCTGCAGACGCTATTTCCTAGCACGGAAGTGTCGCGTTTACATTCACTTGAAGTTTAGACGAGGAATACATAACACTTCGCAAATCATATTATATCTTACCATGAAACATAGAAATGAGATGCGATATCGCGTTTTAAGAAGCATTAGAAAGCTATTGCTATGATACGTAGACATCTGCAAACGCTATTTCCTAGCGAGGTAGAATCGGATTCACATTTATTTGAAGTGTAGACGAGGAATACATGACACTTCGCAAATCATATTATACCTTACCATGAAACATAGAAATGAGATGCGATATCGCGTTTTAAGAATCATATGAACTCTATTGCTACGATACGTAGATATCTGCAAACGCTATATCCTTGCAAGGAAGTGTCGCATTTACATTCATTTGAATCGTATACGAGGAATGCACAACACTTCGCAATGAATATTATATCTTATCATGAAACATAGATATGAGATGCAATAACTCGTTTTAAGAAGCATTTGAACTCTATTGCTACGATACCTAGATATCTGCAGACGCTACTTCCTAGCATGGAAGTGTCGCATTTACATTCATTTGAAGTGTAGACGAGGAATACATGACATTTCTCAAATCATATTATACCTTACAATGAAACATAGAAATGAGATGCGATATCGCGTTCTAAGAATCATAAGAACTCTATTGCTACGATACGTAGACAACTGCAAACGCTATTTCCTTGCAAGGAAGTGTCGCATTTACATTCATTTGAATCGCATACGAGGAATGCATAACACTTCGCAATGAATATTGTATCTTATCATGAAACATAGATATGTGATGCAATATCTCGTTTTAAGAAGCATTTGAACCCTATTGCTTCAATACGTAGACATCAGCAAACGCTATTTCCTTGCAAGGAAGTGTCGCATTTACATTCATTTGAAGTGTAGACGAAGAATACATAACACTTCGCAAATCATATTATATCTTACCATGAAACATAGGGATGAGATGCGATATCTCGGTTTAAGAAGCATTAGAACACTATTGCTACGATAGGTAAACAACTGCAAACGCTATTTCCTTGCATGGAAGTGTCGCATTTACATTCATTTGAAGTGTAGAGGAGGAATACATAACACTTCGCAAATCATATTATATCTTACCATGAAACATAGAAATGATATGCGATATCGCGTTTTAAGAAGCATTAGAAATCTATAGCTACGATACCTAGACATCTGCAAACGCTATTTCCTTGCTAGGAAGTGTCGCATTTACACTCATTTGAATAGTAGACGAGGAATACATGACACTTCGTAAATCATATTATATCTTACCATGAAAGATAGAAATGAGATGCGATATCGCGTTTTAAGAATCATAAGAACTCTATTGCTACGATACGTAGACAACTGCAAACGCTATTTCCTTGCAAGGAAGTGTCGCATTTACATTCATTTGAATCGCATACGAGGAATGCATAGCACTTCGCAATGAATATTATATCTTATCATGAAACATAGATATGTGATGCAATATCTCGTTTTAAGAAGCATTTGAACCCTATTGCTTCAATACGTAGACATCAGCAAACGCTATTTCCTTGCAAGGAAGTGTCGCATTTACATTCATTTGAAGTGTAGACGAAGAATACATAACACTTCGCAAATCATATTATATCTTACCATGAAACATAGGGATGAGATGCGATATCTCGGTTTAAGAAGCATTAGAACACTATTGCTACGATAGGTAAACAACTGCAAACGCTATTTCCTTGCAAGGAAGTGTCGCATTTACATTCATTTGAAGTGAAGAGGAGGAATACATAACACTTCGCAAATCATATTATATCTTACCACGAAACATAGAAATGAGATGCGATATCGCGTTTTGAGAAGCATTAGAAAGCTATTGCTACGATACGCAGACATCTGCAAACGCTATTACCTAGCGAGGAAGTATCGCATTCACATTCATTTGAAGTGTAGACGAGGAATACACAACACTTCGCAAATCATGTTATATCTTACCATGAAACATAGAAATGAGATGCGATATCCCGTATTAAGAAGCATTAGAAAGCTATTGCTACGATACGTAGACATCTGCAAACGCTATTTCCTAGCGAGGAAGTATCGCATTCACATTCATCTGAAGTGTAGACGAGGAATACATAACACTTCGCAAATCATGTTATATCTTACAATGAAACATAGAAATGAGATGCGATGTCGCGTTTTAAGGATCATATGAACTCTATTGCTACGATACGTAGACGTCTGCAATTGTTATTTCCTTGCAGGGAAGTGTCGCATTTACTTTCATTTGAATCGCAGACGAGGAATGCATAACACTTCGCAATGAATATTATATCTTATCATGAAACATAGATATGAGATGCAATATCTCGTTTTAAGAAGCATTTGAACTCTATTGCTTCGATACGTAGACATCTGCAAACGCTATTTCCTTGCAAGGATGTGTCGCATTTACATTCACATGAAGTGTAGACGAGGAATACATAACACTTCGCAAATCATATTATATCTTACCATGAAACATAGAAATGAGATGCGATATCGCGTTTTAAGAATCATAAGAACTCTATTGCTACGATACGTAGACATCTGCAAACGCTATTTCCTTGCAAGGAAGTGTCGCATTTACACTCATTTGAATAGTAGACGAGGAATACATGACACTTCGCAAATCATATTATATCTTATCATGAAAGATAGAAATGAGATGCGATATCGCGTTTTAAGAATCATAAGAACTCTATTGCTGCGATACGTAGACAACTGCAATCGCTATTTCCTTGCAAGAAAGTGTCGCATTTACATCCATTTGAATCGCATACGAGGAATGCATAACACTTCGCAATGAATATTATATCTTGTCATGAAACATAGATATGAGATGCAATATCTCGTTTTAAGAAGCATTTGAACTCTATTGCTTCGATACGTAGACATCAGCAAACGCTATTTCCTTGCAAGGAAGTGTCGCATTTACATTCATTTGAAGTGTAGACGAGGAATACATAACACTTCGCAAATCATATTATATCTTACCATGAAACATAGAAGTGAGATGTGATATCTCGTCTTAAGAAGCATTAGAACACTATTGCTACGATAGGTAGACAACTGCAAACGCTATTTCCTTGCAAGGAAGAGTCGCATTTACATTCATTTGAAGTGAAGAGGAGGAATACATAACACTTCGCAAATCATATTATATCTTACCACGAAACATAGAAATGGGATGCGATATCGCGTTTTGAGAAGCATTAGAAAGCTATTGCTACGATACGTAGACATCTGCAAACGCTATTACCTAGCGAGGAAGTATCGCATTCACATTCATTTGAAGTGTAGACGAGGAATACACAACACTTCGCAAATCATGTTATATCCTACCATGAAACATAGAAATGAGATGCGATATCCCGTATTAAGAAGCACTAGAAAGCTATTGCTACGATACGTAGACATCTGCAAACGCTATTTCCTAGCGAGGAAGTATCGCATTCACATTCATCTGAAGTGTAGACGAGGAATACGTAACACTTCGCAAATCATGTTATATCTTACAATGAAACATAGAAATGAGATGCGGTGTCGCGTTTTAAGGATCATATGAACTCTATTGCTACGATACGTAGACGTCTGCAATTGTTATTTCCATGCAGGGAAGTGTCGCATTTACTTTCATTTGAATCGCAGACGAGGAATGCATAACACTTCGCAATGAATATTATATCTTATCATGAAACATAGATATGAGATGCAATATCTCGTTTTAAGAAGCATTTGAACTCTATTGCTTCGATACCTAGACATCTGCAGACGCTATTTCCTAGCAAGGAAGTGTCGCACTTACATTCATTTGAAGTGTAGACGAGGAATACATAACACTTCGCAAATCATATTATATCTTACCATGAAGCATAGAAATGAGGTGCGATATCGCGTTTTAAGAAGCATTAGAACACTATTGCTACGATACGTAGACATCTGCAAACGCTATTTCCATGCAAGGAAGTGTCGCATTTACATTCATTTGAATCGTAGACGCGGAATGCATATCACTTCTCAATGAATATTATTTCTTATCATGAAACAAAGATATGAGATGCAATATCTCGTTTTAAGATGCATTTGAACTCTATTGCTTCGATACGTAGACATCTGCAAACGCTATTTCCTTGCAAGGAAGTGTCGCATTTACATTCATTTGAATCGTATACGAGGAATGCATAACACTTCGCAATGAATATTATATCTTATCATGAAACATAGATATGAGATGCAATATCTCGTTTTAAGAAGCATTTGAACTCTATTGCTTCGATACGTAGACATCTGCAAACGCTATTTCCTTGCAAGGATGTGTCGCATTTACATTCACATGAAGTGTAGACGAGGAATACATAACACTTCGCAAATCATATTATATCTTACCATGAAACATAGAAATGAGATGCGATATCGCGTTTTAAGAATCATAAGAACTCTATTGCTACGATACGTAGACATCTGCAAACGCTATTTCCTTGCAAGGAAGTGTCGCATTTACATTCATTTGAAGTGTAGGGGAGGAATACATAACACTTCGCAAATCATATTACATCTTACCATGTAACATAGAAATGAGATGCGATATCGCGTTTTAAGAAGCATTAGATCTCTATTGCTACGATACCTAGACATCTGCAGACGCTATTTCCTAGCTAGGAAGTGTCGCATTTACATTCATTTGAAGTGTAGAGGAGGAATACATAACACTTCGCAAATCATATTACATCTTACCATGAAACATAGAAATGAGATGCGATATCGCGTTTTAAGAAGCATTCGAACTCTATCGCTACGATACCTAGACATCTGCAGAAGCTATTTCCTAGCAAGGAAGTGTCGCATTTACATTCACTTGAAGTGTAGACGAGGAATACATAACACTTCGCAAATCATATTATATCTTACCATGAAACATATAAATGAGATGCGATATCGCGTTTTAAGAATCATAAGAACTCTATTGCTACAATAGGTAAACATCTGCAAACGCTATTTCCTTGCAAGGAAGTGTCGCATTTACATTCATTTGAAGTGTAGACGTAGAATACATAACACTTCGCAATGAATATTATATCTTATCATGAAACATAGATATGAGATGCAATATCTCGTTTTAAGAAGCATTTGAACTCTATTGCTTCGATACGTAGACATCAGCAAACGCTATTTCCTTGCAAGGTTGTGTCGCATTTACATTCATTTGAAGTGTAGACGAGGAATACATAACACTTCGCAATTCATATTATATCTTACCATGAAAAATAGAAATGAGATGCGATATCTCGTTTTAGGAAGCATTACAACACTATTGCTACGATAGGTAGACAACTGCAAACGCTATTTCCTTCCAAGGAGGTGTCGCATTTACATTCATTAGAAGTGTAGAGGAGGAATACATAACACTTCGCAAATCATATTATATCTTACCATGAAACATAGAAATGAGATGCGATATCGCGTTTTAAGAAGCATTAGAACTCTATTGCTACGATACCTAGACATCTGCAGACGCTATTTCCTAGCAAGGAAGTGTCGCATTTACATTCATTTGAAGTATAGACGAGGAATACATGACACTTCGCAAATCATATTATATTTTACCATGAAACATAGAAATGAGATGCGATATCGCGTTTTAAGAAGCATTAGAACTCTATTGCTACGATACCTAGACATCTGCAGACGCTATTTCCTAGCTAGGAAGTGTCGCATTTACATTCATTTGAAGTGTAGACGAGGAATACATGACAATTCGCAAATCATATTATATCTTACCATGAAACATAGAAATGAGATGCGATATCGCGTTTTAAGAATCATAAGAACTCTATTGCTACGATACGTAGACATCTGCAAACGCTATTTCCTTGCAAGGAAGTGTCGCATTTACATTCATTTGAATCGTTGACGCGGAATGCATAACACTTCGCAATGAATATTATATATTATCACGAAACATAAATATGAGATGCAATATCTCGTTTTAAGAAGCATTTGAACTCTATTGCTTCAATACGTAGACATCAGCAAACGCTATTTCCTTGCAAGGAAGTGTCGCATTTACATTCATTTGAAGTGTAGACGAAGAATACATAACACTTCGCAAATCATATTATATCTTACCATGAAACATAGGGATGAGATGCGATATCTCGGTTTAAGAAGCATTAGAACACTATTGCTACGATAGGTAAACAACTGCAAACGCTATTTCCTTGCAAGGAAGTGTCGCATTTACATTCATTTGAAGTGAAGAGGAGGAATACATAACACTTCGCAAATCATATTATATCTTACCACGAAACATAGAAATGAGATGCGATATCGCGTTTTGAGAAGCATTAGAAAGCTATTGCTACGATACGCAGACATCTGCAAACGCTATTACCTAGCGAGGAAGTATCGCATTCACATTCATTTGAAGTGTAGACGAGGAATACACAACACTTCGCAAATCATGTTATATCTTACCATGAAACATAGAAATGAGATGCGATATCCCGTATTAAGAAGCATTAGAAAGCTATTGCTACGATACGTAGACATCTGCAAACGCTATTTCCTAGCGAGGAAGTATCGCATTCACATTCATCTGAAGTGTAGACGAGGAATACATAACACTTCGCAAATCATGTTATATCTTACAGTGAAACATAGAAATGAGATGCGATGTCGCGTTTTAAGGATCATATGAACTCTATTGCTACGATACGTAGACGTCTGCAATTGTTATTTCCTTGCAGGGAAGTGTCGCATTTACTTTCATTTGAATCGCAGACGAGGAATGCATAACACTTCGCAATGAATATTATATCTTATCATGAAACATAGATATGAGATGCAATATCTCGTTTTAAGAAGCATTTGAACTCTATTGCTTCGATACGTAGACATCAGCAAACGCTATTTCCTTGCAAGGAAGTGTCGCATTTACATTCATTTGAAGTGTAGACGAGGAATACATAACACTTCGCAAATCATATTATATCTTACCATGAAACATAGAAGTGAGATGTGATATCTCGTCTTAAGAAGCATTAGAACACTATTGCTACGATAGGTAGACAACTGCAAACGCTATTTCCTTGCAAGGAAGAGTCGCATTTACATTCATTTGAAGTGAAGAGGAGGAATACATAACACTTCGCAAATCATATTATATCTTACCACGAAACATAGAAATGGGATGCGATATCGCGTTTTGAGAAGCATTAGAAAGCTATTGCTACGATACGTAGACATCTGCAAACGCTATTACCTAGCGAGGAAGTATCGCATTCACATTCATTTGAAGTGTAGACGAGGAATACACAACACTTCGCAAATCATGTTATATCCTACCATGAAACATAGAAATGAGATGCGATATCCCGTATTAAGAAGCACTAGAAAGCTATTGCTACGATACGTAGACATCTGCAAACGCTATTTCCTAGCGAGGAAATATCGCATTCACATTCATCTGAAGTGTAGACGAGGAATACGTAACACTTCGCAAATCATGTTATATCTTACAATGAAACATAGAAATGAGATGCGGTGTCGCGTTTTAAGGATCATATGAACTCTATTGCTACGATACGTAGACGTCTGCAATTGTTATTTCCATGCAGGGAAGTGTCGCATTTACTTTCATTTGAATCGCAGACGAGGAATGCATAACACTTCGCAATGAATATTATATCTTATCATGAAACATAGATATGAGATGCAATATCTCGTTTTAAGAAGCATTTGAACTCTATTGCTTCGATACCTAGACATCTGCAGACGCTATTTCCTAGCAAGGAAGTGTCGCACTTACATTCATTTGAAGTGTAGACGAGGAATACATAACACTTCGCAAATCATATTATATCTTACCATGAAGCATAGAAATGAGGTGCGATATCGCGTTTTAAGAAGCATTAGAACACTATTGCTACGATACGTAGACATCTGCAAACGCTATTTCCTTGCAAGGAAGTGTCGCATTTACATTCATTTGAATCGTAGACGCGGAATGCATATCACTTCTCAATGAATATTATTTCTTATCATGAAACAAAGATATGAGATGCAATATCTCGTTTTAAGATGCATTTGAACTCTATTGCTTCGATACGTAGACATCTGCAAACGCTATTTCCTTGCAAGGAAGTGTCGCATTTACATTCATTTGAATCGTATACGAGGAATGCATAACACTTCGCAATGAATATTATATCTTATCATGAAACATAGATATGAGATGCAATATCTCGTTTTAAGAAGCATTTGAACTCTATTGCTTCGATACGTAGACATCTGCAAACGCTATTTCCTTGCAAGGATGTGTCGCATTTACATTCACATGAAGTGTAGACGAGGAATACATAACACTTCGCAAATCATATTATATCTTACCATGAAACATAGAAATGAGATGCGATATCGCGTTTTAAGAATCATAAGAACTCTATTGCTACGATACGTAGACATCTGCAAACGCTATTTCCTTGCAAGGAAGTGTCGCATTTACATTCATTTGAAGTGTAGGGGAGGAATACATAACACTTCGCAAATCATATTACATCTTACCATGTAACATAGAAATGAGATGCGATATCGCGTTTTAAGAAGCATTAGATCTCTATTGCTACGATACCTAGACATCTGCAGACGCTATTTCCTAGCTAGGAAGTGTCGCATTTACATTCATTTGAAGTGTAGAGGAGGAATACATAACACTTCGCAAATCATATTACATCTTACCATGAAACATAGAAATGAGATGCGATATCGCGTTTTAAGAAGCATTCGAACTCTATCGCTACGATACCTAGACATCTGCAGAAGCTATTTCCTAGCAAGGAAGTGTCGCATTTACATTCACTTGAAGTGTAGACGAGGAATACATAACACTTCGCAAATCATATTATATCTTACCATGAAACATATAAATGAGATGCGATATCGCGTTTTAAGAATCATAAGAACTCTATTGCTACAATAGGTAAACATCTGCAAACGCTATTTCCTTGCAAGGAAGTGTCGCATTTACATTCATTTGAAGTGTAGACGTGGAATACATAACACTTCGCAATGAATATTATATCTTATCATGAAACATAGATATGAGATGCAATATCTCGTTTTAAGAAGCTTTTGAACTCTATTGCTTCGATACGTAGACATCAGCAAACGCTATTTCCTTGCAAGGTTGTGTCGCATTTACATTCATTTGAAGTGTAGACGAGGAATACATAACACTTCGCAATTCATATTATATCTTACCATGAAAAATAGAAATGAGATGCGATATCTCGTTTTAGGAAGCATTACAACACTATTGCTACGATAGGTAGACAACTGCAAACGCTATTTCCTTCCAAGGAGGTGTCGCATTTACATTCATTAGAAGTGTAGAGGAGGAATACATAACACTTCGCAAATCATATTATATCTTACCATGAAACATAGAAATGAGATGCGATATCGCGTTTTAAGAAGCATTAGAACTCTATTGCTACGATACCTAGACATCTGCAGACGCTATTTCCTAGCAAGGAAGTGTCGCATTTACATTCATTTGAAGTATAGACGAGGAATACATGACACTTCGCAAATCATATTATATTTTACCATGAAACATAGAAATGAGATGCGATATCGCGTTTTAAGAAGCATTAGAACTCTATTGCTACGATACCTAGACATCTGCAGACGCTATTTCCTAGCAAGGAAGTGTCGCATTTACATTCATTTGAAGTGTAGACGAGGAATACATGACAATTCGCAAATCATATTATATCTTACCATGAAACATAGAAATGAGATGCGATATCGCGTTTTAAGAATCATAAGAACTCTATTGCTACGATACGTAGACATCTGCAAACGCTATTTCCTTGCAAGGAAGTGTCGCATTTACATTCATTTGAATCGTTGACGCGGAATGCATAACACTTCGCAATGAATATTATATATTATCACGAAACATAAATATGAGATGCAATATCTCGTTTTAAGAAGCATTTGAACTCTATTGCTTCGATACGTAGACATCTGCAAACGCTATTTCCTTGCAGGGAAGTGTCGCATTTACATTCATTTGAAGTGTAGACGAGGAATACATAACACTTCGCTAATCATATTATATCTTACCATGAAACATAGAAATGAGGTGCGATATCGCGTTTTAAGAAGCATTAGAACACTATTGCTACGATAGGAAGACATTTGCAAACGCTATTTCCTGGCAAGGAAGTGTCGCATTTACATTCATTTGAAGTGTAGAGGAGGAATACATAACACTTCGCAAATCACATTACATGTTGATAGCCGAACATCTGCAAACGCTATTTCCTTGCAAGGAAGTGTTGCATTTACACTCATTTGAAGTATAGACGAGGAATACATGACACTTCGCAAATCATATTATATCTTACCACGAAACATAGAAATGAGATGCGATATCGCGTTTTATGAAGCATTAGAAATCTATTGCTACGATACGTAGACATTTGCAAACGCTATTTCCTAGCGAGGAAGTGTCGCATTCACATTCATTTGAAGTGTAGACGAGGAATACATAACACTTCGCAAATCATATTATATCTGACCATGAAACATAGAAATGAGTAAATGAAACGTAGAAATGAGATGCGATATCGCGTTTTAAGAAGCATTAGAACACTCTCGCTACGATACCTAGACATCTGCAGACGCTATTTCCTAGCAAGGAAGTGTCGCATTTACATTCATTTGAAGTGTAGACGAGGAATACATAACACTTCGCAAATCATATTACATCTTACCATGAAACATAGAAATGAGATGCGATATCGCGTTTTAAGAAGCATTCGAACTCTATCGCTACGATACCTAGACATCTGCAGAAGCTATTTCCTAGCAAGGAAGTGTCGCATTTACATTCACTTGAAGTGTAGACGAGGAATACATAACACTTCGCAAATCATATTATATCTTACCATGAAGCATATAAATGAGATGCGATATCGCGTTTTAAGAATCATAAGAACTCTATTGCTACAATAGGTAAACATCTGCAAACGCTATTTCCTTGCAAGGAAGTGTCGCATTTACATTCATTTGAAGTGTAGACGTGGAATACATAACACTTCGCAATGAATATTATATCTTATCATGAAACATAGATATGAGAGGCAATATCTCGTTTTAAGAAGCATTTGAACTCTATTGCTTCGATACGTAGACATCAGCAAACGCTATTTCCTGGCAAGGAAGTGTCGCATTTACATTCATTTGAAGTGTAGACGAGGAATACATAACACTTCGCAATTCATATTATATCTTACCATGAAAAATAGAAATGAGATGCGATATCTCGTTTTAGGAAGCATTACAACACTATTGCTACGATAGGTAGACAACTGCAAACGCTATTTCCTTCCAAGGAGGTGTCGCATTTACATTCATTAGAAGTGTAGAGGAGGAATACATAACACTTCGCAAATCATATTATATCTTACCATGAAACATAGAAATGAGATGCGATATCGCGTTTTAAGAAGCATTAGAACTCTATTGCTACGATACCTAGACATCTGCAGACGCTATTTCCTAGCAAGGAAGTGTCGCATTTACATTCATTTGAAGTATAGACGAGGAATACATGACACTTCGCAAATCATATTATATTTTACCATGAAACATAGAAATGAGATGCGATATCGCGTTTTAAGAAGCATTAGAACTCTATTGCTACGATACCTAGACATCTGCAGACGCTATTTCCTAGCAAGGAAGTGTCGCATTTACATTCATTTGAAGTGTAGACGAGGAATACATGACAATTCGCAAATCATATTATATCTTACCATGAAACACAGAAATGAGATGCGATATCGCGTTTTAAGAATCATAAGAACTCTATTGCTACGATACGTAGACATCTGCAAACGCTATTTCCTTGCAAGGAAGTGTCGCATTTACATTCATTTGAATCGTTGACGCGGAATGCATAACACTTCGCAATGAATATTATATATTATCACGAAACATAAATATGAGATGCAATATCTCGTTTTAAGAAGCATTTGAACTCTATTGCTTCGATACGTAGACATCTGCAAACGCTATTTCCTTGCAGGGAAGTGTCGCATTTACATTCATTTGAAGTGTAGACGAGGAATGCATAACACTTCGCAAATCATATTATATCTTACCATGAAAGATAGAAATGAGATGCGATATCGCGTTTTAAGAATCATAAGAACTCTATTGCTACGATACGTAGACAACTGCAAATGCAATTTCCTTGCAAGGAAGTGTCGCATTTACATTCATTTGAATCGCGTACGAGGAATGCATAACACTTCGCAATGAATATTATATCTTATCATGAAACAGAGATATGAGATGCAATATCTCGTTTTAAGAATCATTTGAACTCTATTGCTTCGATACGTAGACATCAGCAAACGCTATTTCCTTGCAAGGAAGTGCCGCATTTACATTCATTTGAAGTGTAGACGAGGAATACATAACACCTCGCAAATCATATTATATCTTAGCATGAAGCATAGAAATGAGATGCGATATGGCGTTTTAAGAATCATATGAACTCTATTGCTACGATACGTAGACATCTGCAAACGCTATTTCCTTGCAAGGAAGTGTCGCATTTACTTTCATTTGAATCGTTGACCAGGAATGCATAACACTTCGCAATGAATATTATATCTTACCATGAAACATAGAAATGAGATGCGATATCTCGATTTAAGGAGCATTAGAACACTATCGCTACGATATCTAGACATCTGCAGACGCTATTTCCTAGCAAGGAAGTGTCGCATTTACATTCATTTGAAGTGTAGACGAGGAATACATAACACTTCGCAAATCATATTATATCTTGCCATGAAACATAGAAATGAGATGCGATATCGCGTTTTAAGAAGCATTAGAACTCTATTGCTACGATAGGTAAACATCTGCAAACGCTATTTCCTTGCAAGGAAGTGTTGCATTTACATTCATTTGAATCGCATACGAGGAATGCATAACACTTCGCAATGAATATTATATCTTACCATGAAGCATAGAAATGAGATGCGATATCTCGATTTAAGAAGCATTAGAACACTATTGCTACGATAGGTAGACAACTGCAAACGCTATTTCCTTGCAAGGAGGTGTCGCATTTACATTCATTTGAAGTGTAGAGGAGGAATACATAACACTTCGCAAATCATATTATATTTTACCATGAAACATAGAAATGAGATGCGATATCGCGTTTTAAGAAGCATTAGAACTCTATTGCTACGATAGGTAAACATCTGCAAACGCTATTTCCTGGCAAGGAAGTGTCGCATTTACATTCATTTGAAGTGTAGACGAGGAATACATAACACTTCGCAATTCATATTATATCTTACCATGAAAAATAGAAATGAGATGCGATATCTCGTTTTAGGAAGCATTACAACACTATTGCTACGATAGGTAGACAACTGCAAACGCTATTTCCTTCCAAGGAGGTGTCGCATTTACATTCATTAGAAGTGTAGAGGAGGAATACATAACACTTCGCAAATCATATTATATCTTACCATGAAACATAGAAATGAGATGCGATATCGCGTTTTAAGAAGCATTAGAACTCTATTGCTACGATACCTAGACATCTGCAGACGCTATTTCCTAGCAAGGAAGTGTCGCATTTACATTCATTTGAAGTATAGACGAGGAATACATGACACTTCGCAAATCATATTATATTTTACCATGAAACATAGAAATGAGATGCGATATCGCGTTTTAAGAAGCATTAGAACTCTATTGCTACGATACCTAGACATCTGCAGACGCTACTTCCTAGCAAGGAAGTGTCGCATTTACATTCATTTGAAGTGTAGACGAGGAATACATGACAATTCGCAAATCATATTATATCTTACCATGAAACATAGAAATGAGATGCGATATCGCGTTTTAAGAATCATAAGAACTCTATTGCTACGATACGTAGACATCTGCAAACGCTATTTCCTTGCAAGGAAGTGTCGCATTTACATTCATTTGAATCGTTGACGCGGAATGCATAACACTTCGCAATGAATATTATATATTATCACGAAACATAAATATGAGATGCAATATCTCGTTTTAAGAAGCATTTGAACTCTATTGCTTCGATACGTAGACATCTGCAAACGCTATTTCCTTGCAGGGAAGTGTCGCATTTACATTCATTTGAAGTGTAGACGAGGAATGCATAACACTTCGCTAATCATATTATATCTTACCATGAAACATAGAAATGAGGTGCGATATCGCGTTTTAAGAAGCATTAGAACACTATTGCTACGATAGGAAGACATTTGCAAACGCTATTTCCTGGCAAGGAAGTGTCGCATTTACATTCATTTGAAGTGTAGAGGAGGAATACATAACACTTCGCAAATCACATTACATCTTACCATGAAACATAGAAATGAGATGCGATATCGCGTTTTAAGAAGCATTAGAAAGCTATTGCTACGATACGTAGACATCTGCAAACGCTATTACCTAGCGAGGAAGTATCGCATTCACATTCATTTGAAGTGTAGACGAGGAATGCATAACACTTCGCAATGAATATTATATCTTATCATGAAACATAGATATGAGATGCAATATCTCGTTTTAAGAAGCATTTGAACTCTTTTGCTACGATACCTAGACATCTGCAGACGCTATTTCCTAGCAAGGAAGTGTCGCATTTGCATTCACTTGAAGTGTAGACGAGGAATACATAACACTTCGCAAATCATATTATATCTTACCATGAAACATAGAAATGAGATGCGATATCGCGTTTTAAGAATCATAAGAACTCTATTGCTACGATACGTAGACTTCTGCAAACGCTATTTCCTTGCAAGGAAGTGTCGCACTTACATTCATTTGAAGTGCAGACGAGGAATACATAACACATCGCAAATCATATTATATCTTACCATGAAACATAGAAATGAGATGCGATATCGCGTTTTAAGAAGCATTAGAACTGCATTGCTACAATAGGTAAACATCTGCAAACGCTATTTCCTTGCAAGGAAGTGTCGCATTTACATTCATTTGAAGTGTAGAGGAGAAACACATAACACTTCGCAAATCATATTACATCTTACCATGAAACATAGAAATGAGATGCGATATCGCGTTTTAAGGAGCATTAGAACTCTATTGCTACGATACCTAGACATCTGCAAACGCTATTTCCTTGCAAGGAAGTGTCGCATTTACATTCATTTGAATCGTAGACGCGGAATGCATAAAACTTCGCAATGAATATTATATATTATCACGAAACATAGATATGAGATGCAATATCTCGTTTTAAGAAGCATTTGAACTCTATTGCTTCGATACGTAGACATCTGCAAACGCTATTTCCTTGCAGGGAAGTGTCGCATTTACATACATTTGAAGTGTAGACGAGGAATACATAACACTTCGCAAATCATATTATATCTTACCATGAAACATAGAAATGAGGTGCGATATCGCGTTTTAAGAAGCATTAGAACACTATTGCTACGATAGGAAGACATTTGCAAACGCTATTTCCTGGCAAGGAAGTGTCGCATTTACATTCATTTGAAGTGTAGAGGAGGAATACATAACTCTTCGCAAATCACATTACATCTTACCATGAAACATAGAAATGAGATGCGATATCGCGTTTTAAGAAGCATTAGAACTCTATTGCTACGATAGCCGAACATCTGCAAACGCTATTTCCTTGCAAGGAAGTGTTGCATTTACACTCATTTGAAGTATAGACGAGGAATACATGACACTTCGCAAATCATATTATATCTTACCACGAAACATAGAAATGAGATGCGATATCGCGTTTTATGAAGCATTAGAAATCTATTGCTACGATACGTAGACATTTGCAAACGCTATTTCCTAGCGAGAAAGTGTCGCATTCACATTCATTTGAAGTGTAGACGAGGAATACATAACACTTCGCAAATCATATTATATCTGACCATGAAACATAGAAATGAGTAAATGAAACGTAGAAATGAGATGCGATATCGCGTTTTAAGAAGCATTAGAACACTCTCGCTACGATACCTAGACATCTGCAGACGCTATTTCCTAGCAAGGAAGTGTCGCATTTACATTCATTTGAAGTATAGACGAGGAATACATGACACTTCGCAAATCATATTATATTTTACCATGAAACATAGAAATGAGATGCGATATCGCGTTTTAAGAAGCATTAGAACTCTATTGCTACGATACCTAGACATCTGCAGACGCTATTTCCTAGCAAGGAAGTGTCGCATTTACATTCATTTGAAGTGTAGACGAGGAATACATGACAATTCGCAAATCATATTATATCTTACCATGAAACATAGAAATGAGATGCGATATCGCGTTTTAAGAATCATAAGAACTCTATTGCTACGATACGTAGACATCTGCAAACGCTATTTCCTTGCAAGGAAGTGTCGCATTTACATTCATTTGAATCGTATACGAGGAATGCATAACACTTCGCAATGAATATTATATCTTATCATGAAACATAGATATGAGATGCAATATCTCGTTTTAAGAAGCATTTGAACTCTACTGCTACGATACCTAGACATCTGCAGACGCTATTTCCTAGCAAGGAAGTGTCGCACTTACATTCATTTGAAGTGTAGACGAGGAATACATAACACTTCGCAAATCATATTATATCTTACCATGAAGCATAGAAATGAGGTGCGATATCGCGTTTTAAGAAGCATTAGAACACTATTGCTACGATAGGTAGACATTGGCAAACGCTATTTCCTGGCAAGGAAGTGTCGCATTTACATTCATTTGAAGTGTAGGGGAGGAATACATAACACTTCGCAAATCATATTACATCTTACCATGTAACATAGAAATGAGATGCGATATCGCGTTTTAAGAAGCATTAGATCACTATTGCTACGATACCTCGACATCTGCAGACGCTATTTCCTAGCTAGGTAGTGTCGCATTTACATTCATTTGAAGTGTAGAGGAGGAATACATAACACTTCGCAAATCATATTACATCTTACCATGAAACATAGAAATGAGATGCGATATCGCGTTTTAAGAAGCATTCGAACTCTATCGCTACCATACCTAGACATCTGCAGAAGCTATTTCCTAGCAAGGAAGTGTCGCATTTACATTCACTTGAAGTGTAGACGAGGAGTACATAACACTTCGCAAATCATATTATATCTTACCATGAAACATATAAATGAGATGCGATATCGCGTTTTAAGAATCATAAGAACTCTATTGCTACAATAGGTAAACATCTGCAAACGCTATTTCCTTGCAAGGAAGTGTCGCATTTACGTTCACTTGAAGTGTAGACGTGGAATACATAACACTTCGCAATGAATATTATATCTTATCATGAAACATAGATATGAGATGCAATATCTCGTTTTAAGAAGCATTTGAACTCTATTGCTTCGATACGTAGACATCAGCAAACGCTATTTCCTTGCAAGGAAGTGTCGCATTTACATTCATTTGAAGTGTAGACGAGGAATACATAACACTTCGCAAATCATATTATATCTTACCATGAAACATAGAAATGAGGTGCGATATCGCGTTTTAAGAAGCATTAGAACACTATTGCTACGATAGGAAGACATTTGCAAACGCTATTTCCTGGCAAGGAAGTGTCGCATTTACATTCATTTGAAGTGTAGAGGAGGAATACATAACACTTCGCAAATCACATTACATCTTACCATGAAACATAGAAATGAGATGCGATATCGCGTTTTAAGAAGCATTAGAAAGCTGTTGCTACGATACCTAGAAATCTGCAGACGCTATTTCCTAGCAAGGAAGTGTCGCATTTACATTCATTTGAAGTGTAGACGAGGAATACATGACACTTCGCAAATCATATTATATCTTACCATGAAACATAGAAATGAGATGCGATATCGCGTTTTAAGAAGCATTAGAACTCTATTGCTACGATAGCCGAACATCTGCAAACGCTATTTCCTTGCAAGGAAGTGTTGCATTTACACTCATTTGAAGTATAGACGAGGAATACATGACACTTCGCAAATCATATTATATTTTACCACGAAACATAGAAATGAGATGCGATATCGCGTTTTATGAAGCATTAGAAATCTATTGCTACGATACGTAGACATTTGCAAACGCTATTTCCTAGCGAGAAAGTGTCGCATTCACATTCATTTGAAGTGTAGACGAGGAATACATAACACTTCGCAAATCATATTATATCTGACCATGAAACATAGAAATGAGAAAATGAAACGTAGAAATGAGATGCGATATCGCGTTTTAAGAAGCATTAGAACACTCTCGCTACGATACCTAGACATCTGCAGACGCTATTTCCTAGCAAGGAAGTGTCGCATTTACATTCATTTGAAGTGTAGACGAGGAATACATAACACTTCGCAATGAATATTATATCTTATCATGAAACATAGATATGAGATGCAATATCTCGTTTTAAGAAGCATTTGAACTCTATTGCTACGATACCTAGACATCTGCAGACGCTATTTCCTAGCAAGGAAGTGTCGCACTTACATTCATTTGAAGTGTAGACGAGGAATACATAACACTTCGCAAATCATATTATATCTTACCATGAAGCATAGAAATGAGGTGCGATATCGCGTTTTAAGAAGCATTAGAACACTATTGCTACGATAGGTAGACATTGGCAAACGCTATTTCCCGGCAAGGAAGTGTCGCATTTACATTCATTTGAAGTGTAGGGGAGGAATACATAACACTTCGCAAATCATATTACATCTTACCATGTAACATAGAAATGAGATGCGATATCGCGTTTTAAGAAGCATTAGAACTCTATTGCTACGATACCTAGACATCTGCAGACGCTATTTCCTAGCTAGGAAGTGTCGCATTTACATTCATTTGAAGTGTAGAGGAGGAATACATAACACTTCGCAAATCATATTACATCTTACCATGAAACATAGAAATGAGATGCGATATCGCGTTTTAAGAAGCATTCGAACTCTATCGCTACGATACCTAGACATCTGCAGAAGCTATTTCCTAGCAAGGAAGTGTCGCATTTACATTCACTTGAAGTGTAGACGAGGAATACATAACACTTCGCAAATCATATTATATCTTACCATGAAACATATAAATGAGATGCGATATCGCGTTTTAAGAATCATAAGAACTCTATTGCTACAATAGGTAAACATCTGCAAACGCTATTTCCTTGCATGGAAGTGTCGCATTTACATTCATTTGAAGTGTAGACGAGGAATACATAACACTTCGCAATGAATATTATATCTTATCATGAAACATAGATATGAGATGCAATATCTCGTTTTAAGAAGCATTTGAACTCTATTGCTTCGATACGTAGACATCAGCAAACGCTATTTCCTTGCAAGGAAGTGTCGCATTTACATTCATTTGAAGTGTAGACGAGGAATACATAACACTTCGCAAATCATATTATATCTTACCATGAAAAATAGAAATGAGATGCGATATCTCGTTTTAAGAAGCATTACAACACTATTGCTACGATAGGTAGACAACTGCAAACGCTATTTCCTTCCAAGGAGGTGTCGCATTTACATTCATTAGAAGTGTAGAGGAGGAATACATAACACTTCGCAAATCATATTATATCTTACCATGAAACATAGAAATGAGATGCGATATCGCGTTTTAAGAAGCATTAGAACTCTATTGCTACGATACCTAGACATCTGCAGACGCTATTTCCTAGCAAGGAAGTGTCGCATTTACATTCATTTGAAGTATAGACGAGGAATACATGACACTTCGCAAATCATATTATATTTTACCATGAAACATAGAAATGAGATGCGATATCGCGTTTTAAGAAGCATTAGAACTCTATTGCTACGATACCTAGACATCTGCAGACGCTATTTCCTAGCAAGGAAGTGTCGCATTTACATTCATTTGAAGTGTAGACGAGGAATACATGACAATTCGCAAATCATATTATATCTTACCATGAAACATAGAAATGAGATGCGATATCGCGTTTTAAGAATCATAAGAACTCTATTGCTACGATACGTAGACATCTGCAAACGCTATTTCCTTGCAAGGAAGTGTCGCATTTACATTCATTTGAATCGTAGACGCGGAATGCATAACACTTCGCAATGAATATTATATATTATCACGAAACATAGATATGAGATGCAATATCTCGTTTTAAGAAGCATTTGAACTCTATTGCTTCGATACGTAGACATCTGCAAACGCTATTTCCTTGCAGGGAAGTGTCGCATTTACATTCATTTGAAGTGTAGACGAGGAATACATAACACTTCGCAAATCATATTATATCTTACCATGAAACATAGAAATGAGGTGCGATATCGCGTTTTAAGAAGCATTAGAACACTATTGCTACGATAGGAAGACATTTGCAAACGCTATTTCCTGGCAAGGAAGTGTCGCATTTACATTCATTTGAAGTGTAGAGGAGGAATACATAACACTTCGCAAATCACATTACATCTTACCATGAAACATAGAAATGAGATGCGATATCGCGTTTTAAGAAGCATTAGAAAGCTATTGCTACGATACGTAGACATCTGCAAACGCTATTACCTAGCGAGGAAGTATCGCATTCACATTCATTTGAAGTGTAGACGAGGAATGCATAACACTTCGCAATGAATATTATATCTTATCATGAAACATAGATATGAGATGCAATATCTCGTTTTAAGAAGCATTTGAACTCTTTTGCTACGATACCTAGACATCTGCAGACGCTATTTCCTAGCAAGGAAGTGTCGCATTTACATTCATTTGAAGTATAGACGAGGAATACATGACACTTCGCAAATCACATTACATCTTACCATGAAACATAGAAATGAGATGCGATATCGCGTTTTACGAAGCATTAGAACTCTATTGCTACGATACCTAGACATCTGCAGACGCTATTTCCTAGCAAGGAAGTGTCGCATTTACATTCATTTGAAGTGTAGACGAGGAATACATGACACTTCGCAAATCATATTATATCTTACCACGAAACATAGAAATGAGATGCGATATCGCGTTTTATGAAGCATTAGAAATCTATTGCTACGATACGTAGACATTTGCAAACGCTATTTCCTAGCGAGGAAGTGTCGCATTCACATTCATTTGAAGTGTAGACGAGGAATACATAACACTTCGCAAATCATATTATATCTGACCATGAAACATAGAAATGAGAAAATGAAACGTAGAAATGAGATGCGATATCGCGTTTTAAGAAGCATTAGAACACTCTCGCTACGATACCTAGACATCTGCAGACGCTATTTCCTAGCAAGGAAGTGTCGCATTTACATTCATTTGAAGTATAGACAAGGAATACATGACACTTCGCAAATCATATTATATTTTACCATGAAACATAGAAATGAGGTGCGATATCGCGTTTTAAGAAGCATTAGAAATCTATCGCTACGATACCTAGACATCTGCAGACGCTATTTACTAGCAAGGAAATGTCGCATTTACATTCATTTGGAGTGTTGACGAGGAATACTTAACACTTCGCAAATCATATTACATCTTACCATGAAACATAGAAATGAGATGCGATATCGCGTTTTAAGAAGCATTAGAATTCTATTGCTACGATACTTAGACATCTGCAGACGCTATATCCTAGCAACGAAGTGTCGCATTTACATTCATTTGAAGTGTAGACGAGGAGTACTTAACACTTCGCAAATCATATTACGTCTTACCATGAAACATATAAATGAGATGCGATATCGCGTTTTAAGAATCATAAGAACTCTATTGCTACGATACGTAGACATCTGCAAACGCCATTTCCTTGCAAGGAAGTGTCGCATTTACATTCATTTGAAATGTAGAGGAGGAATACATAACACTTCGCAAATCATATTACATCTTACCATGAAACATAGAAATGAGATGCGATATCGAGATTTAAGACGCATTAGAACTCTATTGCTACGATAGGTAAACATCTGCAAACGCTATTTCCTTGCAAGGAAGTGTCGCATTTACTTTCATTTGAAGTGTAGACGAGGAATACATGACACTTCGCAAATCATATTATATCTTACCATGAAACATACAAATGAGATGCGATATCGCGTTTTGAGAAGCATTAGAAAGCTACTGCTACGATACGTAGACATCTGCAAACGCTATTTCCTAGCGAGGAAGTGTCGCATTCACATTCATTTGAAGTGTAGAAGAGGAATACATGACACTTCGCAAATCATATTATATCTTACCATGAAACATAGATATGAGATGCGATATCGCGTTTTAAGAAGCATTAGAAAGCTAATGCTAAGATACGTAGACATCTGCAAACGCTATTTCCTAGCGAAGAAGTATCGCATTCACATTCATTTGATGTGTAGACGAGGAATACATAACACTTCGCAAATCATGTTATATCTTACCATGAAACATAGAAATGAGATGCGATATCGCGTTCTAAGACTCATATGAACTCTATTGCTACGATACCTAGACATCTGCAAACGCTATTTCCTTGCAAGGAAGTGTCGCATTTACTTTCATTTGAATCGTTGACGAGGAATGCATAACACTTCGCAATGAATATTATATCTTACCATGAAGCATAGAAATGAGATGCGTTATCCCGATTTAAGAAGCATTAGAACACTATTGCTACGATAGGTAGACAACTGCAAACGCTATTTCCTTGCAAGGAGGTGTCGCATTTACATTCATTTGAAGTGTAGAGGAGGAATACATAACATTTCGCAAATCATATTATATCTTACCATGAAACATAGATATGAGATGCGATATCGCGTTTTAAGTAGCATTAGAAAGCTAATGCTACGATACGTAGATGTCTGCAAACTCTATTTCCTAGCGAGGATGTATCGCATTCACATTCATTTGAAGTGTAGACGAGGAATACATAACACTTCGCAAATCATGTTATATCTTACCATGAAACATAGAAATGAGATGCGATATCGCGTTCTAAGACTCATATGAACTCTATTGCTACGATACCTAGACATCTGCAAACGCTATTTCCTTGCAAGGAAGTGTCGCATTTACTTTCATTTGAATCGTTGACGAGGAATGCATAACACTTCGCAATGAATATTATATCTTACCATGAAGCATAGAAATGAGATGCGATATCTCGATTTAGGAAGCATTAGAACACTATTGCTACGATAGGTAGACAACTGCAAACGCTATTTCCTTGCAAGGAGGTGTCGCATTTACATTTATTTGAAGTGTAGAGGAGGAATACATAACATTTCGCAAATCATATTATATCTTACCATGAAACATAGATATGAGATGCGATATCGCGTTTCAAGTAGCATTAGAAAGCTAATGCTACGATACGTAGATGTCTGCAAACTCTATTTCCTAGCGAGGATGTATCGCATTCACATTCATTTGAAGTGTAGACGAGGAATACATAACACTTCGCAAATCATGTTATATCTTACCATGAAACATAGAAATGAGATGCGATATCGCGTTCTAAGAATCATATGAACTCTATTGCTACGATACCTAGACATCTGCAAACGCTATTTCCTCGCAAGGAAGTGTCGCATTTACTTTCATTTGAATCGTTGACGAGGAATGCATAACACTTCGCAAATCATAATATATCTTACCATGAAACATAGAAATGAGATGCGATATCGCGTTTTAAGAAGCATTAGAACACTATCGCTACGATATCTAGACATCTGCAGACGCTATTTCCTAGCAAGGAAGTGTCGCATTTACATTCATTTGAAGTGTAGACGAGGAATACATGACACTTCGCAAATCATATTATATCTTACCATGAAACATAGATATGAGATGCGATATCGCGTTTTAAGAAGCATTAGAAAGCTACTGCTACGATACGTAGACATCTGCAAACGCTATTTCCTAGCGAGGAAGTGTCGCATTTACATTCATTTGAAGTGTAGAAGAGGAATACATGACACTTCGCAAATCATATTATATCTTACCATGAAACATAGATATGAGATGCGATATCGCGTTTTAAGAAGCATTAGAAAGCTAATGCTACGATACGTAGACATCTGCAAACGCTATTTCCTAGCGAAGAAGTATCGCATTCACATTCATTTGATGTGTAGACGAGGAATACATAACACTTCGCAAATCATGTTATATCTTACCATGAAACATAGAAATGAGATGCGATATCGCGTTTTAAGAAGCATTAGAAATCTATTGCTACGATACGTAGACATCTGCAAACGCTATTTCCTAGCGAGGAAGTCTCGCATTCACATTCATTTGAAGTGTAGACGAGGAATACATAACATTTCGCAAATCATATTATATCTTACCATGAAACATAGAAATGAGATGCGATATCGCGTTCTAAGAATCATATGAACTCTATTGCTACGATACCTAGACATCTGCAAACGCTATTTCCTTGCAAGGAAGTGTCGCATTTACTTTCATTTGAATCGTTGACCAGGAATGCATAACACTTCGCAATGAATATTATATCTTACCATGAAACATAGAAATGAGATGCGATATCTCGATTTAAGGAGCATTAGAACACTATCGCTACGATATCTAGACATCTGCAGACGCTATTTCCTAGCAAGGAAGTGTCGCATTTACATTCATTTGAAGTGTAGACGAGGAATACATAACACTTCGCAAATCATATTATATCTTGCCATGAAACATAGAAATGAGATGCGATATCGCGTTTTAAGAAGCATTAGAACTCTATTGCTACGATAGGTAAACATCTACAAACGCTATTTCCTTGCAAGGAAGTGTTGCATTTACATTCATTTGAATCGCATACGAGGAATGCATAACACTTCGCAATGAATATTATATCTTACCATGAAGCATAGAAATGAGATGCGATATCTCGATTTAAGAAGCATTAGAACACTATTGCTACGATAGGTAGACAATTGCAAACGCTATTTCCTTGCAAGGAGGTGTCGCATTTACATTCATTTGAAGTGTAGAGGAGGAATACATAACACTTCGCAAATCATATTATATTTTACCATGAAACATAGAAATGAGATGCGATATCGCGTTTTAAGAAGCATTAGAACTCTATTGCTACGATAGGTAAATATCTGCAAACGCTATTTCCTTGCAAGGAAGTGTTGCATTTACATTCATTTGAAGTGTAGACGAGGAATACATGACACTTCGCAAATCATATTATATCTTTCCATGAAACATAGAAATGAGATGCGATATCGCGTTTTAAGAAGCATTAGAAGTCTATTGCTACGATACGTAGACATCTGCAAACGCTATTTCCTAGCGAGGAAGTGTCGCATTCACATTCATTTGAAGTGTAGACGAGGAATACATAACATTACGCAAATCATAATATATCTTACCATGAAACATAGAAATGAGATGCGATATCGCGTTTTAAGAAGCATTAGAACACTATCGCTACGATATCTAGACATCTGCAGACGCTATTTCCTAGCAAGGAAGTGTCGCATTTACATTCATTTGAAGTGTAGACGAGGAATACATAACACTTCGCAAATCATATTATATCTTGCCATGAAACATAGAAATGAGATGCGATATCGCGTTTTAAGAAGCATTAGAAATCTATTGCTACGATACGTAGACATCTGCGAACGCTACTTCCTAGCGAGGAAGTGTCGCATTAACATTCATTTGAAGTGTAGACGAGGAATACATAACACTTCGCAAATCATATTATATCTTACCATGAAAGATAGAAATGAGATGCGATATCGCGTTTTAAGAATCATAAGAACTCTATTGCTACGATACGTAGACAACTGCAAATGCTATTTCCTTGCAAGGAAGTGTCGCATTTACATTCATTTGAATCGCATACGAGGAATGCATAACACTTCGCAATGAATATTATATCTTATCATGAAACATAGATATGAGATGCAATATCTCGTTTTAAGAATCATTTGAACTCTATTGCTTCGATACGTAGACATCAGCAAACGCTATTTCCTTGCAAGGAAGTGCCGCATTTACATTCATTTGAAGTGTAGACGAGGAATACATAACACCTCGCAAATCATATTATATCTTACCATGAAACATAGATATGAGATGCGATATCGCGTTTTAAGTAGCATTAGAAAGCTAATGCTACGATACGTAGATGTCTGCAAACTCTATTTCCTAGCGAGGATGTATCGCATTCACATTCATTTGAAGTGTAGACGAGGAATACATAACACTTCGCAAATCATGTTATATCTTACCATGAAACATAGAAATGAGATGCGATATCGCGTTCTAAGAATCATATGAACTCTATTGCTACGATACCTAGACATCTGCAAACGCTATTTCCTCGCAAGGAAGTGTCGCATTTACTTTCATTTGAATCGTTGACGAGGAATGCATAACACTTCGCAAATCATAATATATCTTACCATGAAACATAGAAATGAGATGCGATATCGCGTTTTAAGAAGCATTAGAACACTATCGCTACGATATCTAGACATCTGCAGACGCTATTTCCTAGCAAGGAAGTGTCGCATTTACATTCATTTGAAGTGTAGACGAGGAATACATAACACTTAGCAAATCATATTATATCTTACCATGAAACATACAAATGAGATGCGATATCGCGTTTTGAGAAGCATTAGAAAGCTACTGCTACGATACGTAGACATCTGCAAACGCTATTTCCTAGCGAGGAAGTGTCGCATTTACATTCATTTGAAGTGTAGAAGAGGAATACATGACACTTCGCAAATCATATTATATCTTACCATGAAACATAGATATGAGATGCGATATCGCGTTTTAAGAAGCATTAGAAAGCTAATGCTACGATACGTAGACATCTGCAAACGCTATTTCCTAGCGAAGAAGTATCGCATTCACATTCATTTGATGTGTAGACGAGGAATACATAACACTTCGCAAATCATGTTATATCTTACCATGAAACATAGAAATGAGATGCGATATCGCGTTTTAAGAAGCATTAGAAATCTATTGCTACGATACGTAGACATCTGCAAACGCTATTTCCTAGCGAGGAAGTCTCGCATTCACATTCATTTGAAGTGTAGACGAGGAATACATAACATTTCGCAAATCATATTATATCTTACCATGAAACATAGAAATGAGATGCGATATCGCGTTCTAAGAATCATATGAACTCTATTGCTACGATACCTAGACATCTGCAAACGCTATTTCCTTGCAAGGAAGTGTCGCATTTACTTTCATTTGAATCGTTGACCAGGAATGCATAACACTTCGCAATGAATATTATATCTTACCATGAAACATAGAAATGAGATGCGATATCTCGATTTAAGGAGCATTAGAACACTATCGCTACGATATCTAGACATCTGCAGACGCTATTTCCTAGCAAGGAAGTGTCGCATTTACATTCATTTGAAGTGTAGACGAGGAATACATAACACTTCGCAAATCATATTATATCTTGCCATGAAACATAGAAATGAGATGCGATATCGCGTTTTAAGAAGCATTAGAACTCTATTGCTACGATAGGTAAACATCTGCAAACGCTATTTCCTTGCAAGGAAGTGTTGCATTTACATTCATTTGAATCGCATACGAGGAATGCATAACACTTCGCAATGAATATTATATCTTACCATGAAGCATAGAAATGAGATGCGATATCTCGATTTAAGAAGCATTAGAACACTATTGCTACGATAGGTAGACAACTGCAAACGCTATTTCCTTGCAAGGAGGTGTCGCATTTACATTCATTTGAAGTGTAGAGGAGGAATACATAACACTTCGCAAATCATATTATATTTTACCATGAAACATAGAAATGAGATGCGATATCGCGTTTTAAGAAGCATTAGAACTCTATTGCTACGATAGGTAAACATCTGCAAACGCTATTTCCTTGCAAGGAAGTGTTGCATTTACATTCATTTGAAGTGTAGACGAGGAATACATGACACTTCGCAAATCATATTATATCTTTCCATGAAACATAGAAATGAGATGCGATATCGCGTTTTAAGAAGCATTAGAAGTCTATTGCTACGATACGTAGACATCTGCAAACGCTATTTCCTAGCGAGGAAGTGTCGCATTCACATTCATTTGAAGTGTAGACGAGGAATACATAACATTACGCAAATCATAATATATCTTACCATGAAACATAGAAATGAGATGCGATATCGCGTTTTAAGAAGCATTAGAACACTATCGCTACGATATCTAGACATCTGCAGACGCTATTTCCTAGCAAGGAAGTGTCGCATTTACATTCATTTGAAGTGTAGACGAGGAATACATAACACTTCGCAAATCATATTATATCTTGCCATGAAACATAGAAATGAGATGCGATATCGCGTTTTAAGAAGCATTAGAAATCTATTGCTACGATACGTAGACATCTGCGAACGCTACTTCCTAGCGAGGAAGTGTCGCATTAACATTCATTTGAAGTGTAGACGAGGAATACATAACACTTCGCAAATCATATTATATCTTA
The DNA here is from genome assembly GCF_050948175.1 of Xylocopa sonorina. Classification (NCBI taxonomy): domain Eukaryota; kingdom Metazoa; phylum Arthropoda; class Insecta; order Hymenoptera; family Apidae; genus Xylocopa; species Xylocopa sonorina. The sequence continues at coordinate 1,287,103 of NW_027490152.1, forward strand.
CCATGAAAGATAGAAATGAGATGCGATATCGCGTTTTAAGAATCATAAGAACTCTATTGCTACGATACGTAGACAACTGCAAATGCAATTTCCTTGCAAGGAAGTGTCGCATTTACATTCATTTGAATCGCGTACGAGGAATGCATAACACTTCGCAATGAATATTATATCTTATCATGAAACAGAGATATGAGATGCAATATCTCGTTTTAAGAATCATTTGAACTCTATTGCTTCGATACGTAGACATCAGCAAACGCTATTTCCTTGCAAGGAAGTGCCGCATTTACATTCATTTGAAGTGTAGACGAGGAATACATAACACCTCGCAAATCATATTATATCTTAGCATGAAGCATAGAAATGAGATGCGATATGGCGTTTTAAGAATCATATGAACTCTATTGCTACGATACGTAGACATCTGCAAACGCTATTTCCTTGCAAGGAAGTGTCGCATTTACTTTCATTTGAATCGTTGACCAGGAATGCATAACACTTCGCAATGAATATTATATCTTACCATGAAACATAGAAATGAGATGCGATATCTCGATTTAAGGAGCATTAGAACACTATCGCTACGATATCTAGACATCTGCAGACGCTATTTCCTAGCAAGGAAGTGTCGCATTTACATTCATTTGAAGTGTAGACGAGGAATACATAACACTTCGCAAATCATATTATATCTTGCCATGAAACATAGAAATGAGATGCGATATCGCGTTTTAAGAAGCATTAGAACTCTATTGCTACGATAGGTAAACATCTGCAAACGCTATTTCCTTGCAAGGAAGTGTTGCATTTACATTCATTTGAATCGCATACGAGGAATGCATAACACTTCGCAATGAATATTATATCTTACCATGAAGCATAGAAATGAGATGCGATATCTCGATTTAAGAAGCATTAGAACACTATTGCTACGATAGGTAGACAACTGCAAACGCTATTTCCTTGCAAGGAGGTGTCGCATTTACATTCATTTGAAGTGTAGAGGAGGAATACATAACACTTCGCAAATCATATTATATTTTACCATGAAACATAGAAATGAGATGCGATATCGCGTTTTAAGAAGCATTAGAACTCTATTGCTACGATAGGTAAACATCTGCAAACGCTATTTCCTTGCAAGGAAGTGTTGCATTTACATTCATTTGAAGTGTAGACGAGGAATACATGACACTTCGCAAATCATATTATATCTTTCCATGAAACATAGAAATGAGATGCGATATCGCGTTTTAAGAAGCATTAGAAGTCTATTGCTACGATACGTAGACATCTGCAAACGCTATTTCCTAGCGAGGAAGTGTCGCATTCACATTCATTTGAAGTGTAGACGAGGAATACATAACATTACGCAAATCATAATATATCTTACCATGAAACATAGAAATGAGGTGCGATATCGCGTTTTAAGAAGCATTAGAACACCATCGCTACGATATCTAGACATCTGCAGACGCTATTTCCTAGCAAGGAAGTGTCGCATTTACATTCATTTGAAGTGTAGACGAGGAATACATAACACTTCGCAAATCATATTATATCTTGCCATGAAACATAGAAATGAGATGCGATATCGCGTTTTAAGAAGCATTAGAAATCTATTGCTACGATACGTAGACATCTGCGAACGCTACTTCCTAGCGAGGAAGTGTCGCATTAACATTCATTTGAAGTGTAGACGAGGAATACATAACACTTCGCAAATCATATTATATCTTACCATGAAAGATAGAAATGAGATGCGATATCGCGTTTTAAGAATCATAAGAACTCTATTGCTACGATACGTAGACAACTGCAAATGCAATTTCCTTGCAAGGAAGTGTCGCATTTACATTCATTTGAATCGCATACGAGGAATGCATAACACTTCGCAATGAATATTATATCTTATCATGAAACAGAGATATGAGATGCAATATCTCGTTTTAAGAATCATTTGAACTCTATTGCTTCGATACGTAGACATCAGCAAACGCTATTTCCTTGCAAGGAAGTGCCGCATTTACATTCATTTGAAGTGTAGACGAGGAATACATAACACCTCGCAAATCATATTATATCTTAGCATGAAGCATAGAAATGTGATGCGATATCTCGTTTTAAGAAGCATTAGAACACTATTGCTACGATAGGTAGACATATGCAAACGCTATTTCCTTGCAAGGATGTGTCGCATTTACATTCACTTGAAGTGTAGACGAGGAATACATAACACTTAGGCAAATCATATTATATCTTACCATGAAACATAGAAATGAGATGCGATATCGCGTTTTAAGAAGCATTAGAAAGCTATTGCTACGATAGGTAGACATCTGCAAACGCTATTTCCTAGCGAGGAAGTATCGCATTCACATTCATTTGAAGTGTAGACGAGGAATACATAACACTTCGCAAATCATGTTATATCTTACCATGAAACATAGAAATGAGATGCGATATGGCGTTTTAAGAATCATATGAACTCTATTGCTACGATACGTAGACATCTGCAAACGCTATTTCCTAGCGAGGAAGTGTCGCATTCACATTCATTTGAAGTGTAGACGAGGAATACATGACACTTCGCAAATCATATTATATCTTACCATGAAACATAGAAATGAGGTGCGATATCGCATTTTAAGAAGCATTAGAAAGCTATTGCTACGATACGTAGACATCTACAAACGCTATTTCCTAGCGAGGAAGTATCGCATTCACATTCATTTGAAGTGTAGACGAGGAATACATGACACTTCGCAAATCATGTTATATCTTACCATGAAACATAGAAATGAGATGCGATATCGCGTTTTAAGAATCATATGAACTCTATTGCTACGATACGTAGACATCTGCAAACGCTATTTCCTTGCGAGGAAGTGTCGCATTCACAATCATTTGAAGTGTGGACGAGGAATACATGATACTTCGCAGTGAATATTATATCTTATCATGAAACATAGATATGGGATGCAATATCTCGTTTTAAGAAGCATTTGTACTCTATTGCTTCGATACGTAGACATCTGCAGACGCTATATCCTAGCAAGGAAGTGTCTCATTTACATTCATTTGAAGTGTAGACGAGTAATATATGACACTTCGCAAATCATATTATATCTTACCAAGAAACATAGAAATGAGATACGATATCGCATTTTAAGAATCATAAGAACTCCATTCCTACGATACGTAGTCATCTGCAAACGCTATTTCCTTGCAACTAAGTGTCGCATTTACATTCATTTGAATCGTAGACGAGGAATGCATAACACTTCGCAATGAATATTATATCTTATCAAGTAACATAGATATGAGATGCAATATTTCGTTTTAAGGAGCATTTGAACTCTATTGCTTCGATACGTAGACATCAGCAAACGCTATTTCCTTGCAAGGAAGTGTCGCATTTACATTCATTTGAAGTGTTGACGAGGAATACATAACACTTCGCAAATCATATTATATCTTACCATGAAACATAGAAATGAGATGCGATATCGCGTTTTAAGAAGCATTAGAAATATATTGCTACGATACGTAGACATCTGCAAACGCTATTTCCTAGCGAGGAAGTATCGCATTCACACTCATTTGAAGTGTAGACGAGGAATACATAACACTTCGCAAATCATGTTATATCTTACCATGAATCATAGAAATGAGGTGCGATATCGCATTCTAAGAATCATATGAACTCTATTGCTACGATACCTAGACATCTGCGGACGCTACTTCCAAGCAAGGAAGTGTCGCATTTACATTCATTTGAAGTGTAGACGAGGAATATATGACACTTCGCAAATCATATTATATCTTACCATGAAACATAGAAATGAGATGCGATATCGCGTTTTAAGAAGCATTAGAAAGCTATTGCTACGATACGTAGACATCTGCAAACGCTATTTCCTAGCGAGGAAGTATCGCATTCACATTCATTTGAAGTGTAGACGAGGTATACATGACACTTCGCAAATCATATTACATCTTACCATGAAACATAGAAATGAGATGCGATATCGCGTTTTAAGAAGCAGTAGAAAGCTATTGCTACGATAAGTAGACATCTGCAAACGCTATTTCCTAGCGAGGAAGTGTCGCATTCACATTCATTTGAAGTGTAGACGAGGAATACATGACACTTCGCAATGAATATTATATCTTATCATGAAACATAGATATGAGATGCAATATCTCGTTTTAAGAAGCATTTGAACTCTATTGCTTCGATACGTAGACATCTGCAAACGCTATTTCCTAGCGAGGAAGTGTCGCATTTACATTCATTTGAAGTGTTGACGAGGAATACATAACACTTCGCAAATCATATTATATCTTACCATGAAACATAGAAATGAGATGCGATATCGCGTTTTAAGAAGCATTAGAAATATATTGCTACGATACGTAGACATCTGCAAACGCTATTTCCTAGCGAGGAAGTATCGCATTCACACTCATTTGAAGTGTAGACGAGGAATACATAACACTTCGCAAATCATGTTATATCTTACCATGAATCATAGAAATGAGGTGCGATATCGCATTCTAAGAATCATATGAACTCTATTGCTACGATACCTAGACATCTGCGGACGCTACTTCCAAGCAAGGAAGTGTCGCATTTACATTCATTTGAAGTGTAGACGAGGAATATATGACACTTCGCAAATCATATTATATCTTACCATGAAACATAGAAATGAGATGCGATATCGCGTTTTAAGAAGCATTAGAAAGCTATTGCTACGATACGTAGACATCTGCAAACGCTATTTCCTAGCGAGGAAGTATCGCATTCACATTCATTTGAAGTGTAGACGAGGTATACATGACACTTCGCAAATCATATTACATCTTACCATGAAACATAGAAATGAGATGCGATATCGCGTTTTAAGAAGCAGTAGAAAGCTATTGCTACGATAAGTAGACATCTGCAAACGCTATTTCCTAGCGAGGAAGTGTCGCATTCACATTCATTTGAAGTGTAGACGAGGAATACATGACACTTCGCAATGAATATTATATCTTATCATGAAACATAGATATGAGATGCAATATCTCGTTTTAAGAAGCATTTGAACTCTATTGCTTCGATACGTAGACATCTGCAAACGCTATTTCCTAGCGAGGAAGTGTCGCATTCACATTCATTTGAAGTGTAGACGAGGAATACATAACACTTCGCAAATCATATTATATCTTACCATGAAACATAGAAATGAGATGCGATATCGCGTTTTAAGAAGCATTAGAAATCTATTGCTACGATACGTAGACATCTGCAAACGCTATTTCCTAGCGAGGAAGTATCGCATTCACATTCATTTGAAGTGTAGACGATTAATACATAACACTTCGCAAATCATGTTATATCTTACCATGAAACATAGAAATGAGATGCGATATGGCGTTTTAAGAATCATATGAACTCTATTGCTACGATACGTAGACATCTGCAAACGCTATTTCCTAGCGAGGAAGTGTCGCATTCACATTCATTTGAAGTGTAGACGAGGAATACATGACACTTCGCAAATCATATTATATCTTACCATGAAACATAGAAATGAGGTGCGATATCGCGTTTTAAGAAGCATTAGAAAGCTATTGCTACGATACGTAGACATCTGCAAACGCTATTTCCTAGCGAGGAAGTATCGCATTGACATTCATTTGAAGTGTAGACGAGGAATACATGACACTTCGCAAATCATGTTATATCTTACCATGAAACATAGAAATGAGATGCCATATCGCGTTTTAAGAATCATATGAACTCTATTGCTACGATACCTAGACATCAGCGGACGCTACTTCCAAGCAAGGGAGTGTCGCATTTACATTCATTTGAAGTGTAGACGAGGAATACATGACTCTTCGCAAATCATATTATATCTTACCATGGAACATAGAAATGAGATGCGATATCGCGTTTTAAGAAGCATTAGAAAGCTGTTGCTACGATACGTAGAAATCTGCAAACTCTATTTCCTAGCGAGGAAGTATCGCATTCACATTCATTTGAAGTGTAGACGAGGAATACATGACACTTCGCAAATAATATTATATCTTACCATGAAACATAGAAATGAGATGCGATATCGCGTTTTAAGAAGCATTAGAAAGCTATTGCTACGATACGTAGACATCTGCAAACGCTATTTCCTAGCGAGGAAGTGTCGCATTCACATTCATTTGAAGTGTAGACGAGGAATACATGACACTTCGCAATGAATATTATATCTTATCATGAAACATAGATATGAGATGCAATATCTCGTTTTAAGAAGCATTTGAACTCTATTGCTTCGATACGTAGACATCTGCAAACGCTATTTCCTAGCGAGGAAGTGTCGCATTCACATTCATTTGAAGTGTAGACGAGGAATACATGACACTTCGCAAATCATATTATATCTTACCATGAAACATAGAAATGAGGTGCGATATCGCGTTTTAAGAAGCATTAGAAAGCTATTGCTACGATACGTAGACATCTGCAAACGCTATTTCCTAGCGAGGAAGTATCGCATTCACATTCATTTGAAGTGTAGACGAGGAATACATGACACTTCGCAAATCATGTTATATCTTACCATGAAACATAGAAATGAGATGCGATATCGCGTTTTAAGAATCATATGAACTCTACTGCTACGATACGTAGACATATGCAAACGCTATTTCCTTGCGAGGAAGTTTCGCATTCACAATCATTTGAAGTGTAGACGAGGAATACATGACACTTCGCAGTGAATATTATATCTTATCATGAAACATAGATATGAGATGCAATATCTCGTTTTAAGAAGCATTTGAACTCTATTGCTTCGATACGTAGACATCTGCAGACGCTATATCCTAGCAAGGAAGTGTCTCATTTACATTCATTTGAAGTGTAGACGAGGAATACATGACACTTCACAAATCATATTATATCTTACCATGAAACATAGAAATGAGATACGATATCGCATTTTAAGAATCATAAGAACTCCATTCCTACGATACGTAGACTTCTGCAAACGCTATTTCCTTGCAACTAAGTGTCGCATTTACATTCATTTGAATCGTAGACGAGGAATGCATAACACTTCGCAATGAATATTATATCATATCATGAAACATAGATATGAGATGCAATATTTCGCTTTAAGGAGCATTTGAACTCTATTGCTTCGATACGTAGACATCAGCAAACGCTATTTCCTTGCAAGGAAGTGTCGCATTTACATTCATTTGAAGTGTAGACGAGGAATACATAACACTTCGCAAATCATGTTATATCTTACCATGAATCATAGAAATGAGATGCGATATCGCATTCTAAGAATCATATGAACTCTATTGCTACGATACCTAGACATCAGCGGACGCTACTTCCAAGCAAGGAAGTGTCGCATTTACATTCATTTGAAGTGTAGACGAGGAATACATGACACTTCGCAAATCATATTATATCTTACCATGGAACATAGATATGAGATGCAATATCTCGTTTTAAGAAGCATTTGAACTCTATTGCATCGATACGTAGACATCTGCAAACGCTATTTCCTAGCGAGGAAGTGTCGCATTCACATTCATTTGAAGTGTAGACGAGGAATACATAACACTTCGCAAATCATATTATATCTTACCATGAAACATAGAAATGAGATGCGATATCGCGTTTAGGAAGCATTAGAAGTCTATTGCTACGATACGTAGACATCTGCAAACGCTATTTCCTTGCTAGGAAGTGTCGCATTTACATTCATTTGAAGTGTAGACGAGGAATACATGACACTTCGCAAATCATATTATATCTTACCATGAAACATAGAAATGAGATGCGATATCGCGTTTTAAGACGCATTAGATATCTGTTGCTACGATACGTAGACATCTGCAAACGCTATTTCCTTGCAAGGAAGTGTCGCATTTACATTCATTTGAAGTGTAGACGAGGAATACATAACACTTCGCAAATCATATTATATCTTACCATGAAACATAGAAATGAGATGCGATATCGCGTTTTAAGAAGCATTAGAAAGCTATTGCTACGATACGTAGACATCTGCAAACGCTATTTCCTAGCAAGGAAGTGTCGCATTTACATTCATTTGAAGTGTAGACGAGGAATACATGACACTTCGCAAATCACATTATATCTTACCATGAAACATAGAAATGAGATGCGATATCGCGTTTTAAGAAGCATTAGATATCTATTGCTACGATACGTAGACATCTGCAAACGCTATTTCCTTGCAAGGAAGTGTCGCATTTACATTCATTTGAAGTGTAGACGAGGAATACATAACACTTCGCAAATCATATTATAGCTTACCATGAAACATAGAAATGAGATGCGATATCGCGTTTTAAGAAGCATTAGAAAGCTATTGCTACGATACGTAGACATCTGCAAACGCTATTTCCTAGCGAGGAAGTATCGCATTCACATTCATTTGAAGTGTAGACGAGGAATACATGACACTTCGCAAATCATTTTATATCTTACCATGAAACATAGAAATGAGATGCGATATCGCGTTTTAAGAAGCATTAGAAATATATTACTACGGTACGTAGACATCTGCAAACGCTATTTCCTTGCAAGGAAGTGTCGCATTTACTTTCATTTGAATCGTAGACGAGGAATGCATAACACTTCGCAATGAATATTATATCTTATCATGAAACATAGATATGAGGTGCAATATCTCGTTTTAAGAAGCATCAGAACTCTATTGCTACGATACCTAGACATCTGCAGACGCTACTTCCTAGCAATGAAGTGTCGCATTTACATTCATTTGAAGTGTAGACGAGGAATACATAACACTACGCAAATCATGTTATATCTTACCATGAAACATAGAAATGAAATGCGATATCGCGTTTTAAGAATCATATGAACTCTATTGCTACGATACGTAGACATCTGCAATAGTTATTTCCATGCAAGGAAGTGTCGCATTTACTTTCATTTGAATCGTAGACGAGGAATGCATAACACTTCGCAATGAATATTATATCTTACCATGAAACATAGAAATGAGGTGCGATATCGCGTTTTACGAAGCATAAGAAAGCTATTGCTACGATACGTAGACATCTGCAAACGCTATTTCCTAGCGAGGAAGTATCGCATTCACATTCATTTGAAGTGTAGACGAGGTATACATGACACTTCGCAAATCATATTACATCTTACCATGAAACATAGAAATGAGATGCGATATCGCGTTTTAAGAAGCATTAGAAAGCTATTGCTACGATACGTAGACATCTGCAAACGCTATTTCCTAGCGAGGAAGTATCGAATTCACATTCATCTGAAGTGTAGACGAGGAATACATGACACTTCGCAATGAATATTATATCTTATCATGAAACATAGATATGAGATGCAATATCTCGTTTTAAGAAGCATTTGAACTCTATTGCTTCGATACGTAGACATCTGCAAACGCTATTTCCTAGCGAGGAAGTGTCGCATTCACATTCATTTGAAGTGTAGACGAGGAATACATAACACTTCGCAAATCATATTATATCTTACCATGAGACATAGAAATGAGATGCGATATCGCGTTTTAAGAAGCATTAGAAATCTATTGCTACGATACGTAGACATCTGCAAACGCTATTTCCTAGCGAGGAAGTGTCCCATTCACATTCATTTGAAGTGTAGACGAGGAACACATGATACTTCGCAATGAATATTATATCTTATCATGAAACATAGATATGAGATGCAATATCTCGTTTTAAGAAGCATTTGAACTCTATTGCTTCGATACGTAGACATCTGCAAACGCTATTTCCTAGCGAGGAAGTGTCGCATTCACATTCATTTGAAGTGTAGACGAGGAATACATAACACTTCGCAAATCATGTTATATCTTACCATGAAACATAGAAATGAGATGCGATATCGCATTCTAAGAATCATATGAAGTCTATTGCTACGATACCTAGACATCTGCAAACGCTATTTCCTTGCAAGGAAGTGTCGCATTTACTTTCATTTGAATCGTAGACGAGGAATGCATAACACTTCGCAATGAATATTATATCTTATCATGAAACATAGATATGAGGTGCAATATCTCGTTTTAAGAAGAATAAGAAAGCTATTGCTACGATACGTAGACATCTGCAAACGCTATTTCCTAGCGAGGAAGTATCGCATTCACATTCATTTGAAGTGTAGACGAGGTATACATGACACTTCGCAAATCATATTATAGCTTACCATGAAACATAGAAATGAGATGCGATATCGCGGTTTAAGAAGAATTAGAACTCTATTGCTACGATACGTAGACATCTGCAAACGCTATTTCCTTGCAAGGAAATGTCGCATTTTCATTCCTTTGTAGTGTATGCGAGAAATACGTAACACTTAACAAATCATAATATATCTTACCATGAAATATAGAAATGATATGCGATATCGCGTTTTAAGACGCATTAGAACCCTATTGCTACGATACCTAGACATCTGCAGACGCTAGCTCCTAGCAAGGAAGTGTCGCATTTACGTTCATTTCAAGTGAATACGAGGTATACATGACACTTCGCAATGAATATTATATCTTATCATGAAACATAGGAATGAGGTGCTATATCGCGTTTTGAGAAGCATTAGAACTCTATTGCTAATATAAGTAGACATCTGCAAACGCTATTTCCTAGCGAGGAAGTATCGCATTCACATTCATTTGAAGTGTAGACGAGGAATACATAACACTTCGCAAATCATATTATAGCTTACCATGAAACATAGAAATGAGATGCGATATCGCGTTTTAAGAAGCATTAGAAAGCTATTGCTACGATACGTAGACATCTGCAAACGCTATTTCCTAGCGAGGAAGTATCGCATTCACATTCATTTGAAGTGTAGACGAGGAATACATGACACTTCGCAATGAATATTATATCTAATCATGAAACATAGATATGAGATGCAATATCTCGTTTTAAGAAGCATTTGAACTCTATTGCTTCGATACGTAGACATCTGCAAACGCTATTTCCTAGCGAGGAAGTGTCGCATTCACATTCATTTGAAGTGTAGACGAGGAATACATAACACTTCGCAATGAATATTATATCTTATCATGAAACATAGGTATGAGGTGCGATATCTCGTTTTAAGAAGCATTTGAACTCTATTGCTACGATACCTAGACATCTGCAGACGCTATTTCCTAGCAAGGAAGTGTCGCATTTACATTCATTTGAAGTGTAGACGAGGAATACATGACACTTCGCAATGAATATTATATCTTATCATGAAACATAGATATGAGATGCAATATCTCGTTTTAAGAAGCATTTGAACTCTATTGCTTCGATACGTAGACATCTGCAAACGCTATTTCCTTGCAAGGAAGTGTCGCATTTACATTCATTTGAAGTGTAGACGAGGAATACATAACACTTCGCAAATCATATTACATCTTACCACGAAACATAGAAATGAGATGCGATATCGCGTTTTAAGTATCATATGAACTCTATTGCTACGATACGTAGACATCTGCAATCGTTATTTCCTTGCAAGGAAGTGTCGCATTTACTTTCATTTGAATCGTAGACGAGGAATGCATAACACTTCGCAATGAATATTATATCTTATCATGGGACATAGATATGAGATGCAATATCTCGTTTTAAGAAGCATTTGAACTCTACTGCTTCGATACGTAGACATCTGCAAACGCTATTTCCTTGCAAGGAAGTGTCGCATTTACATTCATTTGAAGTGTAGACGAGGAATACATAACACTTCGCAAATCATATTACATCTTACCATGAAACATAGAAATGAGATGCGATATCGCGTTTTAAGAAGCATTACAACTCTATTGCTACGATACCTAGACATCTGCAGGCGCTATTTCCTAGCAAGGAAGTGTCGCATTTACATTCATTTGAAGTGTAGACGAGGAATACATGAAACTTCGCAAATCATATTATATCTTACCATGAAACATAGAAATGAGATGCGATATCGCGTTTTAAGAAGCATTAGAAACCTATTGCTACGATACGTAGACATCTGCAAACGCTATTACTTTGCAAGGAAGTGTCGCATTTACATTCATTTGAAGTGTAGAGGAGAAATACATAACACTTCGCAATGAATATTATATCTTATCATGGAACACAGATATGAGATGCAATATCTCGTTTTAAGAAGCATTTGAATTCTATTGCTTCGTCAAGTAGACATCTGCAAACGCTATTTCCTTGCAAGGAAGTGTCGCATTTACATTCATTTGAAGTGTAGACGAGAAATACATAACACTTAACAAATCATATTATATCTTACCATGAAACATAGAAATGAGATGCGATATCGCGTTTTAAGAAGCATTAGAAAGCTATTGCGACGATACGTAGACATCTGCAAACGCTATTTCCTAGCGAGGAAGTATCGCATTCACATTCATTTGAAGTGTAGACGAGGAATACATAACACTTCGCAAATCATGTTATATTTTACCATGAAACATAGAATTGAGATGCGATATCGCGTTTTAAGAAGCATTAGAACACTATTGAAACGATAGGTGGACATTTGCAAACGCTATTTCCTGGCAAGGAAGTGTCGCATTTACATCCATTTGAAGTGTAGAGGAGGAATACATGACACTTCGCAAATCATATTATATCTTACCATGAAACATAGAAATGTGATGCGATATTGCGTTTTAAGTAACATAAGAACTCCATTGCTTATATACGTAGACATCTGCAAACGCTATTTCCTTGCAAGAAAGTGTCGCATTTACATTCTATTGAACGGAATACGAGGTATACATGACACTTCGCAATGAATATTATATCTTATCACGAAACAAAGAAATGAGATGCGATATCGCGATTTAAGAAGCTTTAGAACTCTATTGCTACGATACGTAGACATCTGCAAACGCTATTTCCTAGCAAGGAAGTGTCGCATTTACATTCTATTGAAGTGAATACGCGGTATGCATGACACTTCGCTATGGATATTATGTCATATCATGAAACATAGAAATGGGATGCGACATCTCGGTTTAAATAAGTATTAAAACTCTATTCTTACGATACGTGGTCATCTGGAAACACTATTTCCTAGCAAGGAAGTGTCGCATTTACATTCTTTTGAAGTGAATACGAGGTATACATGACACTTCGCAATGAATATTATATCTTATCATGAAGCATAAATGTGAGATGCGATATCGCGTTTTAAGAAGCATTAGAACTCTATTGCTACGATACGTAGACATCTGCAAACGCTATTTCCTAGCATGGAAGTGTCGCATTTACATTCTTTTGAAGTGAATGCGCGGTATACATGACACTTCGCAATGAATATTATACCTTATCATGAAGCATAAAAGTGAGATGCGATATCGCGTTTTAAGAAGCATTAGAACTCTATTGCTACGATACGTAGACATCTGCGAACGCTATTTCCTAGCATGGAAGTGTCGCACTTACATTCCATTGAAGTGAATACGATGTATACATGACTCTTCGCAATGAATATTATATCTTATCATGAAACATAGGAATGAGGTGCTATATCGCGTTTTGAGAAGCATTAGAACTCTATTGCTAATATAAGTAGACATCTGCAAACCCTATTTCCTAGCATGGAAGTGTCGCATTTACATTCCATTTAAGTGAATACGAGGTATACATGACACTTCGCTATGAATATTATATCTTATCATGAATCATAGGAATGAGATGCGATATCGCGGTTTAAGAAGAATTAGAACTCTATTGCTACGATACGTAGACATCTGCAAACGCTATTTCCTTGCAAGGAAATGTCGCATTTTCATTCCTTTGTAGTGTATGCGAGAAATACGTAACACTTAACAAATCATATTATATCTTACCATGAAATATAGAAATGATATGCGATATCGCGTTTTAAGACGCATTAGAACCCTATTGCTACGATACCTAGACATCTGCAGACGCTAGCTCCTAGCAAGGAAGTGTCGCATTTACGTTCATTTCAAGTGAATACGAGGTATACATGGCACTTCGCAATGAATATTATATCTTATCATGAAACATAGGAATGAGGTGCTATATCGCGTTTTGAGAAGCATTAGAACTCTATTGCTAATATAAGTAGACATCTGCAAACGCTATTTCCTAGCACGGAAGTGTCGCATTTACATTCATTTGAAGTGTAGAGGAGGCGTATATACCACTTCGCAAATCATATTACATCTTACCATGAAACATAGAAATGAGATACGATATCGCGTTTTAAGAAGCATTAGAACTCTATTGCTACGATACATAGACATCTGCAAACGCTATATCCTAGCAAGGAAGTGTCGCATTTACATTCATTTGAAGTGTAGACGAGGAATACATGACACTTCGCAAATCATGTTATATCTTACCATGAAACATAGAAATGAGATGCGATATCGCATTCTAAGAATCATATGAACTCTATTGCTACGATACCTAGACATCTGCAAACGCTATTTCCTTGCAAGGAAGTGTCGCATTTACTTTCATTTGAATCGTAGACGAGGAATGCATAACACTTCGCAATGAATATTATAACTTATCATGAAACATAGATATGATGTGCAATATCTCGTTTTAAGAAGCATTAGAACTCTATAGCTACGATACCTAGATCTCTGCAGACGCTACTTCCTAGCAAGGAAGCGTCGCATTTACATTCATTTGAAGTGTAGACGAGGAATACATAACACTACGCAAATCATGTTATATCTTACCATGAAACATAGAAATGAAATGCGATATCGCGTTTTAAGAATCATATGAACTCTATTGCTACGATACGTAGACATCTGCATTTGTTATTTCCATGCAAGGAAGTGTCGCATTTATTTTCATTTGAATCGTAGACGAGGAATGCATAACACTTCGCAATGAATATTATATCTTACCATGAAACATAGAAATGAGATGCGATATCGCGTTTTAAGAAGCATTAGAAATCTATTGCTACGATACGTAGACGTCTGCAAAAGCTATTTCCTAGCGAGGAAGTATCGCATTCACATTCGTTTGAAGTGTAGACGAGGAATGCATAACACTTCGCAATGAATATTATACCTTATCATGAAACATAGATATGAGGTGCAATATCTCGTTTTAAGAAGCATTAGAACTCTATTGCTTCGATACCTAGACATCTGCAGACGCTACTTCCTAGCAAGGAAGTGTCGCATTTACATTCATTTGAAGTGTAGACGAGGAATACATAACACTACGCAAATCATGATATATCTTACCATGAAACATAGAAATGAAATGCGATATCGCGTTTTAAGAATCATATGAACTCTATTGCTACGATACGTAGACATCTGCAAACGCTATTTCCTAGCGAGGAAGTATCGCATTCACATTCATTTGAAGTGTGGACGAGGTATACATGACACTTCGCAAATCATATTACATCTTACCATGAAACATAGAAATGAGATGCGATATCGCATTTTAAGAAGCATTAGAAAGCTATTGCTACGATACGTAGACATCTGCAAACGCTATTTCTTTGCAAGGAAGTGTCGCATTTACATTCATTTGAAGTGTAGAGGAGAAATACATAACACTTCGCAAATCATATTACATCTTACCATGAAACATAGAAATGTGATGCGATATCGCGTTTTAAGAAGCATTAGAACACTATTGATACGATAGGTAGACATTTGCAAACGCTATTTCCTGGCAAGGAAGTGTCGCATTTACGTTCATTTGAAGTGTAGAGGAGGAATACATGACACTTCGCAAATCATATTATATCTTACCAGGAAGCATAGAAATGAGATGCGATATCGCGTTTTAAGTAACATAAGAACTCCATTGCTACGATACGTAGACATCTGCAAACGCTATTTCCTTGCAAGGAAGAGTCGCATTTACATTCTTTTGAAGCGAATACGAGGTATACATGACACTTCGCAATGGATATTATATCTTATCATGAAACATAGAAATGGGATGCGA
The DNA here is from genome assembly GCF_050948175.1 of Xylocopa sonorina. Taxonomy (NCBI): domain Eukaryota; kingdom Metazoa; phylum Arthropoda; class Insecta; order Hymenoptera; family Apidae; genus Xylocopa; species Xylocopa sonorina. The sequence continues at coordinate 1,303,138 of NW_027490152.1, forward strand.
CATCTCGGTTTAAATAAGTATTAAAACTCTATTCTTACGATACGTGGTCATCTGGAAACACTATTTCCTAGCAAGGAAGTGCCGCATTTACATTCTTTTGAAGTGAATACGAGGTATACATGACACTTCGCAATGGATATTATGTCATATCATGAAACATAGAAATGAGATGCGACATCTCGTTTTAAGAAGTATTAGAACACTATTCTTACGATACGTGGTCATCTGGAAACACTATTTCCTAGCAAGGAAATGTCGCATTTACATTCTTTTGAAGTGAATACGATGTATACGTGACACTTCGCAATGAATATTATATCTTATCATGAAACATAGAAGTGAGATGCGATATCGCGATCTAAGAAGCTTTAGAACTCTATTACTACGATACGTAGACATCTGCAAACGCTATTTCCTTGCATGCAAGAGTCGCATTTACATTCTTTTGAAGCGAATACGAGGTATACATGACACTTCGCAATGGATATTATATCTTATCATGAAACATAGAAATGGGATGCGACATCTCGGATCAAATAAGTATTAAAAATCTATTCTTACGATACGTGGTCATCTGGAAACACTATATCCTAGCAAGGAAGTGTCGCATTTACATTCTTTTGAAGTGAATACGAGGTATACATGACACTTCGCAATGAATATTATATCTTATCATGAAGCATAAATGTGAGATGCGATATGGCGTTTTAAGAAGCATTAGAACTCTATTGCTACGATACGTAGACATCTGCAAACGCTATTTCCTTGCAAGGAAGTGTCGCATTTACATTCTTTTGAACGGAATACGAGGTATACATGACACTTCGCAATGAATATTATATCTTATCACGAAACAAAGAAATGAGATGCGATATCGCGATTTAAGAAGCTTTAGAACTCTATTGCTACGATACGTAGACATCTGCAAAGGCTATTTCCTAGCAAGGAAGTGTCGCATTTACATTCTATTGAAGTGAATACGCGGTATGCATGACACTTCGCAATGGATATTATGTCATATCATGAAACATAGAAATGAGATGCGACATCTCGTTTTAAGAAGTATTAGAACACTATTCTTACGATACGTGGTCATCTGGAAACACTATTTCCTAGCAAGGAAGTGTCGCATTTACATTCTTTTGAAGTGAATACGAGGTATACATGACACTTCGCAATGAATATTATATCTTATCATGAAGCATAAAAGTGAGATGCGATATCGCGTTTTAAGAAGCATTAGAACTCTATTGCTACGATACGTAGACATCTGCAAACGCTATTTCCTAGCATGGAAGTGTCGCACTTACATTCCATTGAAGTGAATACGAGGTATACATGACTCTTCGCAATGAATATTATATCTTATCATGAAACATAGGAATGAGGTGCTATATCGCGTTTTGAGAAGCATTAGAACTCTATTGCTAATATAAGTAGACATCTGCAAACCCTATTTCCTAGCATGGAAGTGTCGCATTTACATTCCATTTAAGTGAATACGAGGTATACATGACACTTCGCTATGAATATTATATCTTATCATGAATCATAGGAATGAGATGCGATATCGCGGTTTAAGAAGAATTAGAACTCTATTGCTACGATACGTAGACATCTGCAAACGCTATTTCCTTGCAAGGAAATGTCGCATTTTCATTCCTTTGTAGTGTATGCGAGAAATACGTAACACTTAACAAATCATATTATATCTTACCATGAAATATAGAAATGAGATGCGATATCGCGTTTTAAGAAGCATTAGAACCCTATTGCTACGATACCTAGACATCTGCAGACGCTAGTTCCTAGCAAGGAAGTGTCGCATTTACGTTCATTTCAAGTGAATACGAGGTATACATGACACTTCGCAATGAATATTATATCTTATCATGAAACATAGGAATGAGGTGCTATATCGCGTTTTGAGAAGCATTAGAACTCTATTGCTAATATAAGTAGACATCTGCAAACGCTATTTCCTAGCATGGAAGTGTCGCATTTACATTCATTTGAAGTGTAGAGGAGGAGTATATACCACTTCGCAAATCATATTACATCTTACCATGAAACATAGAAATGAGATGCGATATCGCGTTTTAAGAAGCATTAGAACTCTATTGCTACGATACATAGACATCTCCAAACGCTATATCCTAGCAAGGAAGTGTCGCATTTACATTCATTTGAAGTGTAGACGAGGAATACATGACACTTCGCAAATCATGTTATATCTTACCATGAAACATAGAAATGAGATGCGATATCGCATTCTAAGAATCATATGAACTCTATTGCTACGATACCTAGACATCTGCAAACGCTATTTCCTTGCAAGGAAGTGTCGCATTTACTTTCATTTGAATCGTAGACGAGGAATGCATAACACTTCGCAATGAATATTATAACTTATCATGAAACATAGATATGATGTGCAATATCTCGTTTTAAGAAGCATTAGAACTCTATAGCTACGATACCTAGACATCTGCAGACGCTACTTCCTAGCAAGGAAGCGTCGCATTTACATTCATTTGAAGTGTAGACGAGGAATACATAACACTACGCAAATCATGTTATATCTTACCATGAAACATAGAAATGAAATGCGATATCGCGTTTTAAGAATCATATGAACTCTATTGTTACGATACGTAGACATCTGCAATTGTTATTTCCATGCAAGGAAGTGTCGCATTTATTTTCACTTGAATCGTAGACGAGGAATGCATAACACTTCGCAATGAATATTATATCTTACCATGAAACATAGAAATGCGATGCGATATCGCGTTTTAAGAAGCATTAGAAATCTATTGCTACGATACGTAGACGCCTGCAAAAGCTATTTCCTAGCGAGGAAGTATCGCATTCACATTCATTTGAAGTGTAGACGAGGAATGCATAACACTTCGCAATGAATATTGTACCTTATCATGAAACATAGATATGAGGTGCAATATCTCGTTTTAAGAAGCATTAGAACTCCATTGCTTCGATACCTAGACATCTGCAGACGCTACTTCCTAGCAAGGAAGTGTCGCATTTACATTCATTTGAAGTGTAGACGAGGAATACATAACACTACGCAAATCATGTTATATCTTACCATGAAACATAGAAATGAAATGCGATATCGCGTTTTAAGAATCATATGAACTCTATTGCTACGATACGTAGACATCTGCAAACGCTATTTCCTAGCGAGGAAGTATCGCATTCACATTCATTTGAAGTGTGGACGAGGTATACATGACACTTCGCAAATCATATTACATCTTACCATGAAACATAGAAATGAGATGCGAAATCGCATTTTAAGAAGCATTAGAACTCTATTGCTACGATACGTAGACATCTGCAAACGCTATTTCCTTGCAAGGAAATGTCGCATTTTCATTCCTTCGTAGTGTATGCGAGAAATACGTAACACTTAACAAATCATATTATATCTTACCATGAAATATAGAAATGAGATGCGATATCGCGTTTTAAGAAGCATTAGAACCCTATTGCTACGATACCTAGACATCTGCAGACGCTAGTTCCTAGCAAGGAAGTGTCGCATTTACGTTCATTTCAAGTGAATACGAGGTATACATGACACTTCGCAATGAATATTATATCTTATCATGAAACATAGGAATGAGGTGCTATATCGCGTTTTGAGAAGCATTAGAACTCTATTGCTAATATAAGTAGACATCTGCAAACGCTATTTCCTAGCATGGAAGTGTCGCATTTACATTCATTTGAAGTGTAGAGGAGGAGTATATACCACTTCGCAAATCATATTACATCTTACCATGAAACATAGAAATGAGATGCGATATCGCGTTTTAAGAAGCATTAGAACTCTATTGCTACGATACATAGACATCTCCAAACGCTATATCCTAGCAAGGAAGTGTCGCATTTACATTCATTTGAAGTGTAGACGAGGAATACATGACACTTCGCAAATCATGTTATATCTTACCATGAAACATAGAAATGAGATGCGATATCGCATTCTAAGAATCATATGAACTCTATTGCTACGATACCTAGACATCTGCAAACGCTATTTCCTTGCAAGGAAGTGTCGCATTTACTTTCATTTGAATCGTAGACGAGGAATGCATAACACTTCGCAATGAATATTATAACTTATCATGAAACATAGATATGATGTGCAATATCTCGTTTTAAGAAGCATTAGAACTCTATAGCTACGATACCTAGACATCTGCAGACGCTACTTCCTAGCAAGGAAGCGTCGCATTTACATTCATTTGAAGTGTAGACGAGGAATACATAACACTACGCAAATCATGTTATATCTTACCATGAAACATAGAAATGAAATGCGATATCGCGTTTTAAGAATCATATGAACTCTATTGTTACGATACGTAGACATCTGCAATTGTTATTTCCATGCAAGGAAGTGTCGCATTTATTTTCACTTGAATCGTAGTCGAGGAATGCATAACACTTCGCAATGAATATTATATCTTACCATGAAACATAGAAATGCGATGCGATATCGCGTTTTAAGAAGCATTAGAAATCTATTGCTACGATACGTAGACGCCTGCAAAAGCTATTTCCTAGCGAGGAAGTATCGCATTCACATTCATTTGAAGTGTAGACGAGGAATGCATAACACTTCGCAATGAATATTGTACCTTATCATGAAACATAGATATGAGGTGCAATATCTCGTTTTAAGAAGCATTAGAACTCCATTGCTTCGATACCTAGACATCTGCAGACGCTACTTCCTAGCAAGGAAGTGTCGCATTTACATTCATTTGAAGTGTAGACGAGGAATACATAACACTACGCAAATCATGTTATATCTTACCATGAAACATAGAAATGAAATGCGATATCGCGTTTTAAGAATCATATGAACTCTATTGCTACGATACGTAGACATCTGCAAACGCTATTTCCTAGCGAGGAAGTATCGCATTCACATTCATTTGAAGTGTGGACGAGGTATACATGACACTTCGCAAATCATATTACATCTTACCATGAAACATAGAAATGAGATGCGAAATCGCATTTTAAGAAGCATTAGAAAGCTATTGCTACGATACGTAGACATCTGCAAACGCTATTTCTTTGCAAGGAAGTGTCGCATTTACATTCATTTGAAGTGTAGAGGAGAAATACATAACACTTCGCAAATCATATTACATCTTACCATGAAACATAGAAATGTGATGCGATATCGCGTTTTAAGAAGCATTAGAACACTATTGATACGATAGGTAGACATTTGCAAACGCTATTTCCTGGCAAGGAAGTGTCGCATTTACGTTCATTTGAAGTGTAGAGGAGGAATACATGACACTTCGCAAATCATATTATATCTTACCAGGAAACATAGAAATGAGATGCGATATCGCGTTTTAAGTAACATAAGAACTCCATTGCTACGATACGTAGACATCTGCAAACGCTATTTCCTTGCAAGGAAGTGTCGCATTTACGTACTTTTGAAGTGAATACGAGGTATACATGACACTTCGCAATGAATATTATGTCTTCTCATTATACATAGAAATGAGATGCGATATCGCGTTTTAAGAAGCATTAGAACTCTATTGCTTCGATATGTAGACATCTGTAAGCGCTATTTCCTAGCAAGCAATAGTCGCATTTACATTCTTTTGAAGTGAATACGAGGTATACATGACACTTCGCAATGAATATTATATCTTATCATGAAACATAGAAATGGGATGCGATATCGCGATTTAAGTAGCATTAGAACTCTAATGCTACGATACGTAGACATCTGAATACGCTATTTCCTAGCAAGGAAGTGTCGCACTTACATTCGTTTGGAGTGAATACGATGTATACATGACACTTTGCAATGAATATTATATCTTATCACGAAACATAGAAATGGAATGCGACATCTCGTTTTAAGACGCATTAGGACTCTTTTGCTACGATACGTAGACATATGCAAACGCTATTTCCTAGGATGGAAACGTCGCATTTACATTCTCTTGATGTGAATACGAGGTATACATGACACTTCGCAATGAATATTATATCTTTTCACGAAACATATAAATGAGATGCGATATCGCGATTTAAGTAGCATTAGAATTTTATTGCTACGATATGTCGGCATCTGCAACCGCTATTTCCTAGAGAGGACTAGTCGCATTTACATTCTTTTGAAGTGAATGCGAGGTATACATGACACTTCGCAATGAATATTATATCTTATCACGAAACATGGAAATGAGATGCGTTATGGCTTCTTGTGAAGCATTAGAACGCTATTGCTACGATACGTAGACATCTGCAAACGCTATTTCCTAGCAAGGAGTAGTCGTATTTACATTCTTTTGAAGTGAATACGAGGTATACATGACACTTCGCAATGAATATTCTATCTTATCATGAAACATTGAAATGAGATGCGATATCGCGTTTTGAGAAGCACTAGAACTCTATTGCTTCGATACTTAGACATCTGCAAACGCTACTTCCTAGCAAGAAAGTGTCGCATTTACATTCATTGGAAGTGTAGACGAGGAGTACATAGCACTTCGCAACGAATATTATATCTTATCATGAAACATATGAAAGGGATGGAATATCTCGTTTTAAGAAGCATTAGAACGCTATTGCTTCGATACGTAGACATCTGAAAACTCTATTTTCTAGCAAGGAAGAGTCGCATTTACATTCATTTGAAGTGTACGCGAGGTACACATGCCACTCCGCAATGAATATTATATCTTATCATGAAGCATAGCATTGAGGTGCTATATCGCGTTTTGAGAAGCATTAGAACTCTATTGCTAATATACGTATATATCTGGAAACGCTATTTCCTAGCAAGGAAGTGTCGCATTAACATTCTTTTGAAGTGAATACGAGGTATGCATGACACTTCGCAATGAGTATTATATCTTATCATGAAACATTGAAATGAGATGCGATATCGTGTCTTAAGAAGCGTCAGAACACTATTGCCGCGACACGTAGACATCTGCAAATGCTATTTCCTATAGAAAGGGAGTGTCGCATTTACATTAATATGAAGTTTATGCGAGATATAAGTGACGCTTCGCAATGAATATCATATCTTATCATGAAACATAGAAATGAGATTCGATATCGCGTTTTAATAAGCATTAGAACTCTATTGCTATGATACGTAGATATCTGCAAACGCTATTTCGTGGGATGGAAGTGTCGCATTTACATTCACCTGAAGTGAATTCGAGGTATAAGTGGCACTTCGCAATGGATATTATATCTTATCATGAAACATAGGAATGGGATGCGATATCGCGATATAAGATGCATTAGAAATCTATTGCTACGATACGTAGACATTTGCAAACGCTGTTTCCAAGCATGCAAGTGTCGCATTTACATTCTTTTGAAGTGAATACGAAGTATACATAACACTAAACAATGAATATTATATCTCATCATGAAAGATAGAAATGAGATGCGATATCGCGATTTAAGAAGCACGAGGACACTATTGCTACTATACGTAGCCATCTGCAAACGCTATTTCCTAGAAAGGAAGTGTCGCATTTACAATCATTTGAAGTGCAGACGAGGAATACATAACACTTCGCAATGAATATTATATCTTATCATGAAACATAGAAATGAGGTGCTATATCGCGTTTTAAGGAGCATCAGAACTCTATTGCTTCGATACTTAGACATCTGCAAACGCTATTTTCTAGAAAGGAAGTGTCGCATTTACATTCATTTGAAGTATAGACGAGGAATACATAACACTTCGCAATAAATATTATATCTTAACATGAGACATGGAAATGAGATGCGATATCACGTTATAAGAAGAATTGGAACTCCACTACTTCGATACGTAGACATCTGCAAACTCTACTTCCTAGCAAGGCAGTGTCGCATTTACGTACTTTTGAAGTGAATACGAGGTATACATGACACTTCGCAATGAATATTATGTCTTCTCGTTATACATAGAAATGAGATGCGATATCGCGTTTTAAGAAGCATTAGAACTCTATTGCTTCGATACGTAGACATCTGTAAGCGCTATTTCCTAGAAAGGAAGTGTGGCATTTACATACATTTCATGTGTAGGCGAGGAATACATAACACTTCGCAATGAATATTATGTCTTATCATGAATCATAGAAATGAGATGCGATATCGCGTTTTAAGAAGCTCTAGTACTCTATTTCTACGATACATAGACGACACATCTACAGACGCTATTTCCTAGCCAGGAAGTGTCGCATTTACATTCTTTTGAAGTGAATACGCGGTATACGTGACACTTCGCAATGAATATTACATCTTATCATGAAACATAGGAATGAGTTTCGACATCGCGTTTTGAGAAGCATTAGAACTCTATTGCTACGATACGTAGACATCTGCAAACGCTATTCCCTAGCATGGAAGTTTAGCATTTACATTCTTTTGAAGTGAATACGAGATATACATGACACATCGGAATCAATATTATAGCTTATCGTGAAACATAGGAATGAGTTGCCATATCGCGTTCTGAGAAGCATTAGAACGCTATTGCTTCGATACGTAGACATCTGCAAGCGCTACTTCCTAGGAAGGAAGTGCCGCTTTTACATTCTTGTGATGTGAGTACGAGGTATACATGACGCTTCGCAATGAATATTATATCTTATCATGAAACATAGAAGTGAGATGCGATATCGCGTTTTGAGGAGCACTAGAACTCTATTGCTACGATACGTAGACATCTGCAAACGCTATTTCCTAGCAAGGAGAGTCGCATTTACATTCTTTTGAAGTGAATACGAGATATACATGACACTTCGCAATGAGAATTATATCTTATCATGAAACATAGGAATGAGATGCGTTATCGAATTTTGAGAAGCATTGGAGCCCTACTGATTCCATACGTAGGGGTCTAGAAACACTATTCCGTAGCAATGTAGTTGTTTGTCATGATACGATGTAAATCAATGCAACCCGTAACGTATATCTCGCCAATACTTCAAGAGAATGTTAATCACACACATACTTGCGACGGAATAGCGTTTCTAGATGTCTAAGTATCGCAGCAATGGAGTTCTAATGCTTCATAAAACGCGTTATAGCATCTCATTTCTATGTCTCATGATTTGATGAAATGTCCAACGCTGTGCGTTATTTATATCTTGTCAATACTTGATGAGACTGTAAACCCCACACTTCTTCCCGACGGAATAGCGTTTCTAGATGTCTACGTATCGAAGCTATAGAGTTGTAACTTTTCATAAAAGGTGACATCGCACCACATTCCTATGTTTCATGATAAGATGCTATACCAATATAATAATATATACCAAGGCGTAATGTATATCTCGTCAACACTTCAAAAGAATGTAAATCCCACACATCTTTGGAACGGAATAGCGTCCTTCGATGTCTACTGTGACGTGTTTTCCCTTTACAAGCCGCAAGAAAGGGGGTATATAGAACCAATAATAAAGGGGTATGCAGGAGTTTAATCCGGGGTACAAAGTATCCGCGCGATGCGACCGTCCGCGGATTCGCCAACGCCAAGTACAGTACAAAGTATTTCCTACCCAGCGAGTATTTCGAAGCTGCGAGGCTGGGACTCTTTGGGCGCCAGCTACTCAAGAAGTAACAAAACTAGTAGACCACGCAACCCGGGGAAACCCGGTGCAGGATAACCCTCGAAGTTTCGAAATACTCCTTCGCTCGACTACTTCTAGCTGAGTGCGCAAATTAGGGTCGCGGGATACTAAACTCACGGCTTCTTTCTATATTGCCTCGACGCGGGACTACTAAATGTTATACGACACGTCGCGAATGATCGGGGATCACCACCCGTTATACGATACAAAATACAATACGTGATATCAGAAATGCGGCAGGAAAAAATGGGACGCTTTAGCGTATAAGGACTCACGCTCTCGCTTCCAACAATTCTGGATCTCACTCTGTCCTTCTCTCTCTTTCTCTCTCTCTCTCCTCCAAATCGCTCCGCACAATCGTTTGCTAGGTTGCTCGCTAAGTCTTCGCTAAGTCATCGCTAAGTCGTCTCTAAGTAGTCGCTAAGAAATCGCTAAGAAGTAGAGGCTGTCTTCATGCTGGCTAGCTCGTTATATAGGTTTGCTGGGGTCTTCGCATCCCCTTAGATCCTCCTTAGGGCTCCTTGGTTGGGTAGGGCTATATGCTTCGGTATTGTTCGGGGCATCGATCGGTGGATTTCGGTGATCTTCCCTGATCGCCCCCTCTGGTGTGTCTAGAGGGGGTCCTCTGTATTATTCGAACTGCGGCGCGTGTCGCGCGCCGCGCTTTCCACGGCTCACCTGCAGTTCCACTGCGCATCTTGCATTTTCCTCTTCATGGGCTCAGGGCAGGGTGGAGGTCCTTCTCAGAAACGGAGTCCATCCTGTTCGACTCCATGGGCTATGGCAACGGTCGTATCGTTGCAGAGAGGAGTATCCCTCGGGCTTCAGGGTATCTTCTTGCTCACTTCCCGACTCCTCCACCGTCGAGCCCGCCACGCTACCTCGGCGCACAGCCCTTCCGCGAACCTACGGTATTTTAATCCGCCGAAGGGGTGTATCCTGGGACGCTACTTCAATCAGCCCGCCAGTCTAATCCGTAGAACGGTGAGATAGAAAAGAACGGGGGGGGGGGGGGGAGATTCTACCATAGCGTATTTCACGCTCCTCGCAAGTACAGCTATCGCGATTGTCCGTGTCGCGCTTCTCGCATGGGTGGTGATCTGCGAGCTAGTCTAACTGAAGCAGGGTGGGGGGGTGAGCAAGCCTTGTGACGTCACCACGTCACACTACATATCGAAGCAATAGTGTTCTAATTCTCCATAAAACGCTAAAAACTCTCAATGCAACTCGTTATGTATATCTCGTCTGCACGTCGAAAGAATGTAAATCCCACTCTTCCTTGCGACGTAATAGAGTTTCTGGATGTCTGCGTATCGATGCAATACAGTTCTATTGCTTTTTAAAACGCGATATCGCATCTCAATTCTATGTGTCATGACAAGATATAATATGCATTGTGGTATGTGATGTATACCTCGTATTCACTTCAAAAGAATGTAAATGCGACACTTCCTTGCTAGGAAATAGCGTTTGCAAATGTCTACGTATCGTAGCAATAGATTTCTAACCCTTCTTAAAGCGCGATATCGCATCTCATTTCTATGTTTCATGATAAGATATATAATAATATCCATTGCGAAGTGCCATGTACTCCTCATATTCACTTCAAATGAATGTAAATGCGACACTTCCTTCCTAGGAAGCAGCGTTTCCAGATATCTACGTATCGACGCAATAGACTTCTAGTGCTTCTTAAAACGGGATATCGCATCTCAATTCTATGTTTCATGATAAGATATAATATGCATTGTGGTGTGTGATGTATATCTCGTATTCACTTCAAAAGAATGTAAATGCGACTCTCCTTGCTAGAAAATAACGTTTGCAGATGTCTACGCATCGTAGCAATAGAGTTCTAGTGCTTCTTAAATCGCGATATAGCATCTCACTTCTATGTTTCGAGATAAGATATAATATTCATTGCGAAATGTCATGTATACCTCGTATTAACTGCAAAAGAATTTAAATGCGAAACTTCAATGCTAGGAAATAGCGTTTGCAGATATCTACGTATCGTAGCAATAGAGTTCTAATGCTTCACAAAACGCGATAACACATCTCATACCTATGTTTCATGATAAGATATAATTCTCATTGCGAAGTGTTATGTATACCTCGTATTATCTTCAAAAGAATGTAAATGCGGCACTTCCATGCTAGGAAATAGCGTTTGCAGATGTCTACGTATCGTAGCAATAGAGTTCTAATGCTTCTTAAAACGCGATATCGCATCTCACTTCTATGTTTCATGATAAGATATAATATTCATTATGGAGTATTATGTATTCCTCGTATTCACTTCAAAAGAATGTAACTGCTAAACTTCCATGCTAGTGAATAGCGTTTGCAGATGTCTACGTATCGTAGCTATGGAGTTCTAATGCTTCTTAAAACGCCATATCGCATCTCACTTCCATGTTTCATGATAAGATACAATATTCATTGCGAAGTGTCATGTATATCTCGTATTCACTTCAGAAGAATGTAAAAGCGGCTCTTTCCTAGCTAGGAAGTAGCGCTTGCAGATGTCTACGTATCGACGCAATGGTGTTCTAATGCTTCTCAAAACGCGATATCGCAACTCATTCCTATGTTTCATGATAAGATGTAATATTCATTGCGAAGTGTCACGTATACCGCGCATTCACTTCAAAAGAATGTAAATGCGACACTTCCTTGGTAGGAAATAGCGTTTGCAGATGTCTACGTATCGTAGCAATAGAGTTCTAGTGCTTCTTAGAACGCAATATCGCTACTTATATCTATGTTTCATGACAAGATATAATATTCATTATGGAGTGTTATGTATACCTCGTATTCACTTCAAAAGAATGTAAATGCTAAACTTCCATGCTAGGGAATAGCGTTTGCAGATGTCTACGTATCGTAGCAATGGAGTTCTAATGCTTCTCAAAACGCGATAACGCATCTCATTCCTATGTTTCATGATAAGATATAATTCTCATTGCGAAGTGTCATGTATACCTCGTATTAACTGCAAAAGAATGTAAATGCTAAACTTCCATGCTAGGGAATAGCGTTTGCAGATGTCTACGTATCGCAGCAATGGAGTTCTAATGCTTCTTAAAACGCCATATCGCATCTCACTTTTATGTTTCATGACAAGATACAATATTCATTGCGAAGTGTCATGTATATCTCGTATTCACTTCAAAGGAATGTAAATGCTAAACTTGCATGCTAGGCAATAGCGTTTGCAGATGTCTACGTATCGTAGCAATAGAGTTCTAATGCTTCTTAAAACGCCATATCGCATCTCACTTCTATGATTCATGATAAGATATAATTCTCATTGCGAAGTGTCATGTATATCTCGTATTCACTTCAAAAGAATGTAAATGCGACTCTCCTTGCTAGAAAATAACGTTTGCAGATGTCTACGCATCGTAACAATAGAGTTCTAGTGCTTCTTAAATCGCGATATAGCATCTCACTTCTATGTTTCGAGATAAGATATAATATTCATTGCGAAATGTCATGTATACCTCGTGTTAACTGCAAAAGAATTTAAATGCGAAACTTCAATGCTAGGAAATAGCGTTTGCAGATATCTAAGTATCGTAGCAATAGAGTTCTAATGCTTCACAAAACGCGATAACACATCTCATTCCTATGTTTCATGATAAGATATAATATTCATTCCGAAGTGTCATGTATATCTCGTATACACTTCAGAAGAATGTAAGTGCGAAACTTCCATGCTAGGAATTAGCGTTTGCAGATGTCTACGTATCGTAGCAATAGAGTTGTAATGCTTCTTAAAACGCGATATCGCATCTCACTTCTATGTTTCATGATAAGATATAATATTCATTGCGACGTGTCATGTATACCTCGTATTAACTGCAAAAGAATGTAAATGCTAAACTTCCATGCTAGGGAATAGCGTTTGCAGATGTCTACGTATCGCAGCAATGGAGTTCTAATGCTTCTTAAAACGCCATATCGCATCTCACTTTTATGTTTCATGACAAGATACAATATTCATTGCGAAGTGTCATGTATATCTCGTATTCACTTCAGAAGAATGTAAAAGCGGCACTTTCCTAGTTAGGAAGTAGCGCCTGCAGATGTCTACGTATCGAAGCAATGGTGTTCTAATGCTTCTCAAAACGCGATATCGCAACTCATTCCTATGTTTCATGATAAGCTATAATATTGATTCCGATGTGTCATGTATATCTCGTATTCACTTCAAAAGAATGTAAATGCTAAACTTGCATGCTAGGCAATAGCGTTTGCAGATGTCTACGTATCGTAGCAATAGAGTTCTAATGCTTCTTAAAACGCCATATCGCATCTCACTTCTATGTTTCATGATAAGATATAATTCTCATTGCGAAGTGTCATGTATATCTCGTATTCAATTCAAAAGAATGTAAATGCGACTCTCCTTGCTAGGAAATAGCGTTTGCAGATGTCTACGTATCGTAGCAATAGAGTTCTAGTGCTTCTCAAAACGCGATATCGCATCTCACTTCTATGTTTCATGATAAGATATAATATTCTTTGCGAAGTGTCACGTATACCGCGTATTCACTTCAAAAGAATGTAAATGCGACACTTCCTTGGTAGGAAATAGCGTTTGCAGATGTCTACGTATCGTAGCAATAGAGTTCTAGTGCTTCTTAGAACGCAATATCGCTACTTATTTCTATGTTTCATGATAAGGTGAAATATTCATTGTGGAGTGTTATGTATACCTCGTATTCACTTCAAAAGAATCTAAATGCGACACTTCCTTGCTATTAAATAGCGTTTGCAGATGTCTGCGTATCGTAGCAAAAGTTTTCTAATGCTTCTTAAATCGCGTTACCGCATCTCATTCCTATGTTTCGTGATAAGATACAATATTCATTGCGAAGTGTCCTGTATACGTCGATTTCTCTTGACAAGAATGTGAATGTGACACTTCCTTGCTTGGAAGGAACGTTTGCAGATGTCTTCGCATCGTAGCAATAGAGTTCTAGTGCTTCTTAAATCGCGATATAGCATCTCACTTCTATGTTTCATCATAAGATTTAATATTCATTGTGGAGTGTTATGTATACCTCGTATTCACTTGAAAAGAATGTCAGTACGACACTTGCTTGCTAGGAAGTAGCGGTCGCAGATGTCTACGTACCGAAGCAATAGTGTTCTAATTCTTCTTAAAACGCGGTATCGCCCCGCATTTCTATGTTTCATGACAAGATATAATATTCATTGTGCAGTGTTATGTATACCTCATATTCACTTCAAAAGAATGAAAATGCGACACTTCCTTGCTAGGAGATAGCGTTTGCAGATGTTTACGTATCCAAGCAATAGAGTTCTAATGCTTCTTAAAACGAGATATCGCATCTCATTTCTATGTTTCAAGAAAAGATACAATATTCATTGCGAAGTGTTATGTATACCTCGCATACACTTCAAAAGAATAAATTCCACACCTCCTTTCTAGGAAATGCGTTTCCAGATGTCTACGTATCGAAGCAACACAGTTCTTATGCTTCTTAAAAAGCGTTATCGCATCGCAGTTCTATGATTCATGATAAGATATATTTATTCATTGCGAAATGTTATGTATACCTCGTCTACATTTCCAAAGAATGTAAATGCAACACATCCTTGCTAGGAAATATCGTTTCCAGATGCCTACATATCGAAGCAATAGAGTTGTATTGCTTCTCAAAACGCGATAACGCATTTCAGTTTTGTGTTTCACGATAAGATATAATATTCATTGCGAAGTGTTAGGTATACCTCGAATACACTTCAAAAGAATGTAAATGCCACACTTCCTTGCTAGGAAATGCGTTTTCAGGTTTCTACGTATCGAAGCAATAGAGTTCTGATGCTTCTTAAAACGCGATATCGCGTCTCATTTCTATGTTTCATGATAAGATATAATATTCATTGCGGAGTGTCATGTATACCTTGTATTAACTTCAAATGATTGTAAATGCGACACTTCATTCCTAGGAAATAGCGTTTGCACATGTCTACGTAACGAAGCAATAGAGTTCTAATGCTTCTTAAAACGGGATACCGTATCTCATTATAATGTTTCGTGATAAGGAATAATATTCATTTCGATGTGTCACGTATACCTCGCATTCACTTGAAAGGAATGTAAATGCGATACTTCCTTGCTCGGAAGTAGCGTTTGCAGATGCCTACGTATCGAAGCAAGAGAGTTCTAATGCATCCTAAATCGCGATATCGCATCTCATTTCTATGTTTCATGATAAGACATAATACTCATTGCAGAGTGTTACGTATTCCTCGTATGCACTTCAAATGAATGTAAGTGCGACACTTCGTTGCTACGTAGTAGCGTTTGCAGTTGTCTAGGTATCGAAGCAATAGAGTTCTGATGCTGCTTATAAATCGATATCGCATCTCATTTCTATGTTTCATGATAAGATATAATATTCATTGCGAAGTCTTATATATACCTCGCATACACTTGATATGAATGTAAGTGCGACACTTCCGTGCTACGAAATAGCATTTGCAGATGTCTACGTATCTAAACAATAGAGTTCTAATGCTTCTTAATACGCCATATCGCATCTCATTTCTATGTCTCATGATAAGATATAATATTCATTTCGGAGTGTTATGTATATCTCGTCTACACTTCAGAAGCATGTAAATGCCAAACTATCTTGCCACGGAATAGTAATTCTAGATGTCTACGGTAACGTCAGGCGTGACGCCCGCCACCCTCCGGCGTGCTCCAGGTCCAGCAACCGCTCATCCGTCAGCATCTGCAACCGCAGCATACGTGCGAGGACCGCACGGTGTCCCGGCGCCTCAGGACGAGGAGACAGAGTTACAAGGACGTAGAGTACAGCAGCACGTACCCACGTACTTACCCTCCATACGTGTAACCTTAGGTTAAGCACGCTACACGACTGTGTACATACACACTACAACACACACGTCGAATTCTAAGTTCGATTAGAGATAATCTGCGATGCGCTCGCGCGCACACTCGACACTCGCGGCTCGCGCTCAACGTGAGCCGCACCCCACTCCGACCGGCCGCCCCATCACGAGGGCCGAGTGGCCGCCCTACTCCACCGTCTGCCCCACCGCGAAGGCCCAGAGACTCGCGCGCGGCTCGCCCCGCGGAGGTGGCGAACGTGCTTCCGATACGAGACTTCTAATCCGAACGCCGAACCGAGCAGATCGAATCTGCCTCCGTTGTATCCTGCAGCGAGCTACCAGCTCCAATGCAGTCGTTTCTATTCCATCTCCCATAGAGAAGTCTTTATTATAACTTAGTCTCATCTCTATTTCATTTTGTACTCATATTTAGTAACATAGTCTTAGTGTTTGTATTAGGATAGTATTCATAGAATATACACTAATTTTTCCCGATTCGATGTCTCTTTATTATACTACAATCTCCTTCGTCTCTATTCCACGGGTACGCTCGCGTATTATTACTATTTCGCACTATTTCATCTGCGACCGTCTTGAAGCTGGACGGTTAGAGCGCACCAACGCTTAGCCGCTCTTACTTCACCTCTGCCGTAACAAGGGTGTCTTGAACTAAGGTCGATCCCGGTAAGGTAGAGCGAACCAGCGCTTAGGCGTGCCGTCGTCCTCCTGTGTGCAAGTACCCACGATGAACTCTGAGCTTTCTATGAAGCGTACTCGACGCGCGGGGAGGAAAGAGTTCCTACGTCGTCTCGTCCGCTAATACGTGGGCAGTGCCTCATGCCCTTTTATGTCTCATGATAAGATGTAATATTCAATGAAACGGGTTAATTATCAACAGTTCAAAAGAATGTAAAGCCCACTCTTCCTTGCTACGTAATAGCGTCCCTAAATGTCTACATATCGAAGTAATAGAGTTCTAACGCTTCATGAAATGCGATATGGCATTTCGTTTCTATGTCTCATGATAAGATGTACTATCAACGCTACGTGCTTTGTATATCTAACACATCAAACGGATGTAAATCCTACACTTCCATGTTACGGAATAGCGTTCCTTGATGTTTACGTATCGAAGAAGTATTGTTCTATTCCTTTATAGAACGCGATATCGCATCTCACTTCTATGTCCCATGATAAGATGTAACATTCAATGGAACTCTTTAAGTATATCACGTCTACACTTAAGAAGAATGTAAATGCCACACTTCCTTGCTACGGAATAGCTTTCCTAGATGTCTATGTATCGAAGCAATACAGCTCTAGTCCATCGTATAACGTGATATCGCATTTCATTTCAATTTTTCATGATATGATGTAATTCAATGCAACACGTTATGTACATCCCGTCAACACTTGCCCAAGCTAGTCCGAGCCACATTCATAGAGGAAAATTGAATGATACTGAGGCTGGCAGTCTGCATCATCTACAAATTTGGCCAAACCAATCCATCCTAATTCAAAAAGGGTCAGAGTGAGCGAATCGCGTACACGAAGTGAGTTCGCCTCCCCGTGGTTCCCCGTGGGTACTCCGGCGGTTAAGATTCGTCCCCACCAACGGAGTAGCTAAAGGACGCACCCGCGGGAAAGGCGCCGCGGCACATCTGGATTCTTCAATCGCCCGTTTCAGTGAGGTGGGTGTAACTGGTTGGAAGATGGTAGATTCAGTCTAGGTATACCAGTCTGGGCCAGGAACCACGCCCGATCACCGGCCTGGTGCAGGGTAGATAATATCTTGTAAACACTTCAAAAGAATGTAAAGCACCACACATCATTGCTACGGAATGGAGTATTAGATGTCTACATATCGAAACAATAGAGTTCTAATGCCTCATGAAACACGATATCTCATATCACTTCTATGTCTCATGAGAAGATGTAACATCAATGCAACGCGTTATGTATATCTCGTCAGCACTTCAATCGAATGAAAGTGCCACACTTCCTTGCGACGGAATAGCGCTTCTCGATGTCTACATATGGAAGAAATAGAGTTCTAATGATTACTAAAACGCGATATGGCATCTCATTTCTATGACTCATGATAAGATGCAATATTCAATGCAGCACGTTATGTACATCTCGTCAACACTTCAAGAGAATGTAAATCCCACACATCCTTGCGGTCGATGAGCGTTTCCATACGTCTACGTATCGAAGCAATACAGTTCTAATTCTTTATAAAACCGGATATCGCAAATCATTTCGATGTTTCATGGCCTGATGCAACTCAATGCAACGCGTTATGTATTTATTGTCGATAATTCTAAAGAATGTAAATGCAACGCCTCCTAGCTCCGGAACAGAGTTCCTAGGTGCCTATGTTTCGAAGCAATAGAATTCAAACCCTTTATGAAGCGCGATATCGCACATCATTTCTATGTCTCACGATAGGATGTAATATTCAGTGCAACGCGTTATGTATGTCTCGTCTACGCCTCTAGAGAATGTAAATGTCGCCCTTCCTTGCTACGCAACAGGGTTACTAGATGTCTACGTATCGAAGCAATAGTGTTCTAACTCTTCATAAAACGCCATTTCGCATCTCATTTCTATGTCTCATCATAAGATGTAATATTCAATGCAATGCGTTATGTGTACCTCGTCTGCACTTCAAAAGAATGTAAATGCGACTCTACCTTGCAACGGAATAGTGCTTCCAGGTGTCTACGAATCGAAGCAGTACAGTTCCAATTCTTCATAAAACGCGATTTCGTATCTCAAATCTATGGTTCACGTTATGATGTAATTCAATGCAACGCGTTATGTATTTTTCGTCATTACTTCAAGAGAATGTAAATTCCACGCTTCCTAGCGACGGAATAGCGTTACTAGATGTCAAGTAATCGAAGCAATAGAGTTATAATGCTTGGTAAAACGCGATATCGCACCTAGATGTCCACGTATCGAAGCAATAGATATATTTACGAAATTACTTAAAACGTCTTAATCTCAAAAATAGCCTTTTCATCACAAACGTGTAATAAATAAAGTCTTCGAAGGCCCCACGTTTTATTTGTTCCATCGGTCGGAACATGTTCTCCCCGTTGAGAGACCGTGACGATCAATCTAAATCGGTTTGATCTGAATATCGCCTCGACGTCGATGGTTCACGCTATCGTCTGGGATGTGGGCAGCTCCGCTAACTGCTTGACGTTGCGATTGTAGACCCCCTGGCTGGTCCGTACGGTGACCGTTCGGGTGATCTTGTCTGGACCTGGGTGCACCTCTTCGACTCGACCGCAGTGCCACTGCAAAGGCAGGACGTAGTCATCCCTTAAGACTACGAGGGATCTTTTCTTGATCTCGTGGTAGCCCTTGGTCCATTTTTTTCGCTCGTTCAGATGGTGGATATACTCCTTGTGCCACCTGGTTCAAAATTCCTGCTGGACGTTCTGGATGTGTTGCTAGTGTGACAATCAGTTACGAGGAGTATCGCTGAAATCAGTCTCGGGCAAACTACGTGCCGATCAGGAAGTGGGTCGGAGTTAGGGACCATTAGGATCGGATGATAATGGAGTAAGCGGGCGGGAGTTTAGGATCACTTCGATTTCGATCGCGAACGTATTGAACTATTCGAATGTAACCCGTATCTTCCCCGACGACTCGTTTGACGTGGTGTTTAAACGATTTCACAGCTGCCTCCCAAAGGCCGCCGAAATTGGGAGAAGGAGCTGGCATGAAATGCCATGATATTCCCTTGCCCGTGAGGAAGTGTCTTACCTTATCGTCCGTTTGCAGTTTTTGGTACAGTGCGCTTAATTCGTTATTCACTCCAACGAAATTTTGTCCCGTTGTCGGAATAAATGTTCCGACAGATGCCCCTACGACCGATGAAGCGTTTCAATGCCGCGATGAACGCTTCGGTAGTCATGTCACCGACGATCTCAAGATAGACCGCTCTCGTTGCAAAGCACACAAACGCTGCTACTATATAAAAAGGACCGCAATAATCTGTTCCGCAATTATAAAAGGATCGGCATTCGGATTCGCGTGACGCAGGTAGAGTGCCCATTACGTATTTCACGGCCGGTGGTTTTACGCGGAAGCACCAGATGTACTTCTTACCATCAATGGGCCAATACCTCTGCCTTAGTGTCGCCAGCGTGGTATTGATACCCGAATGATGTCCCTCTAAATGCGTGTGACGAATGATCAGATCGGTGATGTGATGCGATCTTGGAAGCAGGATCGGATGTTTCTGTCCGCAGGGAATGTTTGCGTTTTGTAGTCGACCGCCTACCTGTAGAATTCCCGTTTCGTCTAAGAATGGCTGCAGCGAGAGCCGGTTACTGTTTGGATGCAGCTCTGTACCGTTCTTCAAATTTCGGATCTCTTTTTCGAACGCGAAGGCTTTCACGAGCCTCAAGATCCGATCATTAGCGTCGTGGACCTCTCGTACGGTTAGAGGTCCTGTGTTACAATGATTTTTGCGAAATCGGAGGCAATACGCGACGGTCCACCTTAATTTCGCGATGTCTGAATAGCGGCCGAGAATTTCGTTGCTACGGATGGTCGTTGCCAAGCATGTATGGGATGAATATCGGGTATTTCCAAATCGAGGTTGAACGTAGATTTCGGCCAATCCCTTTTATCGTCGGCAAACCACGATGGTCCATGACGTCAGATGGAGGGCTTCAAGAATTCCGCCGGTGTTTGTCCTCTCTATATGAGGTCCGCTGGATTGTCGTTTGACCTGACGTGCCGCTATCGGTCCTCGTTTGAATTTCGGCCACTCTATTTGCCACGAATGTTCTTAGCGTGGCTGGTTCGAGTTGCAGCCAATTTAAAACTATCGTGGAATGCGTCCAGAAGTTAATCGAGTCGAATCGGCGTGCATTATTATCTCGGACGTTAGACAATAATGACGTCAGTAGCACCGCACCGCAAAGTTCGAGACGTGCGAGGTTGACAACTTTTACTGGTGCTACCCGAAATTTCGCGCATAATAGTCCCGTTTTAATTCGTCCGCGATTGTCGACTGACCGTAGATACACGCACGCTCCGTATGCTCGTTCGCTCGCGTCGCAGAACCTGTGTAATTCCACCCTTCGCACCTTCGATTGGCATACGTGTCACTCGAAGAATGTTTCGTTATATAACTGCATTTCCTTCACGTACGTGGACCATTCTGTATGGAGGATAGTTGGTAGCGATTCGTCCCAGGCCAATTGCAGTTTCCAAAGGTGTTGCATAAATATTTTTGCCGTTATTATTACTGGCGCCAGTAAACCTAACGGGTCGAATATTTTTGTCATGGTGGATAAGATCGTGCGTTTGGTGATCCTTGTATCGATGTTTGGATCCACGGAATAGATGATTCGGTCGTTCTACGCGTGCCACGAAACGCCAAGAGCTTTCATTGTGGCGTCTCCAAAATACTTTGGGTGAATTTCGCCTTCCGGAAGTCCTACTAAAAGTTTCAGTTCGTTCGAGACCCATTGCTGAATGTGGAGGTTGCCGCCGTTAAGTAGCTTTATTACCTGGTCCCGTAGTTGTCTAGCGTCTTCGTAATTATCTGTGCCAGTTAGGAGATCGTCGACGTATAGATCTCGCTGGAGCACGGTCGATGCGAAAGGAGCATTCACCTTTTCGTCGTCCGCTAGCTGATGAATATACCTGATGACGAGGAAAGGCGCTGAAGATAGTCCGAACGCGATCGTGTTCAGCTCGTACGTTTTCACCTTTCCCTTGTTATCTCGTCACAATATCGGCTGGTATCGGCGGTCTTCCGGTCTTACGAGGAACTGCCGATACATCTTCTCGATATGACTCCGGTTAAGACATAGGTGTGTTGACGGAACCTTATGAGAAAAGCGAATATGTCGTCCTGTATCGTTGGTCCTGCCAAAAGCGTATCGTTCAATGTCAGTCTACTGCTCGATCTTGCAGATCCATCGAAGACGACGCGAACCTTCGTTGTTGAGCTGGACAGTTTGATGACGGCGTAGTGGATGAGGTAGAAGCCATCCGAATCGCGTGGCCCTACCTAGCTCATGTGTCCCATCTCGAGATATTCCTCGGTGACGGTGGAGTATTCTCGTTTCAGCTCTGGATCTTTCATGAATTTTCGTTCGAGCGAAAGAAGAAGGTTGAGGGCGCGCGACCGAGTTTCGCCTAACTGCATCTTCTTTTCACTGAACGGCAGTGCGACAATGTAACGACCGGTTCGTGTCTGTTTAACGTGGTCGTGAAAATACTGCTCGCATTCCTGCTTCGCGGAAAATAGCTGTCGTACGTGTGGACCCTCTACTAGCACCCAGAATTTTTGAAGTTCGAAATTCAGTGTTGTAACGAACGTTTGATGTCTCCTCCACGACGCCGATGTAGATACGCTCCTCCCGGTGATCCGTCCAAATTGGGTCCTTTGGAGGATTAATTCAGAATCGTTGCGAGGAGAAAGCTTGTACTGGCCGATGATAAGGGATGATAAAGCGGGGCCGGTGCCGATTAACATATCCACATTTGCCGGTCGATGAAATTGTGAATCTCCTAGTTTTACGTTTGCTGGAGTCGGAATTCACATTCTGTTGTTGGTTGCAAACAAGTCGTCCTCTGGTTCTGCAGCGTATACAATTCAATACAATGTAAATGCCACACTTGCTACGGAACAGGGTTTCTAGATGTCTACATATCGGAGCAATGGAGTTCTAATGCTTCATAGAAAGCAATATGGCTTATCAATTCTATGTCTCATGATAAGATGTAATCTTCAATGCAACGCGTTTTGTATATCTCGTCAACACTTCAAAAGAATATAAATCCCACACTTCCATGCTACGTAAAGCGTTTCTAGATGTATACGTTTCGAAGCAACAGAGATCTAATGCTTCATTTAACGCGATATCGCATCTCATTTCTATGCTTCAGGATAAGATATAATATAAATTGCGAAGTGTCATGTATACCTCGTATTCACTTCAACGGAATGTAAATGCGACACTTCCTTTCTAGGAAATAGCGTTTGCAGATGTCTATGTA